>NC_140255.1:2132238-2702238 GCF_949987555.1 Borostomias antarcticus | reverse complement strand
AAATGCAAACACATGCAGAACATGTTCGTTTTTCAACTTTTTGTTCAACTGAACATGTCTTAACACCAAATACATTTTAACATGAAGAGTGCCTTGGTGTTTGCTTTTTTGATGACACATTTCTATACTACAGGCCGAGAGAGAGAGAGAGAGAGAGAGAGAGAGAGAGAGAGAGAGAGAGAGAGAGAGAGAGAGAGGAAATCACAGAATAAAATGATGCCCTTTATTTAGCTGTCTATCATGAGTGCCAATCTGCCCTCTAGTGACTAAAAAGTGAACTGCCTCTTGAACAGAGGAGAGGTCTCTAACCATGTAGGTCTCTAACCATGTAGGTCTCTCACCATGTAGGTCTCTAACCATGTAGGTCTCTAACCATGTAGTCTGAACAGAGGAGAGGTCTCTAACCATGTAGGTCTCTCACCATGTAGTCTGAACAGAGGAGAGGTCTCTAACCATGTAGGTCTCTAACCATGTAGGTCTCTCACCATGTAGTCTGAACAGAGGAGAGGTCTCTAACCATGTAGGTCTCTCACCATGTAGTCTGAACAGAGGAGAGGTCTCTAACCATGTAGGTCTCTAACCATGTAGGTCTCTCACCATGTAGTCTGAACAGAGGAGAGGTCTCTAACCATGTAGGTCTCTAACCATGTAGGTCTCTAACCATGTAGGTCTCTCACCATGTAGGTCTCTCACCATGTAGGTCTCTCACCATGTAGGTCTCTAACCATGTAGGTCTCTAACCATGTAGTCTGAACAGAGGAGAGGTCTCTAACCATGTAGGTCTCTAACCATGTAGGTCTCTAACCATGTAGGTCTCTCACCATGTAGTCTGAACAGAGGAGAGCTCTCTCACCATGTAGTCTGAACAGAGGAGAGGTCTCTCACCATGTAGGTCTCTCACCATGTAGGTCTCTAACCATGTAGTCTGAACAGAGGAGAGGTCTCTCACCATGTAGGTCTCTCACCATGTAGGTCTCTAACCATGTAGGTCTCTCACCATGTAGTCTGAACAGAGGAGAGGTCTCTCACCATGTAGGTCTCTCACCATGTAGGTCTCTAACCATGTAGGTCTCTAACCATGTAGGTCTCTCACCATGTAGGTCTCTAACCATGTAGTCTGAACAGAGGAGAGGTCTCTAACCATGTAGGTCTCTAACCATGTAGGTCTCTCACCATGTAGGTCTCTAACCATGTAGGTCTCTAACCATGTAGTCTGAACAGAGGAGAGGTCTCTAACCATGTAGGTCTCTAACCATGTAGGTCTCTCACCATGTAGGTCTCTAACCATGTAGTCTGAACAGAGGAGAGGTCTCTCACCATGTAGGTCTCTCACCATGTAGGTCTCTAACCATGTAGGTCTCTAACCATGTAGGTCTCTAACCATGTAGGTCTCTAACCATGTAGTCTGAACAGAGGAGAGGTCTCTAACCATGTAGGTCTCTAACCATGTAGGTCTCTAACCATGTAGGTCTCTCACCATGTAGTCTGAACAGAGGAGAGGTCTCTCACCATGTAGGTCTCTAACCATGTAGGTCTCTAACCATGTAGTCTGAACAGAGGAGAGGTCTCTCACCATGTAGGTCTCTAACCATGTAGGTCTCTAACCATGTAGGTCTCTAACCATGTAGTCTGAACAGAGGAGAGGTCTCTAACCATGTAGGTCTCTCACCATGTAGGTCTCTAACCATGTAGGTCTCTAACCATGTAGGTCTCTAACCATGTAGGTCTCTCACCATGTAGGTCTCTAACCATGTAGGTCTCTAACCATGTAGGTCTCTAACCATGTAGGTCTCTAACCATGTAGGTCTCTCACCATGTAGGTCTCTAACCATGTAGGTCTCTCACCATGTAGGTCTCTAACCATGTAGGTCTCTCACCATGTAGGTCTCTCACCATGTAGTCTGACCATGTAGGTCTCTAACCATGTAGGTCTCTCACCATGTAGGTCTCTAACCATGTAGGTCTCTAACCATGTAGGTCTCTCACCATGTAGTCTGAACAGAGGAGAGGTCTCTCACCATGTAGGTCTCTAACCATGTAGGTCTCTAACCATGTAGGTCTCTCACCATGTAGTCTGAACAGAGGAGAGGTCTCTCACCATGTAGGTCTCTAACCATGTAGGTCTCTAACCATGTAGGTCTCTAACCATGTAGTCTGAACAGAGGAGAGGTCTCTCACCATGTAGGTCTCTAACCATGTAGGTCTCTCACCATGTAGGTCTCTAACCATGTAGTCTGAACAGAGGAGAGGTCTCTAACCATGTAGTCTGAACAGAGGAGAGGTCTCTCACCATGTAGTCTGAACAGAGGAGAGGTCTCTAACCATGTAGGTCTCTCACCATGTAGTCTGAGGAGGCGATGAACTCGACGGTGGAGTTCTGGACCTCTGGTCTCTTGTGGGGTTCTCCATAGGAGCGGGTCACTGGGTTGTACATGAACTCATCTGGAACTGGGAGGGGTGGAGAACACAGGACAGATCATCCAGCAAATACTCCTAACTAGCAATAAGAAAGAAAGTACATTCAATAAATGGTAAATGGACTGCATTTATATAGCGCTTTTCCACCTTAGCGGCACTCAAAGCGCTTTACAATGGCCTCTCATTCACCCATTCACACACCAATGGCGGAAGCTGGCGTGCAAGGTGCTAACCTGCTCATTGGGAGCAATTTGGGGTTAGGTGTCTTGCTCAAGGACACTTCGACATGTAGACAGTTGGAGCTGGGATTCGAACCATTGACCCTTCGATCACTGAACGACCCGCTCTACCAACTGAGCTACAGCCGCCCCCTAATAAATGACTCCTCTGTCTGTCTGTCTGTCTATCTATCAAACAGAGAGAGTGTGAGAGTGGACTACCTACCATCGTTCACCCTGTAACAGAGATTACACTTCCAACGCCTCTGGTCCAGGAAGGACACGAAGGGGTTAATGTAGGTCCGGCAGGAGCGACAACGCACTATAGTGTTGGATGTGATGACCGGGAGTTGCTGCAGATAGAGGGGGGGGGGGGAGGAGGGGCAGAAGGAAAATGTAGAAGCAGAGACAAGAAGAATATAGGGAAAGTGTTAAATTGTAAAACGCTCGCTGCACCTGTGACCTGCGTCTGACCTCCCTCTGTCTCACGCCGTCTCGTCTGTGATAGAGACACTCTTTTCCAAACTTTCCTAACAGAACATTGCATACTTCCACACGCACTTTTCTCTGTGTTATTTCTGTCAACGTTTCGGTCAGACCTTCATCAGGACAGTGGTATCACCATCTCCCACTGGGGATCATTAAGAGAACTCCGCTCTTCACTCTCTCCTCCTGCCTCTCCTCCTCTCCTCCTCCTGCCTCTCCTCCTCCTCCTGCCTCTCCTCCTCTCCTCCTCCTGCCTCTCTCCTCCTCCTCCTGCCTCTCCTCCTCTCCTCCTCCTCCTGCCTCTCTCCTCCTGCCTCTCCTCCTGCCTCTCTCCTCCTGCCTCTCCTCCTCTCCTCCTCCTGCCTCTCCTCCTCCTGCCTCTCTCCTCCTGCCTCTCCTCCTCCTGCCTCTCCTCCTCCTCCTGCCTCTCTCCTCCTGCCTCTCCTCCTCCTGCCTCTCCTCCTCCTGCCTCTCCTCCTCTCCTCCTCCTCCTGCCTCTCCTCCTCCTGCCTCTCCTCCTCCTCCTGCCTCTCTCCGTTCAAACTCTTGACTGCATCAAGATATTCGAGTCGTTTTAACCGGTGCCCATTCCTGCTCCACAGGAAACGTGGGAGAGAGTGGTCTCGCTGTGAAGGATACCCTTCTCTGACGTTAGAGAGCGAACAGAGACGCTCTCTCTCCGTCGTACCCAGGACAGCCAGGGTGAGGGGGAGGGCTCACCTGCAGGTCTCTGAAGGGGTGGAGGAGCAGGCCCAGGGGGAGTCTGGCTTTGGTCAGCAGGGTCTGGGTCTGGGGGATGTTGGTCAGAGTGCACCGGAATGTCCTGGACAGAACGAGGACAGAGCAGTGAGCGGGAGAATGGAAACACCGTCAACTAATGGCCGCCGTTTAAAAAGGCCAGTTTTGCCGGACCAGATATTACACACAAACGCACACCCCATACCATACCACAAACACACCCCCCATACCATACCACACACACACCCCCCATACCATACCACACACACACCCCCCATACCATACCACACACACACCCCCCATACCATACCACACACACCCCCCATACCATACCACACACACACCCCCCATACCATACCACACACACACCCCCCATACCATACCACACACACCCCCCATACCATACCACACACACACCCCCCATACCATACCACACACACACCCCCCATACCATACCACACACACCCCCCATACCATACCATACCACACACACACCCCCCATACCATACCACACACACCCCCCATACCATACCACACACACCCCCCATACCATACCACACACACCCCCCATACCATACCACACACACACCCCCCATACCATACCACACACACACCCCCCATACCATACCACACACACACCCCCCATACCATACCACACACACCCCCCATACCATACCACACACACCCCCCATACCATACCACACACACACCCCCCATACCATACCACACACACCCCCCATACCATACCACACACACCCCCCCCATACCATACCACACACACCCCCCATACCATACCACACACACCCCCCATACCATACCACACACACCCCCCATACCATACCACACACACACCCCCCATACCATACCACACACACACCCCCCATACCATACCACACACACACCCCCCATACCATACCACACACACCCCCCATACCATACCACACACACCCCCCATACCATACCACACACACACCCCCCATACCATACCACACACACCCCCCATACCATACCACACACACCCCCCCCATACCATACCACACACACCCCCCATACCATACCACACACACACCCCCCATACCATACCACACACACACCCCCCATACCATACCACACACACACCCCCCATACCATACCACACACACACCCCCCATACCATACCACACACACCCCCCATACCATACCACACACACCCCCCATACCATACCACACACACCCCCCATACCATACCACACACACACCCCCCATACCATACCACAAACACACCCCCCATACCATACCACACGCACACAAACACACACCAAACCACTCTCCACCCCCCCTCCCCCCCTGCTTACTGAGGGCTGCAGTTAGCCTTCTTGAGTTCGGAGCTGAGGTTGGGTTCGGGGGCCTCCAGCGGCCTGGGGGGCAGCAGGTTCCTCTCCTGCAGCAGGTTGACCGGCAGCAGGGCCTCCAGCTCCAGCTCCGGCACCCCGCTCAACCCCCCCAGGGCTGCCGACAGCTGGGACAGGTCTGGGAAGGGAGGCTGGGAGACACACACACACACACGTCACATTCTGTCCTGTGTTCCTATATAGGCTCTGTGCACCAGCTTCACTACTTCCTGAAAGTCACTTGGCTTCTTTATTTCCTGTCCAATATGATTGGATTAAGTGATTAATCAGGTATGCGCTGGGTCTGCCGCACACCTGATTAATCACTTAATCCAATCAATATAGGACAGGAAATAAAGAAGCCAAGTGACTTTCAGGAAGTAGTGGAGCTGGTGCACAGATCCTATTGGACTGTTTTATAACGTATTACAGCACAGGGCGTGGCTCTAGAGCAGTGCTCGCTGATAGGCAGGCCGCGGTCCGGTTTCTGGATCCTATCCGGACCCGGACCGATAACCAATACATTATTAGGCTACATTTTGACAGAGCGTTTCTATTTATTTTAATTTTTTTTAAAGATATTTTTTAGGGCTTTTCAGCTTTAATGGGATAGGACAGTTGAGAGAGACAGGAAACGTGGGAGAGAGAGAGAGGGGAGGACATGCGGCACAGAACCCGAGCCAGGAATCGAACCCGGGTCCGCCGCGTAAAAGACTAGCCTTCATATGGGGCGTGCCTTACCCGGTGAGCTACCGGGGCGCCCCCGGAGCGTTTCTATTTTAACCGCTGCAGCTTAACAGCACTGTTTTAGCGAGCGAGAAAACTGACCATTGAATGCGAACCACAAATGATCTCATGTGATGCTACTAGCCAATCAAATATTTGCATTCCGACTGAGCGCGACACACAGTGCGGACGAGACGAGAGCAGTTGGAGAGAGGAGAGTAACATGTCGTGCTCTGAAAACAGAAAAGGAGACGGCGATCTTTTCATCAAGAATGGACACTTATATGTTCCTTATTCCCACGGGCAGCAACAGACCACGGCGATTCTTAAAAGCTGCAATGTGAAGCGACGCGACGAGAAAATAAACGATCTGAGCCCCAATATGATTGATCCGCCAGACACCTGATACATTCCCTCACAAATGTCAACAAAACAAGCACTGGGATCAGTTTCAGGATGATCTGTCATTTGACGAAGGGAATGGGATAGCCTACTCAACTTCATACGAGTATCGCAATTACAGTAAACACAGTCATTTGATAGGAATGGCCTACACAAGGAATCACAAAAATTTGGATTTGAGGACACGCAAATTCGATTTACACCCCTCCAGACTTCAGGGAATATTCTCTATCTGGACCTCTTTGAAGGTTAATAGTTGTAGAGGGTCCTACCTGGGGGTACTGCAGGTATCCAGGTGGGTCGTACCCGATGTGGGAGGGGGAGGAGTCTGTCCGGGAGGCAGGCCTCTGCTGATAGGCTGGCTGCATGCTGGGGTATCCGTAGGGCGGGACCTGGTTACTCATGTCATTGGAGGGAACCATGGAGGAGTCTGGAGAGAGAGAGAGAGAGAGAGAGTGAGAGAGTGAGAGAGTGAGAGAGTGAGAGAGTGAGAGTGAGAGAGTGAGAGAGTGAGAGAGAGAGAGAGAGAGAGAGAGAGAGAGAGAGAGTGAGAGAGTGAGAGAGAGAGAGAGAGAGTGAGAGTGTGAGAGAGTGAGAGAGAGTGAGAGAGAGAGAGAGAGAGAGAGTGAGAGAGTGAGAGAGAGAGAGAGTGAGAGAGTGAGAGAGAGAGAGAGAGTGAGAGAGTGAGAGAGAGAGAGAGAGAGGGAGGGAGGCTGCAGGCGTGTTGGTGTGTCTGTAGGCGCTTGCAGTGCACAGCAGTGTGTGTTAGTGTACCTGGGTAACTGCCCCCCTCCAGGGACTCGTAGCTGTTGGGGACTGGAGACGCACTGCCAGTGGTGGAGGATGACGTATCACCACCTAGGAAAGGACAGGATAAGACAAGGGAGGGAGGGAGGGAGGGAGTAAGGAAGGAAGGAAGGAAGGAAGGAAGGAAGGAAGGAAGGAAGGAAGGAAGGAAGGAAGGAAGGAAGGAAGGAAGGAAGGAAGGAAGGAAGGAAGGAAAGGAGGAAGGAAGTGTGGAAGACTTTTCAGTTTGCCCTAGTGCCATTTGACTAAAGAAAAGGAATGCCAGGATGTCTAGTTAATTGCCACAAGCCTTTAATCAAAGTTTACGACCCCTAAATGACCAGATGGCCTTTCAGAGAGGGGTTCAGCCATGAAGCTCAGCTCAAATAAGTTGATAACATCAAATCTCTCTCAGCATGACACTGCAGGAAAACCCTCAGGATGAGATGGGTGTGGAGAACATCAACTCCACAGCGGGCTCATCCTTATCTACCAGATGGTCTTGTCTCCTCTGCATCTTCAGACTGTTCAATGATTGGTTAAGAAAGATTTACATGCTACACTTCCATTGGATACATTTATGTTTAGGGGTGTATTTCAGTTACAGTATAAAAACAGTGTTCTGTAATTCCCCTTTGCTTTTGTAAAGATTTTATAATGAGTCTTACTTGTAACTCTCCTCACTGGCAGTGATAAGATTCAAATCCTTACTTTATGCATCTGAGAAACAAGGCTACTACTTCTGAGAGCAATTTTTCCCAGACAGAAGGAAACCAAGTGGCGAATAAACGGCAGCTCTTTCAGTAGTTGTCGAAACTACCGTGAGCAAAAGCCGGAAACTCTGCAGGGGCTCAGGCAGTGGACACGAGCAGGGGGAATGATGAGGAGCTGGAGGGAAGGAAATGACCCACAACAGGATGCACTTAGCGCTGAGCTGGTGAAAGCTGGCCCAGGGGGTTGTGGAGATGGTGTGGAGCTGAAGCAGCAGTGATGGCGGGGGAACAGAAAGCACCTCCCGGTCCTACTTAGCAAGTCAGACCCTCCCCTCTGGGTCCTGGAGGACTAACGGGAGAGAGCTGAAGCTTTCAGGCCTCGCACCCAGATTTGGACGACGCCAGGCGTGCGCTCTCACGCATACAAACTCTAGCATGGGAAGATGAGGGGGATGAAGGCCTGGAAGAGACATCCATTAATCCAACTGGGCCAAGCAGGAGACCTGCGCCGATGAACAAAGATAGCCTGCTGCCAGCGCTAAGAGCCCCCTGGATCAGCTCCAATTACCCGGGGCTAAATCCACCCCTCTCTGGATTACCAGCTCTGGGGAGCGCACCTGCCCGCCTGGAAGAACCACTCTCGCCCGACTGATCTGCTTCCTCACACTCTGACAGGTCCAGGCATCGAATGGCTTCTTAAACGTCATCATGTTAACACCCTGAATTAAATCAGAAGTGTGGAGCTGAAATGGATGAGATGCCCCTGCCCTGCCGCACGTCACGTTGAAACAGGAGAGCGGAACCACAAACGGACGACGGGAAAGCAAAGACGACGATGTCGTACGAGCGAGCGGCTTGGGGAAGACGGCTGAAGAGAAAGGGACAGAGAATGGGCATGAAGTCAGGGAGCGTTTGAAGAGCTAGAGGGGAAAGTGTCAGTGTGAAGGCTAAAAGGAGCGAGGCTACGAGCCGAGGTGCTAATGAGAGGTGCTAATGAGAGGTGCTAACGAGCGCTAGTGTAGCGGTGCCAATCAGAGGAGGCCAGCGAGCTGAAGCCACAGAGACACGTCCTCGCTTGCAGGGGGAGCGTCTATATTTAAATAGCCGTTAACCTCCAGGCGTTTCCATCTCTCCTCAGGGGAGGAACAGCCTGAGGATGCTCCTCATCAGCACCCTCTCATCAGAGCCCTGGGCGGGCCGCTGCTCACACAGTCCACCAATCACACTGCTCAGAAAACGTGAAAGGCACAATGTGAGGATAAAAAAAAAAGGGGAAAGGGACAACTTCATGACATTGACGGTGACTTGAGGAGAGAGCAATTCTTTCATGTCTTTACAAAAACGTGGAGTGTGAAGTAGGATTTATATATGTAACGCATGAGGTAAAATTATATCTAACAGAAGAACGCAGCTTGAAAGAGGCATAATGATCAGGGAAATAGTAGGTCTCTCAAATGCTTATTTCTAAAATGGAATCTGACAGAGGTAATAATGTAAGTATATATATATATATATATATATATATATATATATATATATATATATAAATAAATCTGCAGAATGAGGAGAATGTTATAAATTGAATGAAGACAGATCGCTTCCTGACTGCCACTGGACTGAGACAGGCTTGACCATGAGGACGCAGTCTGCATGACAAATTAAAATCCAATTAATTCATATTAGCTACGATGGCGAAACTCTCTCTCTCTCTCTCTCGACTGACACGCTTCATGTCAAGCAACAGTCTGGGCTTCCTGCCCGTCACTATCATCACCAATGAAAGCCGGAGGGATGAAGATGATGAAGATGATGGGTTTACTGTTGAACACTGAAGGCTGTTGACTGAGCAGCAGAGGAACTGGACAGCGTGTGGCGGTACGTGAAGCGCAGGAGTAATGGTGGTCCGGGGGGGGGAGCGGGGGGGGGAGCGGGGGTGCTAGGGGACAGCCAGCAGATAAAGTGGCACATATCCAAGTTGAAGGTGAGGTGGCAAAGGGTTGAGGTGAAACAGAGTTGCTGGATGGTTAGGGTGGTTTGTTTTCGGGAAGTGAGCGAGATGGGGTGGAGTCGGAGGGGGGGGGGGGGGAGTAGAAGCTAAAGCAGACCTGCTTCCTCATCCTCATCATCCTCCTCCTCCTCATCATCATCATCGGAGCTGGATGACGAGGGGGCCGGGACTGCGGCTGTGGCGCGGGAGGCTGCAGAGCTAGCGCCACTATTAGCAACATATCCGTAGTGCATGCCTGTGGGGGGTGGGAGAGGTACAGAAACATAACAACTGTCAGCCCTGGAGGGGGGGGTGGGGGGGGTGAACAGGCAGTTCCCACGGCATGTCAGTGTGTGTGTGCGTGTGTGTACGTGTGTGTTTTATTATTGTATTCCATTACTGTACTCTCACCGGAGAGTAAAGGAAATAACAGAAAATTAATGTCATGAGTATCATAATAGCTTACACCAAACCAACCGCATGAGTAGCTTACATCGCATTAGTAGCTTACAGACACAACACCATTGGTGACATCAGTCCTAATCTCTCTCTCTCCCTCTCACCCACTCCCTCCCCCTCTCCTTCCCTCACACCTCCCCCTCTCCCTCCCTCCCTCCCTCCCCCTCTCTCTCTCTCTCTCTCTCTCTGGTATTTACCTTGGTGGTGTCCTGGTGAGGAATGGACTGAAGTTGAGGGGGTCCCTGAGGGTGGTCCTTCTCCCCCTGCACCCCCCCTGTAATGGTCATGCGCCACCGAGGAGTGGAGGCTGTGGTCGTAGTGTTGGGGGACGGGGGCTTGGACTGTGGGGGACACAAAGATGGGGATAACAAGGGGACACAAAGATGGGGATAACAAAGACCAATGACTTGGGCATCACGATACATGGGTCACGATACCATACTCTCACGATACATGCGTCACAATACGATACTATCACGATACATGGGTCACGATACCATACTATTACGATACATGGGTCACGATACCATACTATCACGATACATGGGTCACGATACCATACTATCACGATACATGGGTCACGATACCATACCATACTCTCACGATACATGGGTCACGATACCATACTATCACGATACATGGGTCACGATGCCATACTATCACGATACATGGGTCACGATACCATACTATCACGATACATGGGTCACGATACCATACTCTCACGATACATGGGTCACGATACCATACTATCACGATACATGGGTCACGATGCCATACTATCACGATACATGGGTCACGATACCATACTATCACGATACATGGGTCACGATACCATACTATCACGATACATTGCGATACGATACAATACATATTGCGATACTCTACATAATTTACTGAAATTTTAAAATACAGCTGGAAATACAACTCCAGCCCCTGCTCCCTGGAGATGACCCTGAGGGCGGAGGTAATGTAAGGACATTTTAAATCCATTTAAAACATGAATAATGTATATATGGCTGAATTATATCGTTAATTTTCTATATCTATACCTATTCCCTGTCTTGTTCTATATATTTTCCTTGTGCAAAAAAATTAATAAATGTATTGATACTGTACCGCAAACAAACGAAGTATTGTGGGGGGAAAAATATTGCGATGTATTGCTCGATATCGATTTTATTGCACAGCCCTATGAATGACATATACTGTACAAGTAGTACCAAGATGCAAATTTGGTCATTATTTTCAAAAGGTTATACTGTAGAAGAGAGGGACCAGAACGTAAAATCCTGGTTTATGGTAGCATTAGCATACAGCCTGATAGGGTTTCTAAACCCATGTGTACTGTACACCCCGGGTTAAAGGTAGCAGGGGCATGGAAACAGCATATTAGGAAGGGCTGGAATGCTACTGTATGTATTAGGTGGGTGACTGTAGGTAGGTGTCATTGTGTCAGTTATTTTAGTGATTGACTAGAGGATGAGAACAGCCTCAATGTTTTTTAGGCTATAATATAAGTAAGCGCATTGTGTTGCATTGTGTTGCCTCTGGGTATGAAATGCGCTATACAAATAAAGCTTTGATTGATTGATTGATATAATCTGCAACAGCCCTCTGGGTGAGAAGAGCAAACACACCCAGACCCAGTGGGTTGACTGGTCCTACCTGTGTTTCCCTGGCCATTGACTGTGGGGAGTTGACCAGGCGGACCAGCCATGCTGAATCCAGGATGCCCAGCCACAGTGGACACTGGGTGACTGGTACCATTTCCAGGGGGGTACTGGTGCAACGGAGCGGCCATCAGATTGGGAACGGGTCCAGGGGCGGAGGCGCCCTGGGAGGATCGTAGCGTCCCGTACTGGCTGTTGCCCGGTGCAGACGGGTAAGAGACAATGGGGGAGAGTGGGGCGCCATGACCACTTGGCGGTGCCGATACCAAATTCGGCTGTTGGGGGTGGTGCTGCGCTTGGGGAGTGTGATATTGCTGTCCATAATAGCCCCCGGGAGTGCCGTACGGGACTGCTTGCTGTAATGACTGTGGATACTGGGGATCTGAAGGGGCAGCGGAGGTAGGTAGGGAGGCTGTGGGGGGCATGGTGCCGTAGGGCTGAGACGGGGGGAGTGAGCCCTGGGGGGGCCCGTACGCAGTGGGGGCTACGCTGGGGGCAGCAGAGGGCAGGGGGGGCTGCTGGTGACTGTTGTGGTAGTAGTTAGCACTGTGGTCATTGTTCGTGATGGGCGCTTTGTTTGGGGCAGGGGCACAGTGTGCTGGAATGGTGGGGTAGCCTTGCTGCTGAGGTGTGGCACCATAATAGCCGGTAGCAGGATGGGGGTAGTTCTGTCCTGGGCCTGGGGAGAAAAGGGAAATATTTTATTCAGCCAGCCTCAGGACGTTGGTAAAGGGATTGCCAGTGAATGGAAGCAATGCAAGCTACTGTCAGATATGGCTGATGTGCTGAATAGGCTACAGAGCTTGACAGCCCAAAAAGGCTCTAGTACTCGTCAGCTGACTTCCTAGCCAGGTATCAATGATAGATAGCTAACGCTAATCCCCAACTAATCTTAAGTAGCTGGCTAGCTAATTGGTTAGCGATCAAGCTAGCTAGCAAGCATCTAATCACAACGCTTGGGGTCAAGCCAAGCCCTTAGTCCCTGCGAGCCAACGTTACTTTGACAGTTGGCACACTGTGTAGTAGTACTAGCATCTAGTAACGTTATCCAAACAAAATACATCTTCCGTTGATTGATCCAATTAATACACTTGCCCAGAACAAAGGGTTCGTCTTCATGTGTGAACCCAGTTAGCTTCCTACCTCTAGCAAGCTACCAGGCAGATAACCCAGTTAGCTTCCTAGCTCTAGCTAGCTACACAGATAACCCAGTTAGCTTCCTAGCTCTAGCTAGCTACACAGATAACCCAGTTAGCTTCCTAGCTCTAGCAAGCTACCAGGCAGATAACCCAGTTAGCCTCCTAGCTCTAGCTAGCTACACAGATAACCCAGTTAGCCTCCTAGCTCTAGCTAGCTACACAGATAACCCAGTTAGCTTCCTAGCTCTAGCTAGCTACCCAGATAACCCAGTTAGCTTCCTAGCTCTAGCACAGATAACCCAGTTAGCCTCCTAGCTCTAGCTAGCTACACAGATAACCCAGTTAGCTTCCTAGCTCTAGCTAGCTACACAGATAACCCAGTTAGCCTCCTAGCTCTAGCTAGCTACACAGATAACCCAGTTAGCTTCCTAGCTCTAGCTAGCTACACAGATAACCCAGTTAGCTTCCTAGCTCTAGCAAGCTACCAGGCAGATAACCCAGTTAGCTTGCTAGCTCTAGCTAGCTACACAGATAACCCAGTTAGCTTCCTAGCTCTAGCTAGCTACACAGATAACCCAGTTAGCTTCCTAGCTCTAGCAAGCTACCAGGCAGATAACCCAGTTAGCTTCCTAGCTCTAGCTAGCTACACAGATAACCCAGTTAGCTTCCTAGCTCTAGCAAGCTACCAGGCAGATAACCCAGTTAGCTTCCTAGCTCTAGCTAGCTACCAGGCAGATAACCCAGTTAGCTTCCTAGCTCTAGCTAGCTACACAGATAACCCAGTTAGCTTCCTAGCTCTAGCTAGCTACACAGATAACCCAGTTAGCTTCCTAGCTCTAGCAAGCTACCAGGCAGATAACCCAGTTAGCTTCCTAGCTCTAGCTAGCTACCAGGCAGATAACCCAGTTAGCCTCCTAGCTCTAGCTAGCTACCAGGCAGATAACCCAGTTAGCTTCCTAGCTCTAGCTAGCTACACAGATAACCCAGTTAGCCTCCTAGCTCTAGCTAGCTACCAGGCAGATAACCCAGTTAGCCTCCTAGCTCTAGCTAGCTACACAGATAACCCAGTTAGCTTCCTAGCTCTAGCTAGCTACACAGATAACCCAGTTAGCCTCCTAGCTCTAGCTAGTTACACAGATAACCCAGATAGCCTCCTAGCTCTAGCTAGTTACACAGATAACCCAGTTAGCTTCCTAGCTCTAGCTAGCTACACAGATAACCCAGTTAGCTTCCTAGCTCTAGCAAGCTACCAGGCAGATAACCCAGTTAGCTTCCTAGCTCTAGCTAGCTACACAGATAACCCAGTTAGCTTCCTAGCTCTAGCAAGCTACCAGGCAGATAACCCAGTTAGCTTCCTAGCTCTAGCTAGCTACCAGGCAGATAACCCAGTTAGCCTCCTAGCTCTAGCTAGCTACACAGATAACCCAGTTAGCTTCCTAGCTCTAGCTAGCTACACAGATAACCCAGTTAGCCTCCTAGCTCTAGCTAGCCTCACAGATAACCCAGTTAGCTTCCTAGCTCTAGCTAGCCTCACAGATAACCCAGTTAGCTTCCTAGCTCTAGCTAGCCTCACAGATAACCCAGTTAGCTTCCTAGCTCTAGCTAGCCTCACAGATAACCCAGTTAGCCTCCTAGCTCTAGCTAGCTACCAGGCAGATAACCCAGTTAGCTTCCTAGCTCTAGCTAGCTACCAGGCAGATAACCCAGTTAGCTTCCTAGCTCTAGCTAGCTAGCAGGCAGATAACCCAGTTAGCCTCCTAGCTCTAGCTAGCTACCAGGCAGATAACCCAGTTAGCTTCCTAGCTCTAGCTAGCTACCAGGCAGATAACCCAGTTAGCTTCCTAGCTCTAGCTAGCTACCAGACAGATAACCCAGTTAGCTTCCTAGCTCTAGCTAGCTACACAGATAACCCAGTTAGCTTCCTAGCTCTAGCTAGCTACACAGATAACCCAGTTAGCTTCCTAGCTCTAGCTAGCTACACAGATAACCCAGTTAGCTTCCTAGCTCTAGCTAGCTAGCAGGCAGATAACCCAGTTAGCTTCCTAGCTCTAGCTAGCTACACAGATAACCCAGTTAGCCTCCTAGCTCTAGCTAACTACACAGATAACCCAGTTAGCTTCCTAGCTCTAGCTAGCTACACAGATAACCCAGTTAGCCTCCTAGCTCTAGCTAGCTACACAGATAACCCAGTTAGCTTCCTAGCTCTAGCAAGCTACCAGGCAGATAACCCAGTTAGCTTGCTAGCTCTAGCTAGCTACACAGATAACCCAGTTAGCTTCCTAGCTCTAGCTAGCTACACAGATAACCCAGTTAGCTTCCTAGCTCTAGCAAGCTACCAGGCAGATAACCCAGTTAGCTTCCTAGCTCTAGCTAGCTACACAGATAACCCAGTTAGCTTCCTAGCTCTAGCAAGCTACCAGGCAGATAACCCAGTTAGCTTCCTAGCTCTAGCTAGCTACCAGGCAGATAACCCAGTTAGCTTCCTAGCTCTAGCTAGCTACACAGATAACCCAGTTAGCTTCCTAGCTCTAGCTAGCTACACAGATAACCCAGTTAGCTTCCTAGCTCTAGCAAGCTACCAGGCAGATAACCCAGTTAGCTTCCTAGCTCTAGCTAGCTACCAGGCAGATAACCCAGTTAGCCTCCTAGCTCTAGCTAGCTACCAGGCAGATAACCCAGTTAGCCTCCTAGCTCTAGCTAGCTACCAGGCAGATAACCCAGTTAGCTTCCTAGCTCTAGCTAGCTACACAGATAACCCAGTTAGCCTCCTAGCTCTAGCTAGCTACCAGGCAGATAACCCAGTTAGCCTCCTAGCTCTAGCTAGCTACACAGATAACCCAGTTAGCTTCCTAGCTCTAGCTAGCTACACAGATAACCCAGTTAGCCTCCTAGCTCTAGCTAGTTACACAGATAACCCAGATAGCCTCCTAGCTCTAGCTAGTTACACAGATAACCCAGTTAGCTTCCTAGCTCTAGCTAGCTACACAGATAACCCAGTTAGCTTCCTAGCTCTAGCAAGCTACCAGGCAGATAACCCAGTTAGCCTCCTAGCTCTAGCTAGCTACACAGATAACCCAGTTAGCTTCCTAGCTCTAGCTAGCTACACAGATAACCCAGTTAGCCTCCTAGCTCTAGCTAGCCTCACAGATAACCCAGTTAGCTTCCTAGCTCTAGCTAGCCTCACAGATAACCCAGTTAGCTTCCTAGCTCTAGCTAGCCTCACAGATAACCCAGTTAGCTTCCTAGCTCTAGCTAGCCTCACAGATAACCCAGTTAGCCTCCTAGCTCTAGCTAGCTACCAGGCAGATAACCCAGTTAGCTTCCTAGCTCTAGCTAGCTACCAGGCAGATAACCCAGTTAGCTTCCTAGCTCTAGCTAGCTAGCAGGCAGATAACCCAGTTAGCCTCCTAGCTCTAGCTAGCTACCAGGCAGATAACCCAGTTAGCTTCCTAGCTCTAGCTAGCTACCAGGCAGATAACCCAGTTAGCTTCCTAGCTCTAGCTAGCTACCAGACAGATAACCCAGTTAGCTTCCTAGCTCTAGCTAGCTACACAGATAACCCAGTTAGCTTCCTAGCTCTAGCTAGCTACACAGATAACCCAGTTAGCTTCCTAGCTCTAGCTAGCTACACAGATAACCCAGTTAGCTTCCTAGCTCTAGCTAGCTAGCAGGCAGATAACCCAGTTAGCTTCCTAGCTCTAGCTAGCTACACAGATAACCCAGTTAGCCTCCTAGCTCTAGCTAACTACACAGATAACCCAGTTAGCTTCCTAGCTCTAGCTAGCTACACAGATAACCCAGTTAGCCTCCTAGCTCTAGCTAGCTACACAGATAACCCAGTTAGCTTCCTAGCTCTAGCTAGCTACCCAGATAACCCAGTTAGCTTCCTAGCTCTAGCACAGATAACCCAGTTAGCCTCCTAGCTCTAGCTAGCTACACAGATAACCCAGTTAGCTTCCTAGCTCTAGCTAGCTACACAGATAACCCAGTTAGCCTCCTAGCTCTAGCTAGCTACACAGATAACCCAGTTAGCTTCCTAGCTCTAGCTAGCTACACAGATAACCCAGTTAGCTTCCTAGCTCTAGCAAGCTACCAGGCAGATAACCCAGTTAGCTTGCTAGCTCTAGCTAGCTACACAGATAACCCAGTTAGCTTCCTAGCTCTAGCTAGCTACACAGATAACCCAGTTAGCTTCCTAGCTCTAGCAAGCTACCAGGCAGATAACCCAGTTAGCTTCCTAGCTCTAGCTAGCTACACAGATAACCCAGTTAGCTTCCTAGCTCTAGCAAGCTACCAGGCAGATAACCCAGTTAGCTTCCTAGCTCTAGCTAGCTACACAGATAACCCAGTTAGCTTCCTAGCTCTAGCTAGCTACCAGGCAGATAACCCAGTTAGCTTCCTAGCTCTAGCAAGCTACCAGGCAGATAACCCAGTTAGCTTCCTAGCTCTAGCTAGCTACACAGATAACCCAGTTAGCTTCCTAGCTCTAGCAAGCTACCAGGCAGATAACCCAGTTAGCTTCCTAGCTCTAGCTAGCTACACAGATAACCCAGTTAGCTTCCTAGCTCTAGCAAGCTACCAGGCAGATAACCCAGTTAGCTTCCTAGCTCTAGCTACACAGATAACCCAGTTAGCCTCCTAGCTCTAGCTAGCTACACAGATAACCCAGTTAGCTTCCTAGCTCTAGCTAGCTACACAGATAACCCAGTTAGCTTCCTAGCTCTAGCAAGCTACCAGGCAGATAACCCAGTTAGCTTCCTAGCTCTAGCTAGCTACCAGACAGATAACCCAGTTAGCTTCCTAGCTCTAGCTAGCTACACAGATAACCCAGTTAGCTTCCTAGCTCTAGCTAGCTACACAGATAACCCAGTTAGCTTCCTAGCTCTAGCTAGCTACACAGATAACCCAGTTAGCTTCCTAGCTCTAGCTAGCTAGCAGGCAGATAACCCAGTTAGCTTCCTAGCTCTAGCTAGCTACACAGATAACCCAGTTAGCCTCCTAGCTCTAGCTAGCTACACAGATAACCCAGTTAGCTTCCTAGCTCTAGCTAGCTACCCAGATAACCCAGTTAGCTTCCTAGCTCTAGCACAGATAACCCAGTTAGCTTCCTAGCTCTAGCTACACAGATAACCCAGTTAGCCTCCTAGCTCTAGCTAGCTACACAGATAACCCAGTTAGCTTCCTAGCTCTAGCTAGCTACACAGATAACCCAGTTAGCTTCCTAGCTCTAGCAAGCTACCAGGCAGATAACCCAGTTAGCTTCCTAGCTCTAGCTAGCTACCAGACAGATAACCCAGTTAGCTTCCTAGCTCTAGCTAGCTACACAGATAACCCAGTTAGCTTCCTAGCTCTAGCTAGCTACACAGATAACCCAGTTAGCTTCCTAGCTCTAGCTAGCTACACAGATAACCCAGTTAGCTTCCTAGCTCTAGCTAGCTAGCAGGCAGATAACCCAGTTAGCTTCCTAGCTCTAGCTAGCTACACAGATAACCCAGTTAGCCTCCTAGCTCTAGCTAGCTACACAGATAACCCAGTTAGCTTCCTAGCTCTAGCTAGCTACCCAGATAACCCAGTTAGCTTCCTAGCTCTAGCACAGATAACCCAGTTAGCCTCCTAGCTCTAGCTAGCTACACAGATAACCCAGTTAGCTTCCTAGCTCTAGCTAGCTACACAGATAACCCAGTTAGCCTCCTAGCTCTAGCTAGCTACACAGATAACCCAGTTAGCTTCCTAGCTATAGCTAGCTACACAGATAACCCAGTTAGCTTCCTAGCTCTAGCAAGCTACCAGGCAGATAACCCAGTTAGCTTGCTAGCTCTAGCTAGCTACACAGATAACCCAGTTAGCTTCCTAGCTCTAGCTAGCTACACAGATAACCCAGTTAGCTTCCTAGCTCTAGCAAGCTACCAGGCAGATAACCCAGTTAGCTTCCTAGCTCTAGCTAGCTACACAGATAACCCAGTTAGCTTCCTAGCTCTAGCAAGCTACCAGGCAGATAACCCAGTTAGCTTCCTAGCTCTAGCTAGCTACACAGATAACCCAGTTAGCTTCCTAGCTCTAGCTAGCTACCAGGCAGATAACCCAGTTAGCTTCCTAGCTCTAGCAAGCTACCAGGCAGATAACCCAGTTAGCTTCCTAGCTCTAGCTAGCTACACAGATAACCCAGTTAGCTTCCTAGCTCTAGCAAGCTACCAGGCAGATAACCCAGTTAGCTTCCTAGCTCTAGCTAGCTACACAGATAACCCAGTTAGCTTCCTAGCTCTAGCAAGCTACCAGGCAGATAACCCAGTTAGCTTCCTAGCTCTAGCTACACAGATAACCCAGTTAGCCTCCTAGCTCTAGCTAGCTACACAGATAACCCAGTTAGCTTCCTAGCTCTAGCTAGCTACACAGATAACCCAGTTAGCTTCCTAGCTCTAGCAAGCTACCAGGCAGATAACCCAGTTAGCTTCCTAGCTCTAGCTAGCTACCAGGCAGATAACCCAGTTAGCCTCCTAGCTCTAGCTAGCTACACAGATAACCCAGTTAGCTTCCTAGCTCTAGCTAGCTACACAGATAACCCAGTTAGCTTCCTAGCTCTAGCTACCAGGCAGATAACCCAGTTAGCTTCCTAGCTCTAGCTAGCTACACAGATAACCCAGTTAGCTTCCTAGCTCTAGCAAGCTACCAGGCAGATAACCCAGTTAGCCTCCTAGCTCTAGCTAGCTACACAGATAACCCAGTTAGCCTCCTAGCTCTAGCTAGCTACCAGGCAGATAACCCAGTTAGCCTCCTAGCTCTAGCTACCAGGCAGATAACCCAGTTAGCTTCCTAGCTCTAGCTAGCTACACAGATAACCCAGTTAGCTTCCTAGCTCTAGCTACCAGGCAGATAACCCAGTTAGCTTCCTAGCTCTAGCTAGCTACACAGATAACCCAGTTAGCTTCCTAGCTCTAGCAAGCTACCAGGCAGATAACCCAGTTAGCCTCCTAGCTCTAGCTAGCTACACAGATAACCCAGTTAGCTTCCTAGCTCTAGCTAGCTACCAGGCAGATAACCCAGTTAGCCTCCTAGCTCTAGCTACCAGGCAGATAACCCAGTTAGCCTCCTAGCTCTAGCTAGCTACACAGATAACCCAGTTAGCTTCCTAGCTCTAGCTAGCTACCAGGCAGATAACCCAGTTAGCCTCCTAGCTCTAGCTACCAGGCAGATAACCCAGTTAGCCTCCTAGCTCTAGCTAGCTACACAGATAACCCAGTTAGCCTCCTAGCTCTAGCTAGCTCATCCAGGCCTGGTTACCGTTCTGATGGGAGGGTGCTGCTCCACCCCTCGTCGTTGTGTTCAGGCTGTGACCCACAGAGGTGTTCAGGTTGGTGAAACCCGGCGCAGACATCTCTGGGTCCTCTCCTTATGAACACTGATGCACAGGGTAACAAGGACACATCAGAGGTGGTCAGCAAACCAGGAACTATATTCCACTGGACTGGTGTTGTTGTGAATCCCCTGACCCTGAAGCACCAGCTGCTCCAGCTACGACGACTAGATCCTAACCCACTTGAGGCGATTATCTGTGAAGCCGTTTCTATGCGACTGGCTGGCTGCATGGGGCTGGCTGGCCTGGAGAATCACAACCAGCAAAACGGCGCCACCTAGTGGAGCAAATGGGGAAAACATGATGTCCAGATAATGAGATTCCATCTCATTCTCAATAATTATTTTTCTGATTTATTTTTATTTAACCTTTATTTATACAGGTAAAAAAAAAACACGTTGAGTTCAGAGGACTCATTTTCAAGTGTGACCTGTTCACAATCATTCAGCACTCGTTACACTAAGTTACAAACAACAGGACAGAATTACAATAAAACATACAGGACTATGTCTGAATCAGACCTAGAAATAAATATAATGCGTTTTTATTACATTTGGAGAGGATGTATGGGAGATTTCTATCACAATTTAGATTAGCTTCGTGTTTCAAACATGGGCTGAAATAGAGGACAACAGGAAAACACACTACCCTGGACATTCACACTACCCAGCCCACTTCACTGAAGTTGAAGATCTCAACGGAGTGAAACAAGTTGACAATTCTGTCTGATATCGGGCTAACAACACACATCATCATAGCCTGTTTCAACTGCTGCCGTCTGGCAAACGGTATCCGGTATAGGCCTGGACCTCCAGGCTCTGGCACCATTTCCATCAGGCCTGTAGCCTGTGACAGACACACAGACACACACAGACACACAAAGACTCACACAGACTCACACGGCGCATACACAAACACACACCAACATGCACAAACAATGCGCATTTGCACCATACACCTTTCATGCACCATGTACTTAACGCACACCATATTTATCTATTATATGTGTTTTTATTATTATTCAGTTGTTACTGCTAGGCTGAGGAGCCAGAACATAAGACATTTACTCCCTTATACTCTACTGGTATAATGGATGTAACAAATAATTCTTGAATCACAGACAGAATTATCATTGTCAATATCAGGTACCCAACCTGTGGTTGTTCCAACTTAATGTAAACTACAATAAAAGGCTATTTTAATTTTATTATTTAATGTATGCATCATAGGCAACTCAAGTCCTTTCAAAGCATTTGGCAGATCAATAAAAAACAACAGATCAACATTAAGACCCAAGTCTTACAGTAAAACTGAACTGCCACATCACAATGTATCCTGGGGGATCCTGGGTCGTGTATCTGTGCACTCGCACTCCTCTTTCTGGTGTGGTGTGGAAGAAGGCTCCTCCCCCTGGGCCTGGCCCTTCCTCTGGCAGGGAGGGCAGCAGGCAGTGTGGCCCCCCTGTCTGCAGCCGGGGCAGGAAAGGAGCAGCTGGCAGCAGAAGGTGGTAGAGCACAGCTGGTATTGGTCCCATGGTGAGCTGCAGTACCTGCACGCTGCAATGCAGAGGAGGGACAGGGAGAAGGCTGGTGAACAACGCTTCTTTGAGGTTGGGTTCATTTGTTTCTGGTTCTTTGGGTGTCACAATAACTATGCAAATATGTCTCTGTTATCAATTTTCCTAATGTAAACACATTACTAACAGTCAAATAAATGTATGTCATTATTTTATTTGTGAAACATTTGTGGTATTTCACACACCTGAGATAATGTCACTGTTGGAAGAGATTGCATAACGTTCGTCAAACACAAACAGTTTCCCTCGATAGAAGCCCTCAGGGAAGCGCTCCAGGTACTTATGAATACCACCCTTCAGCTGGTACACCTCCTTACACACCTCCTGGAGACAAATACGACGCTGTTTATCTTTTGCTTGGCTTTGGGTATGCTTGACATGTCTGCACAAGATAACAGTGCCAAGCTACAGATAACCTTACTTTGGAGCGGAGATAGGCTGACCCGCGCTCACAGCGAATGCCACCTGTGCAGTACATGAGGACATTCTTGTCTCTGAAGAGTTCAAGGTTCTGGGTAATGTAGTCTGGGAAGTAGCTGAATTTGCGGATGTTGGGAGCTAAACATTGGCTGAACTGCCCCTGAAAGCAAAAAGAAAATGGGCACATGCATTATGGTAGCCCTATTGCTGAACGTACAATGCATTTGATATGTACTGTAGTTAAGCCTCTATCAATACTTACTACATAACTTACAATATAATACTCACAATTTTACTCTCATAGAAGTTCCGGCAGTCCAACAGTATTGTGTCATTGCAAGAATCGCTTTTGGACAAAAGAGCCTCCACTTCTTTGTGAAATTCCTCAGGTTCCAAGTGGACTCCTGAGTGGCAAAACAGACATCTGACTGACTAATGCCCGAAATCAAACACAATACCTGTTTTCTGTGATGATGTCAAAGAAACAATGCAGAAAATAAAGAACAACACATGTCAACTAATGTGACAACATAAAGGTCAACTATAGGCTATGATCCTAAGTATTGTTTGTGTTAATAGTGGAAAAAGAATAATAATAGTACTGTCAAGTGAAGATGGGTTGGAGAGATCTCTACACAGTATAGTGTGGTGTAGTACCTGCTAGTCTGTAGGAGACTACATCAGGGTCAACTCCCATGGGGACTATTTCCTTGTAGACCCCTATCCTGAGGTCAGAGAAACAATCTGCACCACCATCACTGGTCTGTGGACACAGAAGAACATGCACTGAACCTCTGAACCAACAGAGTATATAACAAGCCTCTGTTCACCATCTGCCTTCACTTAGGCCTGGGCCCAGTACCCCCTTCCCCTCACCCTAACCCGGGTCCGTATCCTCTTCCTACCCCCACCCTACCCCTGACCCCTGCCTCTACCTGGACCCAGGCACACTCACACACACACAGACATACACCAGTCCTGGGCTCAGATCCCCTTCCCCTCACCCTAACCCTGGTCCGTATCCTTTTCCTACCCCCCACCCTACCCCAACCCCTGCCTCTATCGGGGCCCAGGCACGCACACACACACACACACACATTAGTGTTTGCCACACCTCTCCCATGATGCTCTTAGCCTTTCTTGCTCTGAAAATGTAGTTTGACGTAATGTATTGCTCTATATATGGCTCTGTGTGCTACTAACCCTGTTCTGCCTCCCCTCTCCCTAGTGCCTCTCTCTCTCCCTCCTATCTTCTAACCAGGTCCAGTGGATGCCCCACTGTCACCAGCAGACCACCCTGAGTCCGATAGATCCCCCTGTGTCTGCTGCAGATGTCGTAGCAAATTAGTTCACACACACACACGTACACACAGACATACAACAGTCCACTTCCGGCCTTAGGCCTGGGCCCAGTACCCCCTTCCCCTCACCCTAACCCGGGTCCGTATCCTCTTCCTACCCCCACCCTACCCCTGACCCCTGCCTCTACCTGGACCCAGGCACACTCACACACACACTGACATACACCAGTCCTGGGCTCAGATCCCCTTCCCCTCACCCTAACCCGGGTCCGTATCCTTTTCCTACCCCGATCCTACCCCTGACCCTGCCTCTATCTGGGCCCAGGCACATTCACGCACACAGACATACACCAATGTTTGCCATGTCTCTCCTATGATGTTATTAGCCTCTCTTACTCTGAAAATGTAATTTAATGTTATTTATTGCTCTATAAATGTTCTTAGCCGGTAGACAAACATACTCCAGGAGCTTGCTCGATCGCCTCATTGAGAGGGGTCAGGGAAGAATTTTTACAGCTCACTTATCTGGCCCCCGGGTGATTACTGTTTTTTTGCTTCCCTCTGGAATATGTAGGGGTGGGATGTCTGCCCACCTCCCTTGTTCTCTGTAAAGCGCATTGTGTTGCCTCTGGGTATGAAATGCGCTATATAAATAAAGCTTTGATTGATTGATTGATTGACTTCAATTAGTGAGTTGTACTGTAGCTGGCAAGAAGGCCTAGCTTAACAGGCAGGGAGGGCATGCGCTTTTACCTTGAAGTCTTCCAGATCCATGATCTTGAAGACTGGATGTGATATCATTGCTTTAACGTATAAATCGGTCGCCACTTTAGTGCCACCCACTGTTCCATTGATCCCCTCTGTAGCCACCCTTATCTGTGAGAAGACATACATACTGCCTCAGTATAACACTGAGAATCTGAATTCAAAAACCTAAGTGTGCGATTATACAGTGACAAATGCAATTCACCAAACATACTTTGCTACTCTTGCACTTGGCTTTAGCACTAGATTATGCTTAGTCACATGTGTAGAGGGGAGATGCACTTGTTCTAGTGAGTAGTAGTACACTGACTACCTACATTAAATGCAATTATTGTAGGTCACATTGGATAAAAGTGTCTGCTAAATGTAATGTAATGTCTAATTACTTGAATTTATAATTTCATAAAAGCCTTTCCATTTCTTATAATGGAAACTTGCAACAGAGCCTCACAGTGAAGACGTTTTGTTCATCATTACCTTGCCAGTTAAGTGGAGCTTCTCACACAGGGCCTTCTGCCAATCACAGATGATGTGTGGATCTATCAGCTGACAATAGCAGTAGTACAGAAGAACTTTGCCTCTACCGCTTACAGAAAAGCAGACAGAACATGACAGAATGATATCATAACTGTGGGACGGTTTTGTCAAATGTTACTAAAATCTGGGGGAAATGTATTTTAATATTGAATAAATAAATAAGTACAAATACTTGTGAAGCTCATCACCAGTGACGTGGCTGGTGTCAGGAATCCATGAAGAAATGTTCACTGTCTCTTTTTCTGTTGCTTGATGTTGCGAAGATGTGTCTTTTTCAATCTGGCACAGCAAAACCTCAAATGTGGACTCGGTGAGTTGCTTAATCTCAGTTCCGTGAGACCTAGCCACGTGTTTGTGAATGGAGGAGGGTTCTTCGAAGGTCTGGTCACAGCAATGCCAAACTGTTGGAGTTCCTGCTTCATCTGAACATGGGTTGTTCTTGGATGTAACAAATCTGGCAAATGTCTGCAAAAGATTTAGACATATTTTGGTGTGACAGATACCTTTAGAGAGAAGCAGCAACACATCTTTGCACAGTATTATGGTTATTTGGCTGCACTTCATAATAAGTAAGCAAAGTTGTACACTCACCTTCCTCTTGCAGAATGAATAATACTTTCTTAGGGTTGCAGAAAGTTGGGGTTTCTCTTGTTTCATGACATGTGGTGCAAGAGAGTCAACGTCTATGTCAATGAACTCATTATAAGACATATTATCTGTTGCCATGTCAATGGTAAGCGGTTTTTTTTTCGGAAAACGCTTCTGATAAATTGTTATGGTATAAATGATGTGTTAAATTATCAGGCTATGTTGTAGTTTCTAGCCAAATAATTCTCGATAGCAGCTACCACTACGAACCTCTACTAATGTTGCACACAATGCTCATGTGTAGCTACCAAGATGTCTACTCCTATTTTCCTCTATCACCAATTAGTAACACAATCTCAGTTTATCAAGCATACATAGCGAATTGGTTGATTATCGTTCGATAATAATATAAAACAAGTTTGAGAAGAAAGTAACAGTTAGCTTGCTAAACTCCTCGGAACGTCGGAACTGAAGTCGGAAGACAAATAAAAGAGCACAACATGCATTTCCGGTCAACCTCTGCTGCCCCGGATGTGCATCGCTTGATTTCAACCGCTATTATTTTTCTGCTGCGACCATTGATAAGCGAACGGCTCATTAACTCCACTTCTGAGTTTGAGCTATATTTCTATCCTATTCGATAAGAAACACAATAGATTTATTAAACCAACATTGTCAACAAAATGTCAAGAAGAAGACACAGTGAAGAGAACGATGGTATTTGCTCCGGTTATTAGCTCGGCTAGCTAACGTGAATCCTACCCTAGCTAGTTAGCATGCTATTGAACGTTAGCTAGCCTAGCATGCTATTGAACGTTAGTTAGCCTAGCATGCTATCTATCGTTAGCTAGCATGTATCGTCCGCTGCTAGATAACAACACGCGCGTGCTACAAAACACGATTTTTGAAAAGATAACGGTCGTTTAAAAAAAAAGAAAAGAAAAGTACTTTTATCCAACCTGCTAAGTAGTCTAGCGTCTAGAGGTTTTCTCCCACTCGTGTGTCATGACTTAGGGTGCGTTCGTTTATAACTGGGAGGTGCAAATTGCGACTTGCTTCTAGGAATGATTAAATAAAACACCGCATGAACTCGCACTTCCTCGTCGCATATTCGGATATGTTTCAGCCCCCAGTTGCCGGCTGATGTCAATATCATATCATCATCATATCATTCGCTATAGCTGAATGCACACAGGTCGGAGGTGGGTATTTTCCCACTTGCGACTTCCCACCTCCGACCACAAACGAACGCACCATTATCTGGCTTGTTCTGCTCAGCTGCCTCTATGTCTCAACCTCTATGGTCAGGCTAGATCCATGCCTTTTTGTTTCGTCTTAGACATGATGAAACCAACCAGCCACTATCTCTAGCATCAGGCATTTATTTTCAGATGGCTAGCTATAATACTGGAGCTTTACTAGTAAGGGGAGGGAGGGGGGGCAACATGGGGGGGTTGTTTTCATCTCCTCTTCGCTTTCGGTAGGAATGCAAATGACTGATTCGAGAGTTGGAATAATGTGGTACATTGAATGTTGGCTATAGGCTCTGTGCACCAGCTCCACTACTTCCTGAAAGTAACTTTGCATCGTTATTTCCTGTCCTATATGATTGGATTAAGTGATTAATCAGGTGTGAGGCAGACCCAGCGCTCACCTAATTAATCACTTAATCCAATCATATAGGACAGGAAATAAAGATGCAAAGTGACTTTCCGGAAGTAGTGGAGCTGGTGCACAGGGCCTATTGTCCGTCAAATCTATCTATCTTTCTCTCTATCGTAATAAAATAACGTTAATGCTGCGGAGCATCTAAAATATCGTTTTTATTACTCAATCTGCACTGTATCAAATGCACAAATTATGTTTCACATATTCCCATTAACTGCCCCTTTCATTTCAGGAGGCCAGGCACATAAACGGAGGAGAACGTCGGAACCCATTGAAATAGAGGACCGTCTGGAATCACTGATATGTCGAGTGGGAGAAAAGGTAATAACCATTTGCAGTAAGTGTTGGCAGGTTTTTATGCATGACACTTGAGTGGTTTCAGCTGTGCATGTTTCTGAACTGGCTCCAAAGAAGATCAAATTGGGTATTTGTCTCACAGTTGTTGTTGTTGTGTTTTACAGAGTACCTCCTCCCTGGAGAGCAACTTGGAAGGCCTCGCAGGCGTCTTGGAAGCAGACCTCCCGAATTACAAAAACAAAATCCTGCGAATCTTGTGCGCTGTGTATGTTTGTTCACTTCCATTGATGGGGTGGGCTGGGATGCAGTTTCAAAGTGTGCCACACCATCACAAGTACATCACCCAAAGTTGCACAAAAGATGCCTAATTCTGTGCTTTTTTTTTTTTTTTTTTTTTTTTTTTTTTTTACAGTGCCCGACTTCTGCCTGAGAAGCTGACAGTTTATACCACTCTAGTGGGCCTTCTCAATGCCAGGAACTATAACTTCGGTGGTGAGTTTGTGGAGGCCATGATCAGACAACTCAAGGAGACCCTAAAGGCCAACCTGTACAATGAAGCTGTTTACCTGGTATGTGACTGATTTGAACCATCCACTTCTAACAGCCATCTTGATGCTCATCCTCTAACCCTTGCAAACTTGCTTTAAGTTATTTGACAAGTTTCAGCGCTTTAGTTTCCCTGATGAGTTGCATTAACACATGTTCCGTTTTCCAGGTGCGCTTCCTGTGTGACCTGGTCAACTGTCACGTGATCGCTGCCCCCTCCATGGTGGCCATGTTTGAGAACTTTGTCAGTGTCACCCAAGAGGAGGATGTGCCACAGGTAGAAACAAATGGATACATGTCTTGTATTTGTCATTTGGTATAGTATTTATGACATTCATCCAACAGTCCATGTATTTGAGCATGGGGCGGGGCGTCTAATGGGATTGTGTTGATGCATCTCTCCTCAGGTGCGTTCAGACTGGTTCGTGTATGTGGTGCTGTCCTGTCTGCCTTGGGTGGGCAAGGAGCTCTATGAGAAGAAGGATGTAGAGATGGACAGGCTTCTCAGTCAGATTGAGAGCTACCTGAAGTAAGCTCTTAACTTTGTTTATTCCCACCATCATCCACCATTGCACAGCTACATATCGAATCCCTGGATGTCTGGAGATGGAACTTTTTTTTTTCCCCTTGTGTTTTCAGGCAGCGACTCAAAACACACGTCTCTATGCTGCAGGTGTGGACAGCAGAGAAGCCCCACCCACAAGAAGAGGTGAGATGGTCCAGTCCATGTCAGCTGTTATGATCATAGATCGTTTATTTGACATGATGACTTCCTATAAAATAATTCCTTCTTGTTTATTTGTCATATCTGTGACTTGGTAGTATTGAAAATGTCTTGTCTATGTCTCTTTCGCTTGCTCTCTCTCTCTCCCTCTCTCTCTCTCTCCCTCTCCCTCTCTCTGTCTCTCTCCCTCTCACTCCCTCTCTCTCTCCCTCTCCCTCGTCCTCTCTCTCCCTCTCCCTCTCCCTCTCCCTCTCTCTCTCTCTCTCTCTCTCTCTCTCTCTCCCTCTCACTCCCTCTCACTCCCTCTCTCTCTTTCTCTCTCTCCCTCTCCCTCGTCCTCTCTCTCCCTCTCCCTCTCTCTCTCTCTCTCTCTCTCTCTCTCTCCCTCCCTCTCTCTCTCTCTCTCTCCCTCTCCCTCTCTCTGTCTCTCTCCCTCTCACTCCCTCTCACTCCCTCTCTCTCTTTCTCTCTCTCCCTCTCCCTCGTCCTCTCTCTCCCTCTCCCTCTCCCTCTCTCTCTCTCTCTCTCTCTCTCTCCCTCTCTCTCTCCCTCTCCTCTCTCTCTCTCTCTCTCTCTCTCTCTCTCTCTCTCTCTCTCTCAGTACCTGGACTGCCTGTGGGCCCAGATCCAGAAGTTGAAGAAGGACCGCTGGCAGGAGCGCCACATCCTGCGCCCCTACATCGCCTTCGACAGCGTGCTGTGCGAGGCCCTGCAGCACAACCTGCCGCCCTTCACCCCGCCCGGGCACATGCCCGACGCACAGTATCCCATGCCCCACGTCGTCTTCCGCATGTTCGACTACACTGACGCCCCCGAGGTTTGTGGCTCCGTCAGGATGGGTTCCTCGCCCCCACTGGGAAGAAGTCTGTGGTTCAAAATCGTGATTCATGATCTCTCTCTCTCTCTCCCCCCTAACCTCAGGGACCTGTGATGCCCGGTAGCCATGCTGTGGAGAGGTTTGTGATCGAGGAGAACCTCCATTGCATCATCAAGTCTCACTGGAAAGAGAGGAAGACCTGGTGAGAAGCCCGTCCTACTCTTATTAACTAGGCCGACTGAGTTGTTTAGTTTTTCAAGCTTTTACTCCTGGAATAGTGCTCACTCTTTTTCGTCGAATCCCTCTCAGCGCTGCCCAGTTACTCAGCTACCCGGGGAAAAACAAGATCCCGCTCAACTATCACATCGTGGAGGTATGTCTAACACGGCGTGTTCCTCTCTGGAGGAAGGACAACTGCCCGCATGTTTAATAAACCTGTTTGAAACTCTCTAAATGGGCCTGGCTCTTCTGTAGTGACTCCTCTTCTCCTCCCTCAGGTGATCTTCGGAGAGCTCTTCCAGCTGCCCACCCCACCTCACATTGACGTCATGTACACCACGCTGCTCATCGAGCTCTGCAAGCTGCAGCCAGGCTCCCTGCCCCAAGTTGTATCCTCCACCCACAAACGCTCTACTTCAGTCATGTGTTGTTTTTTGTCTTAAGCTCGCCACCTAAGGAGAGTTTTATTTTTTATTGTATTTGACAGTTTTTTTTAGTAGTTTAACCTCACCTGAGGACAGGATTCACCCCCCTGCAGAGTGTTTGTGGCGTCCTGGGGTTTGTGTTGTAGTCACCGTCACCCTGTAGTGATTTTGTGTGATCTGAGGCTCGATTGACCTTAACCGCTGCCTGCCAGCTGGCCCAAGCCACAGAGATGATGTACATGCGACTAGACACCATGAACACGACCTGCATAGACAGGTACAACGCTGGCGCCTCAACACCGTGGATGGTCATTGGACTGTTTTCAGGACACGTTAACTCCGAATCTCACCATTTAAAACCTGTCCTTTTCCAGACTCCTCAACTGGTTCTCCCACCATCTGAGCAACTTCCAGTTCAGATGGAGCTGGGATGATTGGTGAGGATCAATTGTCCTTGTTGTTTACCATAGACGCGCTCACATGCTCTCACAGTACTGCTCAACTGGCTTTGGTTTCTTCTCCATAGGGCCGACTGTTTGGCACTGGATGCAGAGAAACCCAAGCCCAAGTTTGTCAGGGAGGTGCTGGAGAAATGCATGAGGTACTGACCACTGTCTCCTTGTGAATCATTAACCCAAGTAACAATTGAATAAGGGGTTCATTGTACTTATTTTCTAAGCCCTCTAGTATAACCAATAGTGTAACCCTCTAGTATAACCAACCAGTAGTTCCCAGTCCTTCACTGCTCCATCTTTGAAACGTCGCTCTTGTTGACCCCGTTTCCTTCCTCCCCAGACTGTCCTACCACCAAAGGATAGTGGACATCGTGCCGGCCAGTTTCTCTGCACTCATCCCAGCAGAACCCAACTTCTTTTATAAATACGCAGACGAGAGCAACAGTGAGTACACAGACCTGTTCCAGTCACACACTGGAACTGCTTCTTTGTATACGTAGTAAGGAGTCGGGGTCGTGTTGTAGAGAGGAGTCTAATATGGTCGTCTTTGTGTGCAACATTCACTGAAATCGTTGGTCTACCATTTTGTTGATGGATGGAGACCTTTTGGGATGATATTAGATTGTCCTGATCTTTGAATTGGTCATCCTGCAGGTGGGTTGCCAGGATACCCTATGGCCATAACCATGAGCAACGCCATCAAGAACCGAGCGACTAATGAGGAGATCTTCACCATCCTCAAAGACGTGCCCAACCCCAACCAGGAGGATGACGATGGTCGCTCAGCTTATCATCCATTTGAACCCTTTTCTATGTAGTCTAGATCATTATGAATAATAGAACTGACATCAAATTGTCAATTGGATTATATTGTTTTAAGGTTTTTGACTCATTTGACATTTATCAGAAATTACATAGATCTTTTTTGGGATGCATTTTGACATTTGACCAAACGTATTTGTAGTGCTGTCCATTGCCATTTTGACCCTCCCCCCCACCCCCCAGATGAAGGAGAAAGCTTCAACCCTTTGAAGATCGAGGTGTTTCTCCAGACCCTGCTCCATCTGGCTGCCAAGTCCTTCAGCCATTCCTTCAGTGCCCTAGCGAAGTGAGTCTACCCTCTGGGCCCACTGTGCCAACTAGGGCTGCTCGATTAGGGCAAAAATCATCATCACGATTATTTTGATTGATATTGAGATCCCGATTATTTAACACGATTATTCATAGAATTTTTTTTTTAATCAAAAGTTAACATTTTCTTTGAATTTCAAATTGACTTTGATAACATTTAATTTATTAAATGTTGACAGTGGCTTTTCTTTTTAACAATGTTCTTTGGATTAGATACATGGCTCCCATGTATCACAAATAGTGAACCTTGACCTTGATAAATAAATTAATCAAAGTGCCAAAACTGATAAATAAAGAAGCTTCAAAGCACCGCCACCATCACAGAAGAAGACTACCTCGGAAAAATAATTTCACTAGGACAGAACGCGTCTAAATAAGTTATTTAATGGTAGCGACGAGGCTTAAAAACCCAGCATTTGTTAAAATAGACCGTTTTGCTTAGGTAAGTGAAGTTTCATGTTTATCTGACACTTAAATATGAGCGCCTCTCCTAAATAGGCCGACACCGATTTATTTTGCCGGCAAAGTGAATGGACCGGCAAAGGACTGTTGTCTGGCATGAGCGAGCGGAATGCGACAACGGGACTGAGAAGGGCTACTTTGAGGGGCAGCTACGACTGCGTAGCAAATTTTACACACCGTGTCAACTTGGTCCAAATCTGTCTCCGCGAACCCATAGTGTTTCCACACCACTAACGTTGTTTTAGCTCTCTTGTCCATCTCTCTTTCTGCTGCCATAATCATCTTCTTGTCGTGTTTTGTTCGAGAGGAGCATGCGTGCGCCTCGCTTGACAACTCGTCTCGCTTTGAACCAAAGTGTTTGTTTTGGGGCTTTGGGGGGTGGGGGTGGGGTCAAGCACAGTATAGCTCTGCAGTGTAGGGTGCGCTTGATTTGTGCTCAATCGTTTTATGGCGATTATTTTGTTTAATGATCGTTGACAGCCCAAATCTTAATCTAGATTAAAATCCGATTAATCGAGCAGCCCTAATGCCAAGCTCAAACCCTGCCAGGACGCTCTTGGGCGCTCCCTTTGTTGGGCGCCAGTAAAAAGTGACCGTCTCTCATCCCTGCTCATGTGTTAGAGTAGCTTTGCCGTGAACCTGTGGAGCTGAATGCCCCTCCTTTCAGAATGCTCACTCTTTTGTATCTTGAAAAACTCTATAATCTCCCAGGTTCCATGAGGTGTTGAAGGTCCTGACGGACTGTGACGAGGGGAAGCTCCACATCCTGAGAGTGGTCTACGAGGTCTGGAGGAACCATCCACAGGTGAGACACGACACTCGCACACTCGGACCGGAAAGTCACGGTCACTGCTCTTCTCTGTCCTGGCCCCGCAGTGGTGGAATGAACTGCCCACTGATGTCAGGACAGCAGAGTCGCTGCCCATCTTTCGTCACAGGCTCAAAACTCATCTCTTCAAGAAGTACTAAAACAATCCTCCCTCCTAAGCACTTATTGTATTGTACTGTATTGTATTGCACTGTACTTTAGATTGCTATTCTTGCACTTTGCCTTCAGCACTAGATTATGCACTTACGTCACTTGTTTTAGAAAGAAGATGCACTTGTGAGTTCTGGCAAGTAGTAGTACATTGGCTTTTCCTACGTTAAATGCAATTATTGTTAGTCGCTTTGGATAAAAGCGTCTGCTAAATGACTAATGTAAAAAAATGTAATGGAAAGTATTACTCCCATATTACTGTGTACATTATGTAGCAATATGTAGTTGAATTATCACTGTAAAGAAAGTATATCCAATGAGGATGTACAGTATAACGTCTTGCAGCTCAGTAATGTGTGTGTTTGTGTGTTCTCAGATGATTTCTGTGCTGGTAGACAAGCTGATCCGTACACAGATTGTAGACTGTGCCGCCGTGGCTAACTGGCTTTTCTCTCAGGACATGGCTCACGAATTCACCAGGTGGGCCTTAACACACACACACACACACACACACACGTCTTGTAAAGGCTTAGGCCTACATAGTTGTTAGATGGAATTTAGATAGTGAATTCTTTAAGTCGCTTGTTGAATTCAGTTCCTATTCCATGTAGAAATTGAATCTTCCACATAATGTACATAATTTCCTGTATTTAAAATGGCTGTCCTCACTGGCTTGGGTCCCATGCAGGTTCTATGTGTGGGAGATTCTGCACTCCACCATCCGCAAGATGAACAAACACGTTCAGAAGATCCAGAAAGAGCTGGAGGAGGCGAAGGACAAGCTGGAGAAACAGCAGCACAAGAAGGTATGGAGAAGGTCTACGTTCATCCACGCCTGAGCAATAGAGCAAGACTGCAGGTGCATCCCCACTATTAAAAGACAGGTTCGGAATTTAGCATTATAAGTGATGTTATAAGGTTATTTACGAACCTTATAACAACGGCTGATATCAAAGTTTCGTCAAACGGTGCACTCTCGAGATATAGCCCGTCGCTGCTAACACACAATGGATCCATAGGTGCATCTAGACAAAATCCCTCAAAAACACAATAAACTCTCGTTTTCAAAGACAGGAAACTCACCGAGTGGCCACTGGTGTCTGTTGATGTTCTGACAAAAAAAATTGCCACTAAGTATGCTTTTTTTTTTCTTTTCCATATGCCAGTGTTTGCGTTGACATTATCAGGCGGAATTGGTGTGGGTTTGACACAGCTGGGGTTGGCGTATGGGTGCTTTTGGGCTCTGCTCTCTGATGCATCTCAGCTACCTCGCTAGCTACTGTAGTTAAATATGACAGCACCGACCACAGTCATCTAGCTAGCTAGGAGCATAACAAGCTAATTCAAAGCAGTGAGCTTTGCACACAAATCATACGGACTAATTTGACATTAGAAGTGTAATGTTATGGAAAGAGGTAGTTATTGAGGCCCTCTGGTGGTCAGTCGGAAGTATTAATAACTCCTATCACTACTACGCTCAAAATATTAATGAAAAATAATTTGTGGATCTGCCCCATGATTCAGAGCCGCTCCAAAATGTAATAGGTTGGCCTATGCTACACCCCTCCACAGTTTCATGGAAATCGGACCACTAGCTTTTGCGTAATCCTGCTAACGAACAAACCAGCAAACAAGCAAACCACACACGCACACTAAAACGTTAGCTCCTCCCGCGGACTTTCGTCCTGGGCGGAGGTAACTATGATGTTTGGTAGGAACGGAGTCAATATCAGAGCCTCAGACCTGACCTAACCTGTGTGTTTGTGTCTCCCAGCAGAAGGACAGCGGAGATGAAGAGGACATGGAGAAGAACAGTGAGGATGAGGATGGTCAGCTGGAGGAGCAGATCGAGCGTCTGCAGGAGAAGGTGGAGTCGGCCCAGAGCGAACAAAAGAACCTCTTCCTGGTCATCTTCCAGGTAGGGAATGTTTGACCACTGAACATCAGCGGTTCAATTGACCCTCAGCCTTCGGGTTTAACAGCGCAGCAGCAACCACAGCGTTTGGCAGCACTGACGCGACGCTGTTCCCTCCCACAGCGTTTCATCATGATGCTGACTGAGCACCTGGTCCGCTGTGAGACGGGCAGCGTGGACATCAGCACACCCTGGTACAAGAACTGCATCGAGAGGTTGCAGCAGATCTTCCTCATGGTACTCCTCTTCCTCACATTGTCACTTTATCATCACATACTATCATGGTCTTTTACCGAGTTGCATATCTGTAGTATTCTAAGCATGGTGTGAAGTTGGTAGCCTGCATCTAAACGTTGTGTTGCCATCGCCGGTTCTCCGTCCCCCTGCAGCATCATGTGACCATCCAGCAGTACATGGGAACCTTGGAGAACCTGCTGTTCACCGCGGAGCTGGACCACCACATCCTCGCCGTCTACCAGCAGTTCTGCGCACTGCAGCTCTGAGTTGACACAAACACACACCACATACATGTATACACATCACATAGTATGCACACACACAGCCTATTACATGCTGTATGCGCAGTACAACATGGAACACACACACAACCAACCAGCTCTTGCATCAAGATTTCCTCATCAGACTTGTTTTTTTTACTTTGTGTGTGCGGGTGCCATTCAAGGTATTGACTGTGTAAGACATTGGAAGACCTTTTCTTATTTTTGGAAGTACAGTAGTAACATTGGGATATGCCCTTTTGGTGTAGTGTTTTGTTTGTTTATTTTTACATGTTGCTTGTAGTCCTATAAAAGTGGGTATTTTAAAAACAAATGTCAAAACTGTGCAAAAGGCAGGAGAGGCATACAATTCTGCTCTGACTGATTCTACTTTTTTATGTATTTTATGTCTAATTGAATTGGGAATTGATTAAACTCATTAGAGTCTTGTCTGTCTGTATCGTGCCTCTGGAGGGGAATGCTGCTCCTGAAATCCTGTATTAACAATTTGCAATAATGAAATATATGAGATGTCTTTTTCCCCCACCCAGACTCTTTTGTTTATTTTAAGTTTGGTTCATCTGGGTTTAGGATGTTTATCGATGGTATCGTTGGCTTTTTAAGTTTTTTCATTTGTATTCAGCGTAGTATTGAGAATATGATTTAAAAATGTAATGAAGAGGAATGTTCATGAGAGACTTTTTGATGACATTCCCCATCACAAGTAAGAATAGAAAACAGGAGTCAGACAAATGACATTTTTTAAAAGTACAAAGAATATTTGCAGGGATAGTAGTACAGTACAGTATAAAGGATCAATAGGTAGGCACATTATTATGTTACCAACAAATGCACTGGATAGTAATTTTTACAAATGATTTGAATCAACAAAACTATAAACTTGGACCCTTGGTGAAAGATTCTGGCATACTGTACTTCTGTAGCCCTAAACATGGAGTAGCATACGAGTGTCCTGGGGCGTTGAAGGGAAATGATACAGGGCTACAAATGGTTAGGGTTAAACACCCAGTCCTTTAATAACGGCAGGCCGACACGGCAGTCATACAACATACGCTCCTCCCTGAGAACACGTTCTCCCCGCCTAACAGGTGTGTACCCCCAATTCAAGTCCCAAGGGGGGGCTCTCTACTGTAGGAACTAACATCTCCAGAATGGGAATAAGTGTGGATGAAACTATCCAAAATAATAAAATTCAAATTCACATAATAAAAATACAAATGTAGTAAATAATCAATGATAAGACAACACTACCAAATAATTAAATACAATTATGATATAGGGTTACAGTCTTCCCCTGCTACAAAAAGAAACATCCTCGTTTCAGGAACCATCAGTTCTAGAGAGTTGTACTCAAAGTCACAACAAATGGGAGAAAAATAAATAAATACACATGACTGTAACAAGTTAATGCTTCAGTTTGTACAGTATGCAGGAAGCAGACATATAACATAACTCCACAAACGCATCACCTCCTAAACCCCATAAACATGAGCAAAAATAAATAAACAAAAGTCATCATGAAAATACAGAAAAGGCATGTATGGGAATAGATATCCAAGTAACAAAATCCCTGAACCTGGAGGATGTCTGAAGCACACGACCACCCCGGATAGCTCGAGGTGGCACAGGGGGGGGGTGCCTCCACACGACCACCCCGGATAGCTCTAGGTGGCACAGGGGGGGGGTGCCTCCACACGACCACCCCGGATAGCTCTAGGTGGCACAGGGGGGGGGGTGCCTCCACACGACCACCCCGGATAGCTCTAGGTGGCACAGGGGGGGGGTGCCTCCACACGACCACCCCGGATAGCTCTAGGTGGCACAGGGGGGGGGTGCCTCGGCACAAACATAAAGTCCCGGGGACAGAGAGAGGCAAGGACCGGGATTAGAGATTAGAGGCACCGGCAAAGGCTGAGGTTGGGCAGCTAGGTGTGGATGTGCAATCCCGTGGGCAGGAGCAGGCTGTCTCCCAGTCCTGGTAGGCACGTAAGGGGGGGTAGGAGGGCAACAGGGCAAGGCTCCTGATAATGAAGGGGAGTAAGCTAGGGGCTCCAGCGCTATTACGATCAACCTGCGCCAGTGACTGGGGAGAGTCGGCAGGTAAGTCTGATAGTGAGCCTTTGTACGTCTTCAGGCGATTGTGGTGAACAACCCACTTTCGTGACGGAGCCCTGCTCATAGGTCTCATAGGTCACACCTGGACTGTCGTCCTTGTCCATCCTCCTCAGAATCTTAAATGGACCTTTCCATCTAACAAGCAAGCTTGTTCTGTCTTTGAGCTGGATCATCCAGGAGCACCAGATCACCTTCCTTGTGTGGATGGTGCTTCTGGTACAGTTTAGATGCAGTTGACTGTGCGGCAGCCTCCTTGAAAGCATGAGACAGACGAGTGATCAGGTCACTGGCATAAGCTGCTGGCGTGCCTGGTGTAAAGCATGTTATAGGTTCAAGGCTTTTTTATTGTCATGTGCATTATAAAATACAATGAAATGCACTGTACCCGGCACTCTCAGACATCAAGACATAACTTAAGACATAAGACAGTACGACATTACAGAGAGCCTCTCGCAGATGATCCGAGTCATCCTCTCTGCTGCCTGGAAGGGCGTCTTCATCCAAGCCAGGGACATCAATTCTCACCATCTCATCATCCTACGTACACAATCCTACTGAACTGAACTCCAACACAAAGCCATGATGGCGGCGTATACATGAACTGCATGGTTTGACCAGCCAATTTTAGGCTGGCTAGCTTTAAAAGGCTTGCCAGTGATACGAATTCGAAGGCGTTACTACCGTGTGTATGAAAAACATTACATCTGTTAATGCAGTGGGCAACAATAGTTAAAAACACAGGGGTGCTAACGTAAGCTTCAATGCCAGCCTGTCTGTTTGCCCGCCCGGATAACAGAAAACGTATAACGTTAGCAGGTTACTGCAGGTTAAAATATTGCTAGCCGGCTAACCAGCTATACTGTAGCTGGTTAATGCACACTGTACTGACCTGAATTCAATAATAGTAGTAGTTGTTGTTGTTCCTCTTCTTCTCTGTATGGTAGCGAGCGAGGCGCTGTTTCAGATGTAGGCGAGAAGAAGACGAATTTTAAAGCGCCGGACATCCGCTTGCATCGGTCTGGTGGGATCCTATTGGCTAACGTGTACTGTAGTTGTACTGTCATTGGTCACGTTTTAACAAATAACTGGCCAATGGCTCGGCGACTGAGGATTCAGGTGGGGCATTTAAACCCCCAGACGACGAAGAAAAAATACAGAGAGACGCAGACGAAGAAGAGAGAAGACGCAAACACGAAGAGAAGGCGAACACAAAGACAAAGACGACTAATTACTTTTACCGTTTCTTCGAAAAATGACTTCAAGGTAAGAGCGCACTAAGTTACATTTGTACATTACCAGCGCAGGCCTGCGTTAAAATCCACGTTAGCTAATGTAGCTGGTGGTTTGTTTTGTTAGTTAACTCTAAAATGGCCGCTGGACTGAGGGAAATGTGAATTGTTTGTTTGTTCGACTGACTCACGTTGGGAGCTCGCTCGTGTCAGGCTTTCTAAGGCCATCACGAATCTTAGGCTAATTTTACATAGGCAACAGTGAAGGCGAAGCCAAGATAATGCTTTATATATTTGCCATTTGTCTGTAAAGTGGGAGACTGCCACCCACGAGGTAATCGCGGTGCCTAAACTAGCTTGTTGTTTCCCACATGATGATTAGCCGCCATTGACCGCATCTGTCCTGGTCAGATGCCGGCAAAGAATAAAAAAATTAAAAAAAAGGATAGAATAGTGGCGAGTCACTCATTACTTATCGGCTGTAATGACTTGTTGAATTGTTGTTTTAGTCGCTTCTTCCCCTCTGCCTACTTTCCCATAGGGTCCTTATGTGTTTATAACCTGAATTTTTTTTGTTTATTGGGCAGACTGTATTGCAGTGTGGAGTTTCTGGGGGAGGACACTGTGTCGGTTGTCCCAGTATCCTGGCTCTCCAAAAAGGATGGGGTAAGAACATGTTTGTGTGAACAATGTTTCTGATTGCCTTTTCAATAGTACAGGGAAGCGGGTACTAACATGGTTTCACTCACAGTTGCAGATGTGTTCCTGGCCGATGAACAAAGTCAGCCAACGGATAAAGAGCTGCGTGGAACCTAACCCTGGCTGGGCGCTCCACAGAGTCCGGGTTTTCCCCAAGTCCACAACTGGTACTGTTTGCATTTTAAGCTGTTAAAAAATACTGACGGGGGGGGGAAAAGATCATGACTCATTATTCTGAGGAAAAAGGATGGCTGAAATGTATTGATTATGGTACTTTATGCACACAGATCATTACGAAGGTGCCAGGCTCATGGCAAAAGTCTTTGAGCAGCAGTCGTCGATGGACGAGTGCCAGGACGTTAGAAAGAGACGGCGCAACACGTGCTATCACTCCAGTGACGAAGGTAATATACTAAAGTGCATTCAACAGTCCCAAAAGAGTAGTACTTTTGAAATCGAGTAATCTGACTTACTGATTCCACTAGATATTCCAAGCCCCGGGCAGCCATTGGTCCCCACTATGACGGCCAAAGACCAGGTGCCAGGTGCCGGAGTTGAAAGGCCTCTGCCAGCGGTCCAGTACAATCCATGTGTGCTGTACAATCCAGGTATGCATGTTTGTGTTGAAATGAAATGTCTATGCCTACTGCACACTGATAGTTGGACTATTTTTTATTTATTTTGAATACCATTTTACTCATCTTGCAGATTTTCCAAGCTTGTCCCATGTGAGCGAGCGGGGCCAAGGCCCCATGTATAGCACCCCAGCCAGATCATACAGCACCCCAGCCAGACCAGCCAGACCAGGTAAGAGTGGCATGTACTGCTGTGGTGTCTACCTGTCTTGTCTTTATTTAGTTTCCCTCCAAATGCCAGAAGCCAAAGCCAACACCATAAAGTTTCCTGCTAATCCCATTCAGTTAGCTCTGTGATTGGCTTTTTTAGATTGAATACCATTTACTCATCTTGCAGATTTTCCGAGCTCATCCCCTGTGAGCGAAAACCACATGAGCCCAGACCTCATGTATAGCACCCCAGCCAGACCAGGTAAGAGTGGCATGTACTGCTGTGGTGTTGTGATGTCTACCTGTTAATGTCTTAATTTATTTTCCTTCAAATGCCAGAAGCCAAAGCATGCTGCCAACACCATACAGTTTCCTGCTCATCCCTTTCCTTTATCCCTTTTGTTTTTCAGTTAGGTCTGTGATGCCGTCGCCCAATAAAACGGCTCCAGCACCATGTACCCCTCTACCTAATCGATGCTGCTCTGCAGATGCTGGTATGGGACTACTTCATGTTGCATGCAGGGATATATTTTGAGTTTCATTTAGTTTTATGTCAATGTACTTATAGCCACATCTGTGTTTATCTAGATTTCCAGAGGTCTGTACATCAGCAGTTCTCAGAGATGCGGGAGCAACTCCGTGAGCTTGCACGGACTGTGAGGGAACTGGCCCAGAGCATGCGGCCTGTGGAGTCTGGAGCCCAGGGAGCCTGAGCACAGCCCATCCAAGAACAGTCCATCTGAGCACTCCCCAGCATACTGATGAGGAAGACTTCCCTTCCTAGCTGCCCCCCAACCCATCTGACACCCACCCGCAGCCCATCTGAGCACAGCAACCCACCCCCCCCCCCAGCCTATCTGAGCACAGCCTGCCATTTTTTGTAAATACTTTTTTTGTAAATAACTGTTTTTTTTTTTGTGTTTTTTTTTTTTTAAATCCTTTGTTTTTAAAATTGTTTATCATTTGTAGGCTAGATATTGTGTACTTTTTTAATAAAATAAATTGTTCTTGACTGAATGGTGTTGTGTCATAACTTTTGTACCATAATTTTGCTTGCTGCATTGACTATGACATTAATAGGCTCTTTGCACAAGCTCCACTACTTCCTGACACTCTACAGGCGTATTTCTTTCCTGTCCTATACTAGTGGATGGAAGTGATTGATCAGGTGTGCTGCACACCGGATTCATGGCAATTGCTATCCAATAGTATAGGACGGTAAAGAAATATGCCTGTAGAGTTTCAGGAAGTAGTGGCGCTTGTGCAAGGAGCTGATTTGTTTTGTAATGCAAATTATAAATGTAGCCAACGGAAGTGTAGACCACGTTGCAGTAATATATAAACGTGTATACAACGTTGCAGCAATATACATCGAAATCATCGCGGAAATCACAACGTTATGTGGACATTGCAGGCACGTTGCAGACACGTTGGACCTGCACGTTGCAGCAACTTGTGTGCAGATACCGCGTTTGCGTTGCATGCACGTTTAACTTGACGTTGAGTGGACCATACCAAAGTCTAAATTGCACGTTTCTGCAACATTGCTGCAACCTGATTGTGTTAGTAGGGACGTCTGCTGGACTCCCTCAATATTCAAAGGTCCGGCTTGGACCCCGTTAAGACGTCTGTGGATGTGCATAACGGGTTCAATATCTGAACGTCTAAAAAAACTTTCATTCTGGCTCCTAATTGGATGTCTTTGGACGTCCGAAAAAGACATCTAAAAGACGTCTTTTAGACGTGTCTTTGCTCAGTGGGAAGATGCACAGGTGTTTGATCAAGTCAGACTCGAACCCTGGTCAGTATGGATGGACTCATGCCGTGTTGCCGGGTGTAATGTTCAAAGATGTGCTGTGCGGCTCGCTGATCAGGTAGAGGGTAGATTGACAAAGCGGGTCAAATAGTCCATCACCACTAAAACACACCTATTCGCTTGTGAGGTAACAGACCTGTTTGTTAACTGAATGTCCAAATTATAGTCTTTATCTATTAAGGTTATTAGTGATATACATCTGATTGATTTATTTAAAAAAAAACATTTTTTATTGTCTTAATATTAAAATCAAAGGTAAGAAAATAAGGGATTTCAGAGTTGGGTTTTTCCGAATAGTGTGAAATTTGTATTGAAGTGTATATATTGAATGTTCTTACACATTAAGGCAACTGAACATTAGTATTACCTGTCTGAGAACTTATAATCCTTGCTGGAGTGGAACAAATAGGCTACTATTAACATTCTTTTTGGTATTACGGCCGGAGTTGTAAAAAATGAAGTTGTGATATGAATAATGTGTATTTTAAGAAAATGTGTTTTTATGAATTACCTGCACCTTTACATGGATTGATAGCTTAGACCCTTCTCTACAAATATATCAATTTGAAAATAGGGTAGAACAAAGATTATAAAGTTCAACTTTCAAACCTGTTTTGTCCTATATCTCAAGAATGGGTGAGGTAATTCTGTAAGGTCGGCTGCAATCTTCTGGAATGGTCTGACTGCGTGAATGGACTGTAATGGAGCTCTTCCTGAGTTAGGAGAACTGTGTGACATGGTGAGCATTCTGCACGACATTTGTGAATGTCACCGGACATGGCAATAACAGATTTGCCTAGCTCTAAGCAAAGTGCGCTCTGCACCTAAATGGCCACTAAACTGTTCTCCATGCAGACTCTTCAGAGCTGGGGGAGGCAGGACTACTTGGTAAGTATGTGCGGAGTGAGCTGATTATTGAACTCTACCATTCACAGTGGGCAACTTGGGGAAACCATGCCAGAGTTTCTTTAAAGTGGCAGGAGACCGTTTGAGTTTTCCAAGAGGTGGCCTGTTGCCTTCCTCTTTCCATGACCTGACTGTACCAAGACAGAAATCAGCCTATTGTTGGGCCTCAAGTTCCACTAGATTAATGGACAATGTGGGGCTGGTATCTGGGACTGAGGTGCTCTCAATGCCTTGCCTTTGAACAGGAGGGGGCGCTGTTGCTGGCAGAGCTGAAGTGGCCCTGACACACTGCACTGCTTCCATGTGTTGCTCAGGAGAGCTGGGTCGTCTAGACATGGAATCTGCATTTTCATGTTGCTTGCCCTCCCTGTGAACGATCATGAAGTCAAAGACATCCAGTTCAAGTATCCAGCGTGTTCTTCTACCTGTTGGGATCATTGTCAACAGAGGCCTTCTTCAGACTCAGCAGAGGCATGTGGTCAGTGATGATGCTGAATGAGTTCCACTCAGAAAATGTTTGAAGTGTCGCACTGACCATACCACAGCCCACAACTCACGGTCGTAGGTGGACCATTCTCTCTCTGAGGGGGTGAGAGAGTGACTGGCGTATGCTATGACACGTTCCTTCCTGTCCTGAATCTGGGCAAGCACTGAGCCGATGCAGTCTTGTGAAGCATCTATATATAACAGGAACGGCTGTGTGAAAACCGGACGAGCCACGTTAGGAGGATTGGAGAGGGCGTGCTTCAGTGACTGGAAAGCATCCTCGCATTCCATAGACCATTTGAAAACTGCACCTTTGTGTGTGAGAGCATGGAGGGGAGAGGCAATAGCAGAGAAGTTCCTAATGAACCTCCTATAGTAGGAGCACATAACTACAAAGGCTCTCACTTCAGCGGTAGTCCTGGGAACTGGCCAGTTCTGGACCTTGTCCAGATTCTTCACGTCGGGCTGAAGACCTTGGCGGGATATCACATGACCTAGGAAAGACACCTGGCTGTGAGCGATGTGACATTTACTAGGTTTAAGCTTAAGACCCGCAGAACGGAAGCGGCTGAAAACCTCCTCAAGGCTCTTGACATGTTCAGTGAAAGTCCGGCTAAACACTAGCACACCAGATCAGACTCAACACTAGCACACCAGATCAGACTAAACACTAGCACACCAGATCAGACTCAACACTAGCACATCAGATCAGACTAAACACCAGCACACCAGATCAGACTAAACACATCAGATCAGACTCAACACATCAGATCAGACTCAACACATCAGATCAGACTCAACACATCAGATCAGACTCAACACTAGCACATCAGATCAGACTAAACACTAGCACATCAGATCAGACTCAACACACATCAGATCGAACTAAACACTAGCACATCAGATCAGACTCAACACTAGCACACCAGATCAGACTCAACACAGACTCAACACTAGCACACCAGATCAGACTAAACACTAGCACATCAAGGTAGATCAGACACTCTTTCCAACGCAGACCACGGATCACCAACTCCATAAGCCGCTGGAAAGTAGGTGGGGTATTTTTCAACCCCATCGGCATCACAGTGAACTGGTATAAGGCACTACCAGTACTGCATGCGTTTTCTCCCTGTCCTGTAGATCAAGCACAACCTGCCAACCTGCCAATATCCACATAAATAAATCCATTGTACTGAACCAACATGCACCCGACAAGCTATCCAATGCCTCCGCTGGGCGTGGCAAGGATATGAATCCTTGACAGTGACTACATTCAGTTCCCTAAAGTCCACGCAAAATCTGTAACTGGTGTCTTTCTTTTTAACTAAAATGACAGGGGATGACCATGGGCTACAGTCTTCTTCTTGAGAAAGGAGCTGTTCAACTTGCCTGTCAAGTTCGATGGGGCGATGTTCGGTAAGCACGTTGTTAGACAGGCTGAGCATCTCCTGTACGAATGCTATGCTTGACTACATCAGTATGGCCATAATCCTGGTCGTGGGCACTGAGCACATCAGAATACTGGCAAATCAGAGTTTCCAACTGTTGTCGTTGTTCACTGTCCAGTGCTGACTGACTTAAATCCACCTTAGGTAGTGACTGGGGCTCCCTCTGTGTCTGCACTTGAGCTACTGTAGGCTGCACCAGAGAACTCTTCACCTTTCTGACTGACTAACGAATGAACCTCTCCTAGCCTAGTGAAGAATCTAGGGAGAAATGTCTCTAACATCTGCAGAGTATTACTGCTATGTATTTGATTTAATGTGTTTGTTTGTTTTCACGTGGACACTGTGTAGTCGATAGAGTGAGGAGACAGCTGATGCTGCTGTGGCCGTTCAGGGTAGTGGGTGTCAAGAGGTCACACTTAGGCCACAGGGGGGGCCTCTCCTCTGGGGTATTAATGACACATCTCTATGGGACAATATAAACAGACACAACCTAGACTGACAACCAATGGTGATTAAGATATCATGTTAGGGTGACAGGCGACACATCTGTATGGTCACTCCTCCACCAATCTAGCTTCACCTAAACGGGCAGGCCTAGGCGTGGGGGGTGGGCCGAGAGAGCACTATTTAACGTCTCAACCAAACCTTGAGACTTCGATTTGGAAACGGTAGGCAACTCGGACAGACAGATTTGCTACTCCCAGCAGGCAGACACGCTGTTAACACCATGCGGGGAGGGAAGTCTAAGGCCTTGACTTCGCACCACAGCCGCAGCCAGCAGAGAAGCAGGGAGAGAGAGAGACGAGGGAAACATCCCAGAGAAGCAGGGAGAGAGAGACGAGGGAAACATCCCAGAGAAGCAGGGAGAGAGAGAGAGAGACTAGGGAAACATCCCAGAGAAGCAGGGAGAGAGAGACGAGGGAAACATCCCAGTGTTCCATGTGATTGTATCTTTGTACAATAAATCTATCATCTGTCACCGCTTCCAATCCCGTGTTGGGTGATTTCATCAATGACTATCACAACAAGAAGGCAATTAACATCGTGGTTCATAATTAGATGGTGCTGCAACTCTTATCAAGGCTTACAAAAAAATACACAGCGCAGAGCAACAGAAGAAAAACGCCAAAAGCCAACACTAGTGTGACATGGCACATGACAATCAGCATTTGTGGGATTCATGACACGAATATAAACTAGACCTTTCTTTACAGGGGTCAGTGTGCGTGCTACAAGAAGACCGGGCACAGTTTGGGTTTCAGGCCCTTGGAGACCAGTGTAGTTGCATGTGAGCTCTGGCTCACCAACAGGGGACTGAACTTTGGCGTACAATGTTCATCAGGGACAAGGCAGGGACATGAATGGGTGCTAATGTCACAGCGCTACATTTCAGTGGGGCAGTGTGCTGCAAGCATAAGAGGGGGACAGTCCAGTTCCAAAGTTTCAGATGCTTCTCTCTTAGGTCGATTACAGTATGATGTTTGTGGAGAAAATCCCAACCTAGGAAATTACTGAGCCTGTGTCTAGGAAAGCTTGGACTGCAGTATTCATTATACTCAATGACAGCAAATACATAGGATACAGGAGTGTCAGTAGTTACCAGTTCATTATGTAGTTTGGGCCTGTTCTCACCCACTGAGCAAAGACACGTCTAAAAGACGTCTTTTAGATGTCTTTTTTGTCTTTTTCGGACGTCCAACGACAATTAGGAGCCAGAATGAATGTTGTTTTTTTTACGTTCAGATATTGAACCTGTTTTGCACGTCCACAGACGTCTTAGAGGGGTCCAAGCCAGACGTTTGAATATTGAGGGGTCCAGCAGACGTACAAACGGGGTTCAGGACCGACGGTTATTAAGACATGATCTGAACGTCTCCCTGACGTTGCGTGTTTGCTGGGCAGAAGCAGCAGACACTTGGCCCTCAGTACCTGCTACCAGTCTTTCCCTCCTCATCGTGGAAGCTGACGTGATGAGGCGATACAGGGTAGTTTGTCGAAATGTTGATATGGGTTGGTGTATATGATCATAAATTACCTTAAAACTTGGCTTATAATGCTAAATACTGAACCCATCCTTTAAACATACCACAGTTCCAACAAGTGGAGTGAGGTCTGCCAGAAGTGGATGTATAAATTAGAGGCTGACATGGGAATGGATTTTGACTCCCGCTCCCTCCCACTCCCACATAAATAGGGGCCTACTGTAATCCCATTCCTTCCCAATCCCGAGTGAGAGTTTAAAACAAAATCCCATCCCGTCCCAATCCCGAGCCAAACCTTTACACAATCCCACTCCCATCCCTTCTTACTCCCACCCAATCCTGCTCCGTTTTTCTTCCTCAGTAGAAAATATGTGCACAAGAACACATGCACGTTGCTTTGCACGTTGCTTGCCGGATAAAGTACTAAACATCCGGTGTAGTTCGTTTCGCTTGTGATGCAGTGTTGGGTGACAATGAAAACTACAAAAAGTGATCAAGGCAATGTTTTACTCGATGCTGGTGTAGCGCCCTTGCTCCTACTAACCAATAAGAACCACACACTAGCACCCAGGTTAGGTGTGGAGAGCTGGATACCTTATATCTAAGTGCTTCAAGTAACTCACTAGGAGAGAGTTGAGATAAAGTTGAACAGTTGACAATTTTATTGCCTCAACACAGAAAAATATAGCACTACACAGTTCTTGCATTAAGGACCTTGCATTGAATTAAAATAAAAAACAAAATAGAGCTCTTTTCCCCTAAACAATGAATGAATAAAGTGTTCTGTTTGTTGAGTGGAATTTGAGACTCCTTGAGAGTTTAGTGTGCACACTTCCTAATACTACTACCCGGGTAGTTAAATGATTCTGAGTTCTTATCTGGATCCTGAATGAGTGGATCAGTCAGATGTCGGATGCGGATCCCACGGCTGGCCACACCGATGAATGGGTCCGTCCACAGTCCGGCGTCTCTGAGCTTGGCTCGCCACTGAACCATCCAAGGTTCAGAATGAATCTGTCTTTATCTACACACAGAATGCAACTGTTACTCTCTCTCTCTCTCTATTCATCATAAGACCCCATCAACTCATTCTCCATTCAGAATATCTAATCATGTATAACCATAGCTCAAGAAATACAGTAATCTAATCATTGTGAAATGAATTGACATACAAAGAATTAAGAATGGTATTCCAGAATAAATGAATTATCTCCAGTCACCATTCACAACTGGTACTGTAAAGAATGAAATTACCTTTTAACTACTGATGACTTTCGCTGTCTTTTATTATTGTCCTTATTTCAGCTCTGCGTTGTGTTTTGATTTCAATAAAAGACGACCCCCAATCTCACACAATACCACACAGTCCAGTGTCTCCTTTTCAGGTGTATTCCGAATGAATCTCTCCAACACGGGATCTGAGCCTCAAGCAAAAGCGGTTTATTACAGAAGGTTTGACATACTGTACAAAAGACGATGGCATGGCCTAATGTACAGTTGACCTCTCTGTATGCTGTCTGGACCCAAATCAAAGCATTGGTCTCGTTGCAACGTTCTTATGTGGTTTGAGTGTCCCCCCCCTCCCTCGTCTCTTCTCCGATAAGACTGTCTCTGGTCTCTTCTGTGGCCTTGTTTTGTCACGTTAACCTACGCCGCCTCGGCGCCCAGGCCTTTATCTCTAACCACAACAATGGTGTTTGGCCCAGAGTGTACCAGCCATGGAATGTCTTTATCTCATAAGTCTATGGAAGAGGGACACCGTTTCTTACCCAAAACTCAAGCCGACAGCCATACTCAGAGGTCAATCATCATAATTAGGAAATAGCTAACAGGATCATATTAAAAGGCATTTCTCTGAAAATCAACCATATTCAACACTACTATTTATCTTTTTAAACCTCTTAATATGTTCACTGATTTAACATAAATCATTTTAATATATTGTATCCTTATGAACTGTATTACCACTTTTGTACAAAATGAAATAATGTAATAAAATAAAATAAACACTTTTATGGAAACCAGGATAATCGATTGACCTCAATCAATTATCTTCCAATGGCACTAGAACCTAGGTTGGTTGTAACTGTTAGCCTATATAAATGTATATATTTGTTATAATTGCCTCTGCATTTGATTATTATTGGTTTGCATTAACTTAATAACGAAAAACTAACCCTGAAAACAGAATTGTAAATTGTAAAATAATGGCAATTAGACATTCATGTGTACAACTATTGGACAATTTATTAATTGGTTGGGGCGTTACATATCTCTGGTGAGAGACTTCCAGAGGGTGGGGTCACACGAGGGGGGGGGGGGGGGGGGCAGACCCGTGTCTGAGGACTGCACGCTCCGGGATGGGGCATGTTGGTAGAGAAGGTCAGATAGGTACTGGGGGTCAAGGGCATGGAGGACAATTAATTTAAGAAAGATGACTGGAATGGTTAACAGAATGGTTGACAGGTCATATTGAGGAAGGCTTTTTTCTTTATTTGTACGCCTAACAATATGAATGAGTGAATAGAGACCGACAGAAAGCTTACTGACCTACTGGGCTATCAGAGTCCAGAAGTAGCCTACTTTTAACTAGGCAACATAAATAGGAATTTGCTTTCGGCCCATGGTGCATAGATGGAGACAAAATTAGACAGGGTGCAGGGACCAGACGGGACAGTGCAAAGAGGGCAGGGCTTCATGAGCAGAACTAAGTGCAAATACAAAACACAATACAGTTTATAGCCTACCTATGGCAAAATGATAGTGGGACGTATAGGGAGAGGTTCTTCTTAGGCAGGGCGGAGAAAGCAGGGAATCTAGGAGTGCTCCTGTCCGCTGGCTAGCTGGGTGATGAGGCTCCCCCGTGCTTGTGGAGATGCAGCCTCACTGCACTGGACCGGCGGTCACCTCCCTAGCAGACTCTGATGGAGGCCGGACCAGCGGTCAGTACCTGTGTGCTGGCAGCTTGGCTGGATCATGAATCCATAAATCCATCCATCCATCCATCCATAAATAAAGATTGTGTTGATTTTGTAACTTTACGGTTCCTGCTCTCCTCATTGTGGACACAGTAGAAGTGTTCTGTGTACAGGCTCTATACATCCTCACGCCAGGGACAAGGTTTATTACAATAGTCCAGATCAGAATCACCCCCTAGTGGACACATGTAAACATATAGGAAAGGTGTTCACTGTTTAACCATTAAGTATGATCCGTGTCAGAAAAAGGGAGAAGACTTCCACCATTAATATTCAGGTGGAGGTCTGGTCAGAGGTGTTGGGCTGGTCAGAGGGGGAGGTGGAGGTCTTGTCAGAGGTGGAGGTCAGAGGTGGAGGTCAGAGGTAGAGGGCTGGTCAGAGGTGGAGGTCAGAGGTGGAGGTCTGGTCTCCAGCTGAGGCTGCCCAGCCCCTAAGTCTGAAGTGCTAACAGTAACTATAGTAACAGTACTCCTATATGCTAACATGGATATCTTAATAAAAACACTATAGCTTACAATGAGAATCAGAATCAGTTTTTATGATTAAAATCGGTTTTTATTTATTTCTAAATTTGCCACCTCCACCGCCATCCACCGCCGATCCTCTTCGGAGCCAGGGAAGAGGAGAGAGTCTCCCTGACTCTCTCTCAGTGGTCCAGAGAGATTGAGAGAGGAGAAGGAGATACCTCTGACCAGCCCAACACCTCTGACCAGCCCAACACCTCTGACCAGCCCTCCACCCTCTGACCAGCCCTCCACCCTCTGACCAGCCCTCCACCCTCTGACCAGCCCTCCACCTCTGACCAGCCCTCCACCTCCACCCTCTGACCAGCCCTCCACCCTCTGACCAGACCTCCACCTCTGACCAGCCCTCCACCCTCTGACCAGCCCTCCACCCTCTGACCAGACCTCCACCTCTGACCAGCCCTCCACCTCTGACCAGACCTCCACCCTCTGACCAGACCTCCACCCTCTGACCAGACCTCCACCCTCTGACCAGCCCTCCACCCTCTGACCAGCCCTCCACCTCTGACCAGCCCAGATGTCAAGATGATACCTCCTTCTCCTCTCTCTCTCTGGCCCACTGAGAGACGTCCGTCTCTGTCTCTCTCTGGCTGCTCTTCCTCTGTCGCTCTCTGGCTTCTCTCTCTCTGGCTGCTCTTCCTCTGTCGCTCTCTGGCTTTTATACACCTCCTGGCCCACGTCACAAGGGTGCTCTGTGACGTCACGGTTTGCAAGGCTCTTTTGACAAAACCACCAACTTTCTAAAATCACTGTAAATCACTTGATTGGTACTTTCAGACAGGTGTGATGAAGGTGTATCGAGTATCCTGGATTTGGCGTTAATATTATAATAATATTCTCCCGTTCAAAATAAAGCAACTGCCAAAAGTTAAAAAGTCTTTATTGAGATATGCCGCTAGGGCGTGGGTATAGGCTCCCCAGAACTCCTGCCCTTTTCTTTTTTAAATAATATTCTCTATTCAATATTCTGTCAAAATGTTCCAATATACAGTCCTTATTATCAATTTGTTTTAAGTCCTTCATCCATTCCCGCACGTTATAGCTCCCATATTATGACGAGACTTGAATATTACGAGACGTTAGAATGGGTTTATGTCAACATTCCTTACGCAGAAGTTGTTGTTTGTGAATATATATTCGGGTGTGTAAATGTTTTTACGAATGCGCCAACGAATACGTCGATGTCCCGCAATTTTAGTGCAATAGTACGGAACATTCTTCGTTTGTTTCCCATAATGAGGGTTTGTGCATGAAAACGTCCTTTGCGCAAACTGTCGCTCTCGTAATGTCTGTCTTGCCCTCGTTCTGTCTCTCGTACTGCATTTGGTTCCACATTTGCTTTCGGTGTTCGCGCGAACTGCCCGTCTCACACACTTTTCTGGCCTCCGACCTTTCCTGCTGGAGCCCGCCGCTTAAAGGTGGGGGACGTGGACCGGCCATAGAGATAGGTTTAGAAGGTCCCCTAGTGGCCGTTAGCTGTAAAAATCCATAGATTAGCCGCACTGTTGTATAGGCCACAGGGTTCAAAGCATGGGGGAAAAGTTGCGGCTTATAGTCCGGAAATTAGGGTATTTATATTATTGTCCTCTGTTTTGGGGCTGTTGCCAGGGTCCTTCCCCCGGGACATTTGGGCCTCAGCCTCCAGTCGTCTGTACTTTGTGTGAAAGAAGATGATGAAGGAGCAGGTAAACACAGTACACAGGCCTGCCATCACCAGCACAGAGACTGTGGAGAGAAACACACACACTGCCTGTCAACCAGGTACCTCAGCCAAGAGCCAACTACCATCAGTAAGAGAGAGAGGGAAAGATATGTGTGTGTGTGTGTTAATGTACTTAACTGCACATAACCTCTATCTAAAGTGTGTGTTTGACTTGGGGTGTGTAAAAGGTGAATCTAATCTCTCTAAACAAAGGCTACATATAGTTTTGCTTCATAGCAACAGTTTTGTATTCTATGTGCACCATATGTATTTGCATACTTGCAAACTCTGGGATAACTATAGACATAGGGTAGCCTATATCGCCTGCAGAAACTGAATGGTGCATTAAAGGTGCAGTGAGTGATCTTTGGTGCCATCTAGTGGTGAGGTTACAGACTGCAACCAACTGAATACAATTACATGGTGCAACATGGCAGCCTCAGAGGAAGGAGCCACTTCCTATTCGCCATATTCACCTGGCAGCCATATTGGTCAGTCTGGGGTGCGGATGCGGAAGTGCCCGTTGACTTCAATGTTAAAAGTTCACTGTAAAAACACCACTTCAAGAACCAAAATAGTCAAAATAACAGGCTGAATACACTATCGGGGTTACAAACTCATCATTACCTGACTCTGATTGTTTTTTAAGAGAGAGGAGGAAAGAGATTGTGTGTGTGTGTGTGTGTGTGTTAATGTACTTAACTGCACATAACCTCTATCTAAAGTGTGTGTTTGACTTGGGGTGTGTAAAAGGTGAATCTAATCTCTCTAAACAAAGGCTACATATAGTTTTGCTTCACAGCAACAGTTTTGTATTCTACGTGCACCATATGTATTTGCATACTTGCAAACTCTTTCTTGTTTTCGCGTTTGGAAATATATGGAGGTGAATGAGCCATAGTTAGCCGTCAGCTGCGTTCACTCACATGTATTTTCCAAATGCGAAAACAACGGTAGTGAAAAACAATCAGAGTCAGGTAATGATGAGTTTGTAACCCCGATAGTGTATTCAGCCTGTTATTTTGACTATTTTGGTTCTTGAAGTGGTGTTTTTACAGCGAACTTTTAACATTGAAGTCAACAGGCACTTCCGCATCCGCACCCCTCATTACGTCAGACTGACCAATATGGCAGCTGAGGTGAATAAGGCGAATTGTAGATATAAAGGGCTCATTCTAAAGTAGCGAAAAAATTATGATACTTATTTTCATGGAATTATTCACCAATTAAAATTGAATCACTCCATTTCTGCCAAGTCTACACAAAATTCTGCCACAAAATTCGGCATACTGCACCTTTAGTGACATGGTTGATTATATCTCAGCAGGCAAATATCATTTGGTATCTGTGTGGTGTAGACGAGAGGAGAGGAACCTACCCCTCCAGCTCAGAGCTGAATTGCCCTCCGTGGAACAGGTAGAGAAAGGGGAGTCGGCCAGTCTCTTGGTCAGCGCCTGAAGCAGCACTATGTAGATAACAGACTGGATCTGCCTGAAAGACAAATATGGCCAAAGAATCAAGATGAATAACAACATTTTGACTATTGAGTTTTCTGCAATCATTTTGCTTTTTGCAGCATTCTGATGTGGATAATGCATGCTTTAACAAGCACGTACACATTACACAAAGCTGTTGGATGTGCATATTGTGACGTTGAGAAGTAAGGGTTCTATCAAAAAGTATATCTGAGATATTGAACATCAAAGTTTTAGAACATCAGATTAGTAGGTGTTCTTGGAGATAGATCTTTATTTAAAAAAAATAAAATAAAAAAAATAACACCACACAGACATACAGAAGCATCCAATGTATACCTGTGTTACCTGTGTACCTGTATATTAGCTACTAACTGTATATGAGTGGAAGGAACAGACGGTGGTACCCGGAGATGAAGATGAGCCCAGCAGACGTGGCCTCTCCCACCGGATAGGAGCACTCCACAGACAGCTCCATGGCAACCGGGTAAATGGAGAAGCCAAAAAATCCGAAGGCGGCGCAGGCGGAGGCCACCGCAGCTTCCTGTCCCCGCATCTGGGACACCTGACCAGGGGACACACGGCACCAGCTCAACCACACTCCCCACAGCACGCCGGCGCCGACTCAACCACACACCGCTGCATAGCAATACGCAAAGTCTACCATTTTGAGGAATCGTCGTCCTTAAAATGTATCGATTTCATCCCGCCTCAACGTTCAACATGAATAACTTAAATCGACGGTGAACTTTGACACCGGCACTGACCACTGCGAAGGCGATGGCGGCGAGCGTCGTGAGGCTCATGTTGATCTTGGTGGCCTCTGTGAACTGCTTGGTCTTGTCAATGTAGAGACCCAGGAAGGCGGCTCCCACTATACCGAACAGGATGAAGAGGGCCCCGCACAGGCCGCAGAAGTCCTGTCAGCACCAATACATGTTCAGGGTGTCAGGTGTCTTCCAGACAATGTTCAGATCAACAGAAATTCAATTCCAGTTATTGTATTTTCTGCAAGGGACCTAATTTGTTAAAATTTGTTAAAACGGTACGGTTAGATGCATCACACTTGAACCGTGACAGACTTAAGACATAAATACAGTCGACAAAAGAGCCGGTATGACCATGACTGGGCGCTTACGGTGGAGTAGCCTCTGACACACAGGATCTGCTCCAGGAGGGTGGAGAAGCAGGTGAAGACAGCGATCCCCGAGCCGAAACACAGGAGCAGAATCATGTAGGCCTTGTTCTTCAGCAGCTAGAGATGGGGGGATACATCATTTACGTATGATTCAAATGAAGAACACATGCCATTTACTGAGATGTGATCCGCCACACTGATGCACTGCATATGAGCAGGCATGCATAGTGCACGTGTTTGCACATCTGTGTGTAGGCTACTGTGTGTGTGTGTGTGTGTGTGTACGAAGGTGCGAACATTGTGTGAGTGTGTGTGGTCTGACTCTACGTCTGTCTATCTGACGTCTGTCTATCTGTGTGTGTGTGTGTGTGTGTGTGTGTGTGTGTGTGTGTGGGGGGTCTGACTCTACGTCTGTCTATCTGACGTCTGTCTATCTGTGTGTGTGTGTGGGGGGGGGGGGGGGGGGGTCTGACTCTACGTCTGTCTATCTGCTTGTGTGTGTGTGTGTGTGTGTGTGTGTGGGGTCTGACTCTACGTCTGTCTATCTGCTTGTGTGTGTGTGTGGGGGGGGGGGGGGGGGGGGGTCTGACTCTACGTCTGTCTATCTGCTTGTGTGTGTGTGTGTGTGTGTGTGTGTGTGTGTGGGGGGGGGGGGGGGGTCTGACTCTACGTCTGTCTATCTGCTTGTGTGTGTGTGTGTGGGGTCTGACTCTACGTCTGTCTATCTGACCTCTGTCTATCTGTGTGTGTGTGTGTGTGTGTGTGGGGGGTCTGACTCTACGTCTGTCTATCTGCTTGTGTGTGTGTGTGTGTGTGTGTGTGTGTGTGTGTGTGGGGGGGGTCTGACTCTACGTCTGTCTATCTGCTTGTGTGTGTGTGTGTGTGTGTGTGTGTGTGTGGGGGGGGGGGGGGGTCTGACTCTACGTCTGTCTATCTGCTTGTGTGTGTGTGTGTGTGTGTGTGTGTGTGTGTGGGGTCTGACTCTACGTCTGTCTATCTGCTTGTGTGTGTGTGTGTGTGTGTGGGGTCTGACTCTACGTCTGTCTATCTGCTTGTGTGTGTGTGTGTGTGTGTGGGGGGGGGGGGTCTGACTCTACGTCTGTCTATCTGCTTGTGTGTGTGTGTGTGTGTGTGTGTGTGTGTGTGTGTGTGTGCGTGTGTGTGTGTGTGTGTGTGTGGGGTCTGACTCTACGTCTGTCTATCTGCTTGTGTGTGTGTGTGTGTGTGTGTGTGTGTGTGTGTGTGGGGTCTGACTCTACGTCTGTCTATCTGCTTGTGTGTGTGTGTGTGTGTGTGTGTGTGTGTGTGTGTGTCTCACCAGTGTGAGGCCCTGTAGGAAGGGCTCAGAGTTGGCGGTCTCGGCGCTGGCGGAGGGAGGTGTTGGGGGGACACTGCTGCGGATCCCTGCTGTTGCTAGGAGACAGACCAGGGCTGCCGGTGCAGCATATACAAACATCTGGGGGAGAAGAGTGCTCAGATGTATATTGAAAAGTGATAAATGTATAGTATATTATCTTCATTACGAGTTAAAAACTTGGCTCACGTTCTCTGCTCACCAGTAGAGAGAAATCGGTGGTGCCCAGAAGCAAGGGGGACAAGATGTTGGCGAACAAAAGACCAAGGGGATTTGCTGAAGATGTAGAAAAATAAACTCAAATCAGAAATTGCCATAAAGCACAGATGTGCTTCCCTGGTCCCCAGAACAGACAGAGGTTTATCTCTTCCTCCTCCCTCCTTTCAACGGTTGATAACGATGTTGGACCATCCACACAAAACCCATCGCTCTTGGGAGTAGCAGGCAGCTACTGATAGCTCAGCCCCAGTCCCTATGTACAGTAGGGCTGTATATCATCTTGGATTTCGCGATACGATACGCATCACGATACACAGGTCACGATTCGATACGTATCACGATACAGAGGTCACGATACAATACGATACGATACGTATTGCGATACACACATCATTTACTGAAAGATTTTAAGTGTTCAAGACTGAAAACTGAATGGCTCAAATGCACTATATAGATAACTCAAACTCAATGACTGGACAGAGAGCTAGCTAATAAATATTTTACACTTGATATCCATGCTTTTTAAACTGTCAACATTGTAGTATTTATGGTTTTTCAAAATTATTTATATGTATGCTTTTTTAACTTAATATTGTAGAATATGCTTTTTAAACTGGATTTAAAAATGTAAATATTTTTATTTATTTTTTTTTTTTAATTTTTACAGCGCCCGGCTGTATCGATACTCCGGGCTGAAAGATCGATACAGTATCGCGAGACTACGTACCGCGATGCATCGTTGTATCGATACAATCCTACAGCCCTAATGTACAGTATACATTTACCTACATAAACACACCAGTCAGGTAGTTGTAACCCAGTAGCTTGGGAGGCCTATGAAGTAAACTGTTTTGGTTTCACTAATGTCCTTCTACCTTTCGATGACTGAATATGGCCTCTGATTCAATCTCAAATATGAGTATGTTTGACCAGACTGGATGACATGCCTGCATAATCTACTTATGAAACTATACAGTAGTTGGTAAACTTGGTACAATAGTCGGCTCTATTTTGTCTACGTGAGGAGAAGGTCTCAACTACGTTATTTCATTGTACACTGTCCCCGTACATATAATTAATAAACCTACTTGAACATGAACTACTTGAACAACTCACACATGGAGGCGATCATGTTGGCTGTGGCCCGTTGGTGCTCGGGGAACCAGAGCGCCGCCATCTTTGTGGGTGTGAAGATGACCAGGGGCTGTGCCAGCGCGCACAGCGTCTGACCTGCCATCACTACAGGGAAGTAGGCTCCTTTCATAGGGGGTCCATAATCCTGGACCCCCGCGTAACGCATCACCGCTCCCAGCATGTTGAGCCAGGATCCCAACACCAGCTAGAGAGGAAGGACGGTAGGGGAGGAGGGACAAAAATAAAGAATGTGACTCTTGATCTGATTGTTTGCAATTGTTTCACTTCACGTTAGTTTTATGAGAAACTTTTTTTTTTCTCCTGGGATTAAAGATGGTGTAATCTAATTGAAAAGAAAGAAACAATTTAGCGTCTTTAAACATCATGTGTTAAAGATGATATCTTACTTTCTCTGTCTTACTTTCATTTCCTCAAAAGTCACAAACATTTTCACTATCTGGCAGCTTCCTGGATCACGGCATACTTCCTGAAGCATCTTCCGACTGAGATTTCTCAAACTACAACATTCTCACATCAATGAGATAAGTCTTTACACAATGAATTAGTATTAAAATGACAATCTTAAACAATCACTACACCAATAGTCAAAAACATGTGTAAACAAGGAACTCCAGTGGATTTGCCTGCCGGTGTTTACACATCATTATGTAAACAACTTCTCTTTGTTTATCTGAGGTCATATGATCTGGATAGCACCCTTTTGTTTTTAGAGTGTGGTGGGCTATATCTAGCCTTGTGAGACCATCATGATTTCATGAGATCACATTCTGTTTCTCTCGCAAATCAGTCTGGATACTCTCCATAGAGATCTGTTCTGTGCCAGATCAGAAAACGATCTCGCCAATCAGAGTTGGTTCTGGGGAATTTTAAATACAAACAGCTGGGTGGGTTTAGATGTGATGACAACGAGAAGCGGTTGAAGTTAGAGCGTGATAGATGGTGATAGTATTTTTTTTAAAGAGCCTGTCCTTTTCCAAACAGTTTCCAATTGAGAGTTCCCAGATGGTTATGCAAAGCACATAATCTGGCACATCAGGTTAGGCAGGTTATATCTGCTCTGGGATACGACTACTCGGAAGCCTTCATACCGCAAACCGGAGCCCCAAGGTGTCCAGTATCCATGTAGTCCCAAAGCTGAGAGGGATGGCCACCACCATGTAGATCAGGGACAACCAGTTGATCTGGTCCAGACTGGCTCCCAAGAACTCGGCTGACTGGTCGGCTATTGGGGCAAAGGTCAGCCATAACTGGGGATACAAGAACAGAGACATGTAGTCATGTGTCTTCATCAATGTGTTATTACACCAGGCCATTGTTTGCTAAAAATGTAGGATAGGCATATATAGCCTACGCATTATGCTTCTGCCTTTGCCTTTTCAGTCATACCTTTGTTTTATACTGCCTAATCTGTTTGCTTATTGTATTGTGTGTGATGATAAATGAATAAAATACTACTACTTATCATAGTGTTATTGGAGAATGTTGCTTTGCAGGCTTTCAGTCCAAAATAAAAATGAACCTGAAGAGTTCTGACCAATGAGGCCACTGGTATGTAGTCATGTAATGGGCCACCAACTTAAAATGAAGGAAATGAAAGCCTTGCCTTGATACAATGTTCTATATATAACACCACTGACTGAGACAACAAGTCACGCAAGACCACAAGACATGACCAGCTTAGTGCTGACCTAATCACCAGAAACTTCTATATTCTATAGGACAATCACCAATCAAACAGACAAGCTATGGAGGACACTGGGGCTACCCAGGAGGGGGTTGCAGTGTTACACAGCGCACACTTTAATGTTCAGTGTATCACATCTATGTAACACACTTATAGACCCTAAGATACACAGGACAAAACAATGAAATATAATACATACAATGATACCACAGCAACACAGATAATGTACAGGTTAACAAGATGCAGTTTGACCCCTATACATCCCCTCCAGTAAAGATTAACCCAACTTTAAACAGGAATGAATGAAGCCTTCCCGCTTTGAAACCTGAATGATTGATTGGCTGGGGAAGATACAAGGGTACTGCGATAAATTAGAGAATACACATTGTCCTGAAAAAAGAAGCATACCCAACTGAGACAGCAAAATGTGCAAAGAGTGAGGTGGGAAAGTCTTAAGTGGGAAGACAATGGCTGCTCTGTTTCCTACATACTGTATATGAAGGAGCACATCCCACACATGTTTGCACAATTGATGGATTTTATTCTTTCATATTTCAAATAATTTACTTTTCTCCCAGAGGTGATATCACTACCTTAATTTGGGGAAAGTTAAATTATGACATTATAAATGTAGGCTAAAGTATGATGTGCAAAACCATGCTTTTTGCTCTGAACAACAAAATATATTAGGTCATTTTCAATTGCAGCTGACATTAGGTTCAATCAATTTATGTTGAAACAGCTGAGCGTCGTTTTCAGACAGGTACCACCGGTTCCTGTTTCCTTGGAAAGGGCAGTCCATAGGGACTTGTGTTAGTGAGGGAGGGGGCAGTCCATAGGGACTTGTGTTAGTGAGGGAGGGGGCAGTCCATAGGGACTTGTGTTAGTGAGGGAGGGGGCAGTCCATAGGAACTTGTGTTAGTGAGGGAGGGGGCAGTCCATAGGGACTTGTGTTAGTGAGGGAGGGGGCAGTCCATAGGGACTTGTGTTAGTGAGGGAGGGGGCAGTCCATAGGGACTTGTGTTAGTGAGGGAGGGGGCGAGTAGATCTACAAACTCAGGCACACTTCCCCTGACAATAGCATCAGAGATATGACATTTTTATGACCATGGCTGTGAAAGGAGACATTAAAGTAGCCGAAATGTCAAAATTACTCACTGCTCAAATATCAATGTCTTTCGTGATCACAAGATTAGGCCAAACTGGTTTTAGCACGTCACGTGTCCGGCAACTCTGAACACCGGCATTGTTTTGAATAACAGCTGTAGTACAGTAGCCTACAGCTCAAATACTGTATCATGCACTACTGCTACTCTTACCATCGATTACTACAGTGGATAATTGACAATCTATCAACCGATTTTTCATACGGCGTGACCACAAACTATCAATTTGAAATCTGGATTAGTCAAACTGTCTTAATAAAAAAAAAAAAAAACTATATCAAAGAAAAAAACAAAACTTTACATTTACAGAACTGAAAAGAAAAAAGAGCATACAGTAGACTTACGTACCATAGAGTTTGAGCAATTTAACAAGCAAAGTACGCATAGGATGAACCATCTTCTCTTGTATACTTTGAAAATTAGGAGTTTTTCCAGTTCATTGTTGGGCTTGATGGCAGGGTCGTCAGGAACCTCGTGAGGAGGTTCTCCTTCTTCCATAGTTCCACTTTGTTCCATTTCAACTAAACAACTCTACATAGGTACAGGTTGACTTAAGGCTCGTCGAAACTTTAAATGTATTGCTTGTCAAAAAGGCAAACCCTCCTGGCCGATCGGTAAACATCCCGCATGATTCTCTAATAGATCTGGGTGGGTATAGAGCTTAGAGCGTCTTTGTTCAGGGACACCTCCTTTGAGTCGAGCGTTTTGAGTCCTAGTGCCAGTCGAGTTCCGTTCTCTTTGATTTCGGCGTGAGTTTTGCTTGCACCCTCATGTCTGAATGTACAATGAGGCAATTTGGCAAAATTATAAGAGAATGTAATATTGTCGTCATTGCACGTGACCTACCGTTTTCCAGGAAGTAAGAAATTATATACTTTGATATAAGATTACAACAAAAGTAGAATTTTGTAATTTTTTGGGGCATACATCGTTGAATAGGTGAACACTATGACCAATTATGTGAACCAAAATGGGACATAATGCTTTTTTCAGTTCAGTGCGACTTTAAAAAACAAAAACAAACAAACAAAGGTTGACAAGGCAACTGAAGAAGGCCATTTGTGCCCTATTTATTAAACTCCCCATGGGAGCTACAGTGTGTGGACAGTCTCTCTACTCAGGTCATTAACCAGTCCCTCTGTCCAGGCCGTGTCCACCCAAGACTGCTGTAATTACCCCCTTCTAAAAAAAAGCCTAAGGGATCCAGAAGTTCTGACAAATTACAGATCTATCCAACCTCCGCTTTCTCTCCAAGTTGTTGAAAAAACGGTTGCAGCACAGCTCCATCAACATCTCAACTTCAACAACCTCTTTGAGAAGTTCCAGTCTGGATTCTGAGCAGCCCACTGAAGCGGGTCACGAATGACCTTCTGATGGCTGCTGATGCTAGCTCCCTCTGCCTCCTGGTTGTTCTGGACCTGAGTGCAACGTTCAATACAATCCACCATTCCATCCTCCTCCTCGAACACCACCAAAACTCTACTGTTCTCTCTGAGCAAGAGCTGAACTGTTTCCACTCCTATTTCATAGACAGGATGGAGTATATCTTCCTAGGGACATCCAGGTCTCAGACGTGCGTGGTCACCTGTGGTGTTCCCCAAGGATCTGTTTTTAGCCCCATTCCGTTCATTCTATGCTTCCCTCAGTCGTATCTTCAGCAGGCATGAAATATCATCCTATTGCCCGCCGGTGACACCCAGCCGTACTTGAAAACTGTCCCAACTGCCCCATACAAGGGCATGTATGAAACAAAACCTCCTTCAATAAACAGCAGGAAGACAGAAGCTCTACTTGTCATGACCCTCACCAGGTCCAGCACTTTCCCATAACCCACCTCACCATTGCAGGCCAAACCATCGCTCTCTCCTCCTCAACCGTCAACTTCGGTGACAAGTTTGATCCCTCCCTGGCTTTTGACACCCACATTAAACATCTCCGTTAGACATCATTCTACCACCTTAAAAGTATCGCCAAACTCAGTCCCACCGTAACCTTGACTAATGCTGAAGGGCTTGTCTATGTCTTTATCTCCTCAAGGCTGGACTACTGCAATGCACTGTTCATTGGGAAAACCCATCCTGCCATCTTCGATCTGGAAACAGCCTGCTTCTTCATACCCCCAGGAAGCTCCACTCTATGGGATGATCTAAAGATCTACTTATTTAGAAAAGCTTTTTGTATGCAATGTGTATATATTTCATATGTTAATTATTATACATTAATATATATATATTAATTAGTGTCTTTTTTATTAATTACTTTATGACTGTTTCGCAATGAAAAGTGTTTATAAATAAAACGAATTATTATTATTATTATTATTACTACCTAAAGTCGTCTTAAATATATTTGGAAACCTGACATCTAAAACAAGCTGTAACAGCATCTGTATCCCTCCTGCTTGAAAGACACATGATGGATACACTTTGGACACATTTGACCATGCTTCCTATTTGTCTCCTCTCCTTCATCCCTCCTCCTTACCATTCTGCGCATGCTCAACAGAGCTCCAAGAGCTCCATGGTGATTCGGCCTGTTTCGGTATTGCCCGGACATTTTCGCCTCTTTGTTTTACTGATAGTGGATTTAACTCGGATTCAACCTAATATCCAGCGGACTGTACTGTTCCGAAGCAGGTTAGTTCGTTCAACTTGAAAGGTTTGGGGTATTTTGCTACATCAGTGTGCCTATTGGTGAATTATGGCCGGGATTTGTATTGTTCTTATTCATTTTGTGTGTGTCTTTTCCGCTTGGTATGGGCATGCTATACGTGTTGTTTTATGTGCCTGTGTGGGAGCTAGCTCGCTAGTGTATGGCCGCGCCGGGCCCTGCAGTTACACACAGCATTTTCTAACAAAAGTGCATTATAAAGGACATTTCTGATCAGTGTTTTCCTCTGTCGGAGAGGCGCTCTTGCAGACGGGTCTCCTGTCTGTCACAATATTTTCGCTGATTCTGAGCAACACACCAGTGTAGCTCACCCACTGCCTGGAATGTTGTTGAAAAACCATGGCCCACCATTAACCCCCTTCTGCCTTCCAAAGTTCGGCGTCAATGTTCCATGTAGTCTTTCCCACATGATCAAATCAAGACAAAAGAAAGTTCACGCTTCTAGAGGTTATTATTTCCCCCCCACCTGACCATAGTAAAGTGTGACGCGGGGTTGGGCTCAACAGTCTGTCCAACAAGTCTGTCCCACAAGTCTGTCCCACAAGTCTGTCCAACAGTCTGTCCCACAAGTCTGTCCCACAAGTCTGTCCCGGTCGATGGGTTTGGCATTCAGCGAAAGCTGGGACAATTTCTGTGAAGGGACAATGCACAATGATTCTGAGGGTATGGGCAGAAATGGGCTTTGGTATTGGGGTGTCCTGCGCTCAGGTTCTGTATAGTTTTTGCATACGAGAGTAGGCCGACCGTAAGCATTCACTTTCATTTGATCAATCTGTCAGCATTGCATAGCCTATACGAAGTTGTTTGCATAGGGACATTGCCTAACTGCACTGGTGATTTCTTGCTAAACCGATGACCTCTTCATTTCATACTTGACGTGTATGCTGCACCATGACTGATCTTTGAGGTTTATATGTTGACTGTGGTCCATCTTCAACAGCCTATGTCAGTCTACCCACCCTCGTCAACTTGGATCATAGTAACATTCCGCATGAAGGTGCTGATTGCATGAGGAGAGTGACCTGGGGCCTAACCGGTCACCCTGACCTGCTCAGTGGGGCGCTAGCTGCCTTCTGTTCATCCTAGCAAGGTTACACTAAATCTAGACATCACGGCTGTAGGACTTAGCCTATCTTTTCCTTTCTTCTAGAAATCATCAGCACACATGCTCATGAAAAAGGGTGACTTTTAAACAGTAGACTAGATGCTGGTATCAGGACTTTGCTGCTAAAGAGGTAGGCTACTGTGAAACTCCAGCACCCACGGGGAAATGTGATGCATGGCTTCCTTAATTCTGGCTGTTTTGTCAACATTTCCCCATAGGGACATCATTAAAGTGTCTGCCTGTCTGTCTGTCTGTCTGTCTGTCTGTCTGTCTGTCTGTCTGTCTGTCTGTCTGTCTGTCTGTCTGTCTGTCTGTCTGTCTGTCTGTCTATCTATCACACTCACACACGCACGCCATGTGATTCATACCCACTGTGTATTAGCCTAGTTTGACCCCATAGATTTTGATGGATGGGGAAACGAAGGAGTTCTGATGTAAGTAGCCTAATGGACCTATTTAACAAAATGACAACTGGCAATGGCTACTAGACAGACTGAGCCACTTGACAGCACTGACAACTTGAGCAGCAATATGAAGAAGGCTGTGAGAAAGTCTAGACAAAGCAAGAGCTAGGCCTAGCAGCAACACCATGGGCCACCCTCCTTCCTGGATTGAATACGCAAGGAGAGAATCCATGCAAGTCAGCACTGGTAGTATTGTGTAACATGACTCTCGGATGGCGTAGGCCTATGTCTACTTAATCACCTTGATTTTGGCTAATGTCACATTTTGAAAAGATGTGTTTTAAAGCACACTGCCTATCGGGAGTCTCTAGGGGGGTAAATGGCTGTATTAGTCTTTTTTTTGTTTGTTTTTTTAAAACATAACCACATCCACTCACACCTGGAGGAGAATCGCTTCCAATTAGAGGTAGCCTCCATCTCTAGCCCCCGTCACCACTCTGGCCCACTTTCGCTCTGCCCGGTTGTCAAGACTATCTCTGCTGTGACCATTTAAGGGTGGTGAACAGACCTCTTTAGGACCTTCAGGTGCCTGACCCCTTGGATGGCTTCTGCAGTCTGGGTCAGTGGCTCTCATCTGGGAAGGTCAAAGGGCAAGAACCTTAGGAGTGAGGGCACTTGGGCCTGAGGAGTCAAGCTTGGACAATCTCACAGTTGTAATTCTTTTGGGTCACGCCTTGCGTTTAACTAGCCTATCAGAAGTCAGTCTAGATGAGGGTCATTATGACCAAAATGTCCAATTCAGAGTTAGAATTCAGCTAGCGCTTTTTATAGTGATGATCGCTGCCATCTTGCATGGTTGTTGTAAAAAAAACACATCGGCCTATGGTTGAATATAATAACCAGTGTGTTATTTAGAGTCATCTGTCACTGGCGTTTTAATACTTAGTAGATATCAGAGTAGTTTATTTTTTATTATTATGTTTCTTGGTTTCTATTGTCCTATTGTGTTGTTGTGTATTTTTATGTTCCATTAGTTCCTATTGCCCTACTTTGTTTGTTGTGTTTCTTGTATTGTTTGAAATGGAAAGCACTTTGGTCAACTCTTGTTGTTTTAAATGTGCTCTATAAATAAAGTTGGGTTGGATTGGATTGGAGAGTTATGGTCCTCTTGAAATCCAGACAGTGATTTTTGGTGTTGATTCAAGTTGGTTGATTTAGACTATTGTTCAATACACACCTCGTGTACTACCATTTACTGGTGAATGGAATCATCACGTAACAAGTTTACAGACAACTTTGTCTCCAAATCAAGACGGATTACAAAATCAGACTAAATTCCAAATTGGAAGCCTAATTTTCATAGAGCAGTCCACTTTTGTTCAGGGGGTCCAACTGTACCGGAAGACTGAACTGGCGTCACATTTTATAAAGGCGTACCAACCAGCCAGGCAACTTATTACCTTGGTTCTCAACTAAGCCTGCCCATACCTAGTGGAGACCGGAGCAGAATCTGCCCAGACCGCCATGAGGTGGCTGTCAGCAATGCTCTGTTGATTCTGGGACTGATTGTATTTGATGATATGATGCAATGTGCAGGCTCAGTAAGATAGATAGATATTTAATGATCCCCCTAGGAGGAAATTTGAAAGACCAAAAGACTTTACTTCATATTATTTTGATGAAATTGTGTATTTTTTTCTCCCACTTGAATTGAAGCATATGGAATTATGAAATCACAGACGGCCTGGCGTAATCCCGGAGCATTGTTCCACATAAGTTGCAAAATATAATCACGCTTTTAAAAAGATTACTTCCCCACCCAGCAGTGCAGAGAAAAACCCTGTGGCCTTGCAACATCTCCAACACAGAGCCATTGTCACATCTAGGTAGGCTACAACCATGGTTGATACTGGTAGAATTGAATGGTTTGTGGTTTCTCTCTGAAAGACGGCCCTACCGCTGTGGGCTCAGTGACTCAAAACCAACCCAGAACAAGCCCAACCACACGACCAAAGATCAGTGATATAGAGAGAAGAGGTTATCATTGGTAGGAACTCTTAGCTAATGGCTGATAAATCCTGCCAGTGTAAATACTTGTTGTTAGCTCAACTGTTCTGACTCACATTGAGTCCAAACAGCATGCCGTAACACAACCTGACAGAACATCAGTTCATTCCTGGCTGGTTCTTTATTTATCTCTGGCTGCTGTGGGAGCCCTGTCTGTCTGATCTTGCTGCTTTGTTTACTCTTGGCTGTCTTGTCTCACAGGGCAGCGTCTGTGCACCTCGTCACTCACCACTCTCAGTTCGCTCTGTCTGCCTCCCGAAGCAGCGCAGGTGGTTGAACAACATGGATCTTATAACGAGCTGTTGTCAGTAGGGCCAAACCCACTCCCCTTTACTATGTTTACTATGCAGATGGCACTTTCATCAGTTGTATGTTTCTAAATGGACGATTAGAATGTGATTGAGACAGAGAGCTGGATCACGGATGAGTATTAGTGCTTATTGGCTTACTATTTACACATTTCATAACATCTGAAGTGAGGTCTTTTCAGGGATTGGGCTCATCATTCAGAGGAAACATTCTAGATGTAGCTTTAAAGCTTTTGGAAGGCCTTTATGTGACTTGATGACATTTTCAGTCTATTGTCACCATATGAACTTGTTACTGTCACTATGTTCCCCTGAGCGTTGAACATTGCTTCACTATGCCCACATTCCATTTCGGACCTAGGGCTACATTTTACATTTGAATCATTTAGCAGAGGCTCTGATCCAGAGCGACGTACCGGAGTGAAAGGGTTAAGTGCCTTGCTTAAGGGCACATTGGCTCATGCATTTGAACCGCTAGGCTGCCTGCCACCACCCTGGCGTTTATTCACAGCAGGTTTGACAGTGAACCCAGTTTCCGATCAGTGTGACAGTATGCCTATTTGGACTGTCACTCTCTTGTGACTTCATGTTTCCAGTGTGTTTTGTAGAATAACTACAGTTGCTGATTGGGACTGTCATTGTTGTCACAGTGCCAGTGCTTGGCAGGGTTAGGAGGCGAACCCTAACCCAGTTATACTGGTAACGCTCTCATTATCTGACTGGCTCTCCTGACGCCCAAGCTCTCATTCAGCAGAAGAAAGAATGAACAACTCCTCATGTGTTTGTATTTAGAAAAGAGAGAGAGAGTATGTGTGTGACTGAGAGAGATGGAGAGAGAGAGAGGGGACAGACAGAGTGTGAGTGTGTGAGTTTTGAAGGGAATCCAAGGGAGCAACAAGAAGAGGGCTCCCTCCTGGCCGCCAGGGCAGATACAGGCCTCAGTGTCCGGCGCTCCGGCTGGCGTCCTATCAGGACCGAGACCCCACACTCCAGCGCCCGCAGACAGCCAACAGGGGCTCTTTGTGATACCAGACTGTGGGGTGTGTGTCCTCAGTGGGTGTCATCACACACACACACACACACACACACACACACACACACACACACACACACACACACACACACACTACTGCTCATCATTGATGACGGGAGTATAACAGTGTAGCAGACCACTGCCATAACGCATCACAGTTTGTGATTGTGTGTGTGTGTGTGTGTGGAGGAGGGGGGGTCTGTCTGTACTTTGTGTATGAGGGGAAGGTGTCCTTATCTGATGTCAGACTTTGTGTAGTTTGTGTGTCTGTGTGTTATGTGTTGGGGGTTGGGGTTGATGATTGGTGCTTGTTAAGTAATAGGTATGCTATGTGGCCTACACTTGACAGGTCACAACATACACTCACAAGTCTGTCTCTAAACGCTGAACTCAACTAGAAACATTTATCCAGATTTTGTTGCTAAAAGTGGGTGGAAACAATTTGAATGATTGAAAAAAACTCGCACTGCAGAACCAATCCAAAGTGTTTCAGGCGGTCATTCCTAATGGGGCAGTGACATGTTTTGATTCTCCAGGCCAGTTTGTTTGTGGGGAGGCGGGTCCTTCTATAGTAGGCAGTGACTCTGATTGGTAGCGTCGGGTTTCAGTGTTGTTCTAGCAACAATTTTCAATGGAGATGTCTCGACTTTCTAAGGCGGAGATCTCCAAAGTCTGGCATCGTGAGACTAGTCACAACTGAAATGAAATGGCAGATCAAGGCCCGTGCTCAGCGGGTCCGGTCAGCTGTTTCTGAGGTCAAATCAGGACCCTCCTACCCAGAATCCTCCCCACGACCCACCACTGCTATTCTTGCTGTCACAAGGCAGGCTGTGGTCTCCAAGTTGCCCAAGCCCATAGAAATAGGACCTACCCTATTCCCCTTTATAACTGATGAAACACTTATGATCTAACACTGAAACATGTTTTCATTGTTAGATCAGTCAGTGTAAGGGCCAATCATTGTATGACGAGCAGTTGTCCGGTTGCGTTGCATGCATGCATGGCTAAAATAGGAACGAGATGGGATGAGATTGAATCTCTGTGGGAAAGTCATCCATATCTCAAAATCTGTTTCATGTAGGCTAAATTGATCATACCCTTTTGTGTTAAAGGGCAATGCTCGTTTTTGACAACCTGGACCTTATTTACGACATATTATAAGTTATTATTATTATTAATAATATTATTATTATTATTATTATAAGTTTGACTCAACGAGATCACTTTTGTGTAGTTCGGAGGCCTGTAGAAGAAATTTAAAATCCAGCGCGAGCCAGTATATCCATGTAATGACGGTGATCGGGGCACCGAGAATGCAGTTTCTCAAAATCTATTTTCGGTCGCTAAACGGTTGTTTTCATCAATCAGATTGGATGAATCGACAGTTGAGATTCCTCAACGCGAGGCATTGTTACGAAACGCTACGATCGTTGTTGGTGCCGAGAATATTGTCGTCGTCATTCGTCAGCAACAATCCGATCGTAGCGCAGAGAATGTGAGCCGGAGAATAGCCAGTCTGCGCGCTGGCCTGTGCGCATGCGTGCTGGAGCAAGTGGGGAAAGGCGTGTAAAGATCATATTACAGAGGCTAAAGACCCCGTATTTGAAAACCACAACAATGCCTCGCGTTGAGGGATCTCAACTGTCGATTAATCCAATCTGATTGATGAAAACAACCGTTTAGCGGCCGAAAATAGATTTTGAGAAACTGCATTCTCGGTGCCCCGATCACCGCCATTACATGGATATACTGGCTCGCGCTGGATTTTAAATTTCTTCTACAGGCCTCCGAATTACACAAAAGTGATCTCGGTGAGTCAAACTTCTTATAATATGTCGTAAATAAGGTCCAGGTTGTCAAAAACGAGCATTGCCCTTTAAGCTTCTAAAGGTCCACTGTCCTGAATCTAACCCTCCTTCCTTATCAGGTCTGACAGTGCTGTTCTCATCTCCTCCTTGTCCTTTGAGGTTTTTTGACACCCAACACAGATTTGACACTAGAAGGACCTTCAAAGCTGCTGTCATCAATAGACGGCTTTGCATCAAGTTAAAAACGGACATCTTCTATGAAATCTTTATGAAAAGAATGCAACCCCAGCGATTATCACTAATCATCTCCACTCTCATTGCGGTCCGACAGCATGGCCCACTACGCTGCTCAGGTCAGGTTGTTTTGAATGGCGTCTCCCGCCTAGGTACATGATGACAGCATCTGTGTGAAGCTAAACAGCGTCTGTCAGCATCCTGATAGGTCAGTGTGTGTCCTCAGCAGTCATCCGCTCACCTCTGTGAAGTAATTGGGCCAATTTTACAGTCTGGTGAGCAGCCAGAGACAGACTGGCATGTCACCAATTGAGGACTAGGAGTGCGTTCACATTTTAGAATCGAGCAAGATAAAGTAATGATTCATAAAACGGCGAGAGTTCTAGAAGTGTGTTAGAGAGTTTAAAACGAGCGATACAATTATTGAAATTAGGCTCATCGATCATGTTTTAAATAAACGAAGCAACGATCGCTGTCAGTTCTCCATTCGTGTGTGTGAGTGCCAGTCGATCAATGGGAAAGCTTGTTTATTTATATCTATAGGTTTTCTTTTAGGTGTCCACAGACCGTCATCCATGTGTGTTTCCTCTCCCAGCCACCAGAGAGGCGGTCCATGATGCGGAGCTAACACAGCCGGGCCTGCAGGAAGAGACGTGGCCGCCAAATCATCCTCAGTCAACACATGGCGGCGTTAGGGGTAAGCAAGAGCAACGCACCGGACACGACCAGGCCTCCCATTTGTATCTCCCAGTTTCTTTCTCTCTCTGACTCTCTCTGTCTCTCTCTCTCCCTCTCCTCTCTCCACCCCCTTTCTCTCTTCCCCCCCCCCCCTGCTCTCTCTCTCTCTCTCTCTCTCTCTCTCTGTCTCTCTCTCTCCCTCACCTCTCTCCACCCCCTTTCTCTCTCCCCCCCCCCCCTGCTCTCTCTCTCTCTCTCTCTGACTCTCTCTCTCCCTCACCTCTCTCCACCCCCTTTCTCTCTCCCCCCCCCCCCCTGCTCTCTCTCTCTCTCTCTCTCTCTCTCTGTCTCTCTCTCTCCCTCTCCTCTCTCCACCCCCTTTCTCTCTCCCCCCCCCCCTGCTCTCTCTCTCTCTCTCTCTGACTCTCTCTGTCTCTCTCTCTCCCTCACCTCTCTCCACCCCCTTTCTCTCTTCCCCCCCCCCTGCTCTCTCTCTCTCTCTCTCTCTCTCTCTCTCCCTCTCCTCTCTCCACCCCCTTTCTCTCTCCCCCCCCCCTGCTCTCTCTCTCTCTCTCTCTCTCTCTCTCTCCCTCTCTCTCTCTCTCTCTCTCCCTCACCTCTCTCCACCCCCTTTCTCTCCCCCCCCCCTGCTCTCTCTCTCTCTCTCTCTCTCTCTCTCTCTCCCTCACCTCTCTCCACCCCCTTTCTCTCTTCCTCCCTCCCCCCCCCGCTCTCTCTCTCTCTCTCTCTCTCAGCCAGTGTGTTGTATTCTCTCTCCTCTTCAGAACCCCGATATGCTGACCCGGAAGATCAAGTTGTGGGACATTAACGCCCACATCACATGTCGCCTGTGCGAGGGGTACCTGATTGATGCCACCACCGTCACAGAGTGCTTACACACCTGTGAGTTCCAGCTGATGTTGCACGCGCACACACACACACGCACACGCACACGCACGCACACACACACTGTGCTTTTATGAGGGCCTAGTCTCAGGACCCACACCCAATCTCACATGGACGCTGGACTTTTGTGCTGAATCTCACAGTATTGTGACAGACATGTGTGACAGACATTTACATGTCTACCACAGACTAATGAAGGCCCAATAATCGTACAGACTTACAAAGACTTCGGCCACACATAATGATTCTCTGACTAAGTCATGGTACCTATACGCCACCCCCTCCTCTCTAATGGCACTTTGAGAACTGGAAAGGCACGATATAAATACAATGTATTGTTATGAGGTTGAAGTCATAGGTCTAGAGCCATGGACTTAAACTCTGTGACTGAAGGAAGGACCTCAAGCTTTAGAAAAAACAAAGCAGCCCTTTCATGTTCAGAATGCACTCGAGGAACCCTGAGAACAAGCCGATCGTTTGATCAGGTCTGGTAGGTGCCGAGGCTCCAGTCCAACAGAGACGAGGTGTGAGGTGGAAGTTAACCAATAAGGGCTTTGAAAATAAACAAATACCAGTGATAGTCACGCCTTAGAGAGAGAGATGGCCAGCCCACCTTATGATAGAGAACACAGTGGTGAGTCATATCTACCACCCGTAATAAATCTTAGGGCGGAGTGGTAGAGAGATATAGACAGACTATAGGGTTACAAATCTCTCCACACTCCAATATTACGTTGAATCGCTGCGCTCTCATACTACATAAGAGTCTGTGCTGCTTCACCGCCCAAGCTGGTGTTCTGAGGGCGTATCGACGGGTCAAAATTGAAAGAGTGACAGGTCGTAGCAGCAAATGAGAGATGCTAGCCCAGGTTAGATGGGCGGGGCATATCTATGGGTGGGAACGCCTGATCGCGAAAGTCGTTACTGATTGGTGTCGCAGGGATTCCTGCGAAACCAATGAATTGCCAGGATTTGAGCACCAGATTTTTGCATGAAGTGTCCCAGACCCATAGAGAGATCTGCAGCATGCAGTAACGCAGTTAGCGTAGCTTACGCAGTGTATCAGCGAAAGAACTCTCATGGGTCTGGCGTTGAGACTATAGGGTTACTGACAGAGGCCTATTCAAAACACACACTAGGGGGGAGTAAGATGTGTACTACTTCAGTTACCCACCAGAGGGAGACCTTGTTCCATGAAAGGAGCTCAGTCTAAATGTCAAACATGCTATCCTTCATAATCCTTCATAATCGTAATCAGATTCTGAATGACTTTCACCAACAGAGATTCCCATCTTTAGAAAGGTTTTCCCTTCCCTTTACGAGGCTCAGATTGCATGGTTATTTCACCGTCCATTTTCTAAAGTCTGTTATAGGAGCTTTTTTCTTTCACTGCACATGGTACCTGTATCTTATATGACAATAAGGACCATGCTTGAATCCTTGAATGTGTGTCCAGTCTGCAGAAGCTGTCTAGTGAAGTACCTGGAGGAGAACAACACATGCCCCACATGTCGGATTGTTATTCACCAGAGCCATCCACTGCAGTACATCGGGTGAGTGGGGGTCGCTGCAGCCTACACACACACACACACGCACACGCACACACACACACACACACACACACACACGCACGCAGCCACACGCGCACACGCACGCAGGCACACGCACGCACGCGCACACACACACACGCACACACACACACACGCACGCACGCGCACACACACACACACACACACACACACACACACACACACACACACACACACACACACACACTGATCTCTGTGTTTCATGTGAGAGCAGGGGAGTCTGCCTCAGGGGCAGCAGCAGTGTAGCTGAACCCTATAGAACATGGTGTATAGAGAAGCCTTCAATGGCAGCTCTGTGGTTTTCATTAGATTTGTACTTAGATGCTTCTCGCTGGACCCGATCCCCTGAGGGGCACCATCTGCTTTCTGAGAGCATCTCAATAAAACAAACCATATATCAAAAACACACGCCAGTCTCCCGCATAAGCGCACACTGCACACAGTAGCCATCGCTGAGGCGCACGGCAGTTTGATCCAAGAGAGCGGTATTTTCAACCGAGCAACTAAAATCAGCTCAAAACAGATGAGGAAAAAAAGAATGATAAATGTAAATCGTAAATGTAGATCCAAAAACATTCTGTCGTATCAAATCCACAGAGTAGTCATAGAGTTCTCGGTCCGTACTGCTCTCCATACAAACCATCAGACGCCACTGTAGCCAATCGATGATGTTATGTTGGTGAGAGGACGTAAACGCCCACTGTTTGAGGGTGTGTTTGTGTTTGTCAGTCAGCCCTTTAGCACCCATCTACGGCAACTGTAGTGGGACAAGAGTCCATCTACTGGTGTGACATTTGCCCTCAGGAGTTGTTCATCGCGAAAAGCTGTTGGAAGACGGGTTAATGAGAGGGTGGAACTCTTATGGTCTGGGTTAATGTGGCAGTCAGGACAGGTTAATGAGAGGGCGCAACTCACACGTCGCACTGGACTGTTGACATTTGACTGCATTTTGACTCCAAATAGGTGAAACTTTTTTTTTTTTTAACCCGAAATGAGAATGCACAGTATAATGTGTACGCACACTATGTATGCACAGTTTAAACATAGAGTAAAAGAGAAAGTTTCATGCCTTTGAGAAGGGAACGTACACACACACACACACACACACACACACACACACACACACACACACACACACACAAGGGCTGGGTATCGATTTGAATTTCAAGAATCGATTCGATTCCGATTCACAAGGTTCAGAATCGATTATCACGATTCCATTCGATTCCATTCGTTTCCATTCGATTCCATTCAATATCTATTCGGTTAGTGTTACTAAAACCTTCTTTTTTTTTTTGCTGTAACCTTAATTACATGACTGCTAAGTTATGCAACACATCAATACTAGGGCTGGGTATCGATATTGATTTCCAAAAACGAATGAATGAATCATTGAATGAATGAATGAACTTCATTTATTCATTCATTCATTAAATAAAAGATCAATTTTGGGATTCATCGATTTTTTTAACCCAGCCCTAACACACACACACACAAACACACACACACACACACACACACAATCACACACACACACACACACACACACACACACACACCCCAACACGCGCGCGCACACACACACACACACACATACACACAATTCCACTTGCCCTTTGAGAATTGATACATTAGTGTGTGTGATTAATGCTGCAGCCAGCCTCGAATGCCGTCCATTAGTCATTAGTCATTAGTCATTAGCATTTAACAGCACATCAACATCCCCATTTTGATTGAAAGGCCCCATTTCTACCACATTAAATATTCAATACTTTCTCAGTTTTTCCCCCTGCAGAGCTGCTGTTTATTCAAATGAAAATCCACATTCCACTTTTCCAACATAACAAACTCTAGACATTATAAACTGACAGATACTTCAGAATGAATAGAACAACTAAACCAAGGAATAGGATTAGGGGTTAAATTACCATTTTCAGGACTCCAAAACTAAGTCAGTACATCCAGACAGTGAGACTCATAAATGTCATTCTTGGGAGTTGAAACCCCAAACAGGGAATCAGTAGCATTCCCGCGTTCCCAGGACTTCAGAAAGCCTGTAACCGACACCAGTTATGCCTAGAAAACCTCCTTCTCCAGGAAATAAGACTATATGTTTTCTCAGTTTCTCAGCAATTGTCGATGTGTGAAATGAGACATTTGAGTGCGGATGTAAGCAGAAGCTAACAGTGTCTCCGTTCCGCCGGCCAGCTGCACCAGGCGCTCTGTCAAGTAGGTGTCACTGTCTGGCTTTGTGTGTTCAGCAGCGGCGGCGTTGGGCTAGCACAGCAGCCTGAAGCCCCAACACAACACCTGCCTACAGGGTAGAGAGAGAGAACTGAATGAATGATGGGACTGAGGCCACAGATAGAAAAGAACACATCTGTCCAGGGTTCACCAGGCGTCTGACCTCACTGGGTCGACCAGGCCATGGGCCGACCAGGTGTTGAAATTAATAGTTGGCATCTTGCATTTGTCTCCATTTGCCTTTTTGATATGAGCCCTAGAAGTTCCCCTCAGAAACATCCCAGCAATGGATCTGGCATTTTGTTTTGAACATTAAAAACAAAAGAATGCAAAATAGTAAGCAGGATGGATATCACAAGCAAAAGGGTAGTTAACTACAGTAGTTTGGGGTCTTTGCTGGGTAGTTGACACATGCTGTATCCCCATGCAGACTTGGGTCCAGATATTATTTTAAATACTTTCAATCATTTTAACATTTGCTTGAGTTTTCCCGGAGTGTCAATTGGGGGGGGGGGGGGTCTTCACACTTGGGAACCGTCGATTGGTTCATTGGTTCCATTGTGCCTGATGAGCAATCAGTCATGTAAATGAAAGTCAGCCTATTTCAAATAGCATGTTGTCCCAGGTCTATTCCCATCTCCAGATGCACTCAGACCCGATAGATTAGCTGCCGGTGCTGGTCATTTCAGAACAGCACATAAATCAGTGGAATTGATGAGGACTGCACACAAATGATATACTTTGAATGATTTATAGACGGCTCTTCAGACATCAATTTATGAAGCATGTGCTGACATTTAAGAAGCTATTGGGATTTGCATATGTCCCCACTTGCCTTTTGGAAACTATATTGTATTGAGTCCCAGAGACAGACCTTCCCCTCAAAAACAGCAGGATAAATATCACAAGCAGTCAGGATAAATATCACAAACAATCAGAATGTATATATGTGGTGTGTATCATTCTCTTCAGATTTATTTTGGTAGTGCACAAACCCTATTCACTACACACAGACAAGTATGTTCATCTCAAAATATCTAAAGCAATCAGTATATGAATATATCTAAAGTAATCAGTATTTGAAAATATCTAAAATTGTTGAAATACATCTCTATTCTTCTTAGCCATGACCGAACAATGCAAGACATTGTCTACAAGTTGGTGCCAGGACTTCAAGAAGGTAGGTGTCTCTCAGATATCTACTACCCATTTCACTCCGCTGACATTTACACACAATCCTACCTCCTTCCCATCCGTTGGTACGGTGAGATTGAGGAAGAATAACAGAATAACTGAATAACTAACATCTAGCTCAGGACGAGCAATAACTGATCAATTTGTTTGTTTTCTGCTACACGCATTATTAACCTTGGGGTAGCTCAGTGATATTCACCTCCAACCATAAACAGGTTTCTAACGACTGCTCCCTTATGTGTGTCTTTCACCCCCAGCGGAGATCAAGAAGCAGAGAGACTTCTACCAGAAGCTGGGGATGGAGGTTCCTGGGGACATCAAAGGAGATCTGTGCAACATGAAGCAACACCTAGATCCTCAGCGCAATGGTACGCTCCGCCTCACCACGTCTGGCTGTGTGTCGTACGCCCCCTTGCAAAAGTGAGCTGTCTCAAAGGGACTCTCAATGGGGGTGAAATAAAAAATACCCGGGTCTGCGGGTCTCGAGGGCGGTTAGTTTAATTTTGCAACGAGGGTCCGTGGAGTCACGGTCGAGAGAGAGAGAGAGAGAGAGAGAAAGAGAGAGAGAGAGTCGGCTCTCCTTTTTGGATCGAGGTCGTGCGACAGACCCTCCACAGCAGCGACAGCGGGGGAAAGAAAAAACCTGCCCGCACCCTCCCCTTCAATTTCCCCTTCTTGGAAAGTGTGCAGCTAGAGCTTGCCACAGCTTTCTGCCCCAGCTGCACCCTGAGGGTTTGCGTAAACGCGTGCCCACAGGGTCATCACAGAGGCAGGCCTAATCGGCCGCTTAATACCCATTCTGAATTTGGTAATTAAGGCTCGGATGGAAGTGGAACTGCTCTCCCCCTTCCCATGTCGCCACGGTTTTGGCGGAGATGCGCCACACATTTGAGAGGTCATTTTAAAAACAGAACGTCGTAAAATCTGAAGCCTTTTCTCTCTCTCGGTTCCCTCACTGCCTCAGCGGACGGTCACGCTAGCTTGTGGCTAACGATAGCTGACAGCCGTAGATTTCCAGCGAACTGGAAGGACAGGAGCGAGCTAATGGACAGCATCTATAATGACACCTTCACTATAAGGGCTTGAAAGTGGCTTTCACTTCTCACTCTCTCTTCCTCAATCTCATTTTCTCAACTTCAACCAAGAAGCCCCTGGCATGTGAACTCCTTTGTCCTTTGTCCACATGCATTAGTTTCATATGAATTTAGCTGGACCTGAAAAGCAAACGCAATGATAGCCATTCAGAATCACATGCGACATTCCATCCTGTCTTCCAGTCTCTTCTGCCTGGGACACACAGTCTCTTCTGCCGGGGACACACAGTCTCTTCTGCCTGGGACACACAGTCTCTTCTGCCTGGGACACACAGTCTCTTCTGCCTGGGACACACAGTCTCTTCTGCCTGGGACACACAGTCTCTTCTGCCTGGGACACACAGTCTCTTCTGCCGGGGACACACAGTCTCTTCTGCCTGGGACACACAGTCTCTTCTGCCTGGGACACACAGTCTCTTCTGCCTGGGACACACAGTCTCTTCTGCCTGGGACACACAGTCTCTTCTGCCTGGGACACACAGTCTCTTCTGCCTGGGACACACAGTCTCTTCTGCCTGGGACACACAGTCTCTTCTGCCGGGGACACACAGTCTCTTCTGCCTGGGACACACAGTCTCTTCTGCCTGGGACACACAGTCTCTTCTGCCTGGGACACACAGTCTCTTCTGCCGGGGACACACAGTCTCTTCTGCCTGGGACACACAGTCTCTTCTGCCTGGGACACACAGTCTCTTCTGCCTGGGACACACAGTGTTATCAGTCGTTACAATCAGACATCTCTCACGTTGTCCCATTACTCTCCTCCTGACTAAAATGGAACCAGAGAGCCCACATTCTAGGAGACAGTGAGGTATTATGTGGTTGAATGAAGGTCAGTCAGTCATGAGCAATTCTGCAACACTTGAACCACAATCAGGGTGCTGACTCTTGAGGTGATCTCAGATGGGATGAGTGCTGTGCTGGGGTATCTCCCTCTGGGACAGCCTGCAAACGGCAACGGGGAGGCCAGTGGAGGAGCTTCTCCAATCCCAACCCTAGTCAGAGAGAGACAAACAAAATAGTCGCCCACACACAAACAGTAGGCTCCAACATCATCTACTGACCTCAGAACAGCTCTCAAACCCTTCCCCCGTGTGTCAGACTCTCTTACCTTTCCGGCAGTTTGGGTTTTGTGTTTGGCATTCTATACACAAAGGGCCTCGTTGAATAGTCCCAACCTCAAACTCCTTCTCCGAGGCGAGCAACGTTTCAGTGCACTTCCATTAGTTGAAATGTTTGAAATACACACGTCTCTCCCTCTATTCAACCACAGCTTGCCTCATTCTGTCCTCGGCGCCTGTTCTCCTCAGCGTAGTTGAGTGTGTTGAGAATGCCTCTCATCCACCGCTGCTGGCTGGCCCCTTACTCCCTAACACCCTCCATCTCCCGCCATTCTCTGAGCAACACACAAAATGGTTCCCTGAATTCAATTAAGGCATAAGAGAGAGGGTCGATGGTTGCCTTCCCAGGTCGATGGTCGCCCACTGGCCATCCCTTGTAATCAGAATGGTGAATTAATCCGTTTTCCTTAATTAGAAGGTCTCCTGCAGGAGAAGGAAGTTCCATCCCGAGACCGTGGACCAGTCACTCTGATGCTCGGTGCTTTTGGTCACGTAGAATTGTGCCTGATTGAATACTGCAGCTGGGGAGATTGGTTAATTAGGAGGGAACATAGTTTCTCAGCATGCGTTGACTATAGATGTTGTTTAGGTAATAAGGCCCAGAGCCCGAGAGTCAATCATGTCCCGTTTTCCATATTAAAGTTGACAAGCATCTTAAGCAGCATAGCAGCATAAGCTCTTATTGTTGTCAATCAAAACATAATCGTCCAAAGAGATTGCATATAGAGACTTTATTCATGTACTGAATCTGCTAAATTCAAACAATTCCAATAACCAAACAAGGTGTGTATTCTAAACATTGCAGGCTCAAGTCCTAACTCATCTTTCATTGGCTCATAGGTGACCTGAAATCACAGGACACGGCCAATAAGGAGACGGCAGAGGAGAAAGCGGAGGAGGATAATGACTACCATCGGAGCGACGAACAGGTACCCCTTCATTTCCTGCTGGACAGGAAGCAGTTACCTCTTGGTTCTCTTTAATTTCCTGTCGCCAGTTTCTATAAATTGACACCCCCCTCCCCCTTAAGTGTGTTACCAGCTTGTATCATCTTGGGTTTTGGGATTGATTACATTGTGTACAGCTAATGCATTTCAAATGCTAAGGGATATTTCTTGATTTCATTGGTATTCTGGCATGTTCTCAAGCTCTGAGTTGATGTCAATAATGCAGAATAGATTTATTGTCGCTCCCACACACATTCACAGACGCAGAGTAATGTTCAGAAAGGAGTCGCTCCATGCATACAAAAAAGAGATTGGTGGGTGTTTACTTTCTAGCTGTTGTGTCTGGAGGAAAAGATCAACGAAGCGATCTTGTGAAAACATGCCCGTCCATGGCAGCCAACAGGCGCCTGGATCAGACACTGCGGCGGGGGGGGGGGGGGAGGTTCTGCTATTCAGCAGAGGGTTAGAAGCGTGGCTAGAATAGCCAATATGGCTGACAGCATGTGACCAGAATACAGTAGAGGGAGGGGCGGGGGCTGGGCGGGAGGCGGGGGGGGGGCTGGGCCGGGGGCGGGAGGGGGGGCTGGGCCGGGTGGGGGGCTGGGCCGGGGGGGTGGAGAGGAGGAAATGAGGGATGACGGCCAAAAAAAAAAGAAGATGGAAGATCTGATGGGGAGAGCGCCTGGCTGATGGTAAGTCAGTCTGGATGGGAAGGACGGCTGAGATGATAACTTAATTGTGATAAAGGAGAGAAAGATAGGAGGAGTACCAGGAGGAGGGGGCTGGGCGGGAGGAGGAGATCCCGGATAAAAGATTCCCGTAATGCACAGAGAAAGCCGAGGACCCAGAGCACACAGATGGAGAAGAGAGAGATGAATTAAGATGAATTTCCTCTTGCAAGGATGACTTCATGGTGGTCACTTGGGTCTATTTCAAAATGTAAAAGTGAACACGGCGCATACACACACACACACACAGGATGAGAGCAGCAGGAGAGCGTGTGTCGAGGGGTTTTGGAATAGCATGTGCTGGATGATCTTCTGCAACATGACCTTGTGGTGTGGAGCAGAGCCAGAGGAAGGATAATTAGGCCAGTCAGCAGCTCTGAGACACAAAAAAGCACAATGAAAGCCCGAACCAATCAGACATCTCTACGCACGTTGAGGCAAAAGAAAAAAGGCAAAGAGAGAAAAAACAGAATAGGATTTCCATATTTCGGTATTCTCAGAGAAAGGAGAAAATGAATGTGGTGTCACTTCTTTGCAAATTATTGCCAGTTCAGATGCCCAGCAAAGGAACAGAAATTGGATAAATTGTGATTTTTGGCAGGCTTCAAATAAGCGAAATAGTTTGAGCCTATTGAATTTATGAGCAAAGAATATTGGTAGGGTTGAAATGAATACTTCTGTTATACTGTTACCACAGTCATCAAACTGTAGAGGGTATGACGTTATACCTGATTTGATTAGATTTGATTGAATTCATGCTTGCAGTGGAGCCAAAGGCCCACTGAAAAACGGCAGAATTTTACAATGCATAAAAAGGTTAAGAAGAAAACAGACAATAACTTAGCATATATCATCTTATGTCCAATGCCTACCTTGCCCCGCCCCGATTGAGGTATGCAAACGGGAGGGCTGTGAAGGCCCATGTTTACTAGTTAGGCTAGGCTGTTGCATCAGTCGTATCTGACTTTGCTTGCAGGCTCAACAGCTCTATAATGATCTCTGTAATGTAACCGCCCGGAGGACTGGTAGAGTTTCTCCCCCAGCCTAAGTGCCATATTCACTAAGCAAAGAATGTCTGGAGTGTTAAATAACACAAGTATTTGACCAAAGTTTACGACTCCTTCACAATAACCAGAGCTGCACATGGGCTCCTTTTAGTCTCACCATTTGGGTTGGGTGTTCAGCAATACAAAGACGTTTATAACCACCTCTGCAGGAGGGATTTGGGAAACGGGGGTTTGATTGAGTGAAAGGGGGTTTGATTGAGTGAAAGGGGGTTTGATTGAGCGAAAGGGGGTTGGATTGAGCGAAAGGGGGTTGGATTGAGCGAAAGGGGGGTTGATTGAGTAAAGGGGGTTTGATTGAGTGAAAGGGGGTTTGATTGAGTGAAAGGGGGTTTGATTGAGTGAAAGGGGGTTTGATTGAGTGAAAGGGGGGTTGATTGAGTGAAAGGGGGGTTGATTGAGTGAAAGGGGGTTTGATTGAGTGAAAGGGGGGTTGTTTGAGTGAAAGGGGGTTTGATTGAGCGAAAGGGGGGTTGTTTGAGTGAAAGGGGGTTTGATTGAGTGAAAGGGGGTTTCATTGAGTGAAAGGGGGTTGGATTGAGCGAAAGGGGGGTTGATTGAGTAAAGGGGATTTGATTGAGTGAAAGGGGGTTTGATTGAGTGAAAGGGGGTTTGATTGAGTGAAAGGGGGTTTGATTGAGCGAAAGGGGGGTTGATTGAGTAAAGGGGGTTTGATTGAGTGAAAGGGGGTTTGATTGAGTGAAAGGGGGTTTGATTGAGTGAAAGGGGGTTTGATTGAGCGAAAGGGGGGTTGATTGAGCGAAAGGGGGGTTGTTTGAGCGAAAGGGGGGTTGTTTGAGTGAAAGGGGGTTTGACTGAGCGAAAGGGGGATTGTTTGAGTGATCACATGTGACTGGTATTTTATTTTATTTTTGGTGTTTTATTATTTTTTATTTAACCTTTATTTAACCAGGTAAAGAAGCTTGAGATTAAATAACTCTTTCGAGCAACACGTGACCAAAATGGCAGCATAAAAAACAACAAGAAACTAACACAAAGACAGACTAATATAGAACACAGTTGGCCAGAAGACAGAGAACACAGACAGAAGAAGGGAGAGAGATAAAATAGGGCGTGCAGTAGCCAAAGTCGGGGGGCAAGAGGGAGGGGTGTGAGTTAAAGGGGATGCTAAGTGTAAATGTGTTACCAACAACACCTCTCTCTCTCAGCATGATACGGAGAGAAACATCCTGTGGAGGATAGGATGGGGGTATCGTGGGGAGGGGTCATTTTTATCTACCAGATGGCCTTCTCTCTGTATCTTCAAATGTGTTAGGGTTAGAGAGAGAGATGAATGTGGGGGCTGTATCTAAGTGATAGTATCGAGAGTTTTATGTTCAAATTGTACTTTTTTAGACAGCAGCAGACCGCACTGTATCTTGAGCACGTTCATCACCTCAGCTTTGTTCTGTGTGTGTAGAGGGTGGAGATACGCTGCTCCCATCTGCAAGAGACGTGTTAATTAACACTTCAGACATTCTTCGCTTAGTCCACACGGCACTTGGCTGGGGGAGTAATGGAAATCCAACTACAGGACTGATATTGAACTGTCTTTAGCTCCACTGCAGCTCACCGCCAAGCGTTTTCTGTTTTTTTCTGTGCTCTCTTATCAGTTGTCCCCTAGAACAGCAGAAGGGAAATATTATCCATTGCGGTGCAGTTGGTTCATTCATGAGTTGAGATCATTTTCAGGTTTGAGTGCGATCCAGAGAACGATATTAGGTTGGGGGCCAGATATGTTCTGGCCCTGTTGATGTTTGTGAGAGCGAAGGGGAGAGAGAGCGTAACGGAGTGAAGGAAAGGTAATGACAGTAAGGGTCAAGAACGACGACAAGGCCAACAGTGTGCTGGTGATTGGAGGTAGGCGTTCAGGGTGTGTGTAGAGGGCTCTTTGTTCAGAGCCACGAGCTTGTAAATGATTAGGCCTGTATGACTAAAGCCTAAATTCATAACGGGGTCATAACTACAAACAAGCCAGTTACTTTTCTATATATTTTCTATATATTCAAAATATTTCTAAATATTTAAATGAATACTTCAAATTTGTTGGTAGAACTTCACCATATTGTATATCAGAGTGGGATGGGAAACTTCTTTTTATTCCATGACAGAAATCCACCTGTTTCTAACTGTGTTCATGTGCATGTGTGTGCGTGTGTGTGCGTGTGTTTGCGTGTGTGTGAGTGTGCGTGTGCGTGCGTGCGCGTGCGTGTGTATTTGCGCGCGTGTGTGTGTGTGTGTGTGCCCTCCAGGTCAGCATCTGTTTGGAGTGTAACAGCAGCAAGCTCCGGGGCCTGAAGCGCAAGTGGATCCGCTGCTCGGCCCAAGCCACGGTCCTCCACCTCAAGAAGTTCATCGCCAAAAAGCTCAACCTGACATCATTTAATGAGGTAAGGAGAACGCATCCCGCAGGTCTGAAGCTCTCCGGAGCGGCGCTGCCTTTGCTGGTGTTGACCTGAACCTGAGCGCCCCGGATAGATTTCCCCCGTCTTCCTGTTAATCTCCTCCCAGCCAGTGAGAAGTTTGCACTGCACACCGCCGGACTGCCCCAATCCTCTACCCTGCTCCTCAATCAATCAATCAATCAAAGCTTTATTTATATAGCACATTTCATACCCAGAGGCAACACAATGCGCTTTACAGAGAACAAGGGAGGTGGGCATACGACCCACCCCTACATATTCCAGAGGGAAGCAAAAAAACAGTAATCACCCGGGGGCCAGATAAGTGAGCTGTAAAAATTCTTCCCTGACCTCTCTCAACGAGGCGATCGAGCAAGCTCCAGGAGTATGTTTGTCTACCGGCTAAGAACATTTATAAAGCAATAAATAACATTAAATTACATTTTCAGAGTAAGAGAGGCTAATAACATCATAGGAGAGACATGGCAAACATTGGTGTATGTCTGAGTGTGCATAAATGTCCTCATCACTCTCCCTCACACCCTGCTCCTCACTCTCCCTCACACCCTGCTCCTCCTCACTCTCCCTCACACCCTGCTCCTCACTCTCCCTCACACCCTGCTCCTCCTCACTCCCCCTCACACCCTGCTCCTCCTCACTCTCCCTCATACCCTGCTCCTCCTCACTCTCCCTCACACCCTGCTCCTCCTCACTCTCCCTCACACCCTGCTCCTCCTCACTCCCCCTCACACCCTGCTCCTCCTCACTCTCCCTCACACCCTGCTCCTCCTCACTCTCCCTCACACCCTGCTCCTCCTCACTCCCCCTCACACCCTGCTCCTCCTCACTCTCCCTCATACCCTGCTCCTCCTCACTCTCCCTCACACCCTGCTCCTCCTCCCTCTCACCCTGCTCCTCCTCACTCTCCCTCACACCCTGCTCCTCCTCACCCTCCCTCACACCCTGCTCCTCCTCACTCTCCCTCACACCCTGCTCCTCCTCACTCTCCCTCACACCCTGCTCCTCCTCACTCTCCCTCACACCCTGCTCCTCCTCACTCTCCCTCACACCCTGCTCCTCCTCACTCTCCCTCACACCCTGCTCCTCCTCACTCTCCCTCACACCCTGCTCCTCACTCTCCCTCACACCCTGCTCCTCCTCACTCCCCCTCACACCCTGCTCCTCCTCACTCTCCCTCACACCCTGCTCCTCCTCACTCTCCCTCACACCCTGCTCCTCCTCACTCTCCCTCACACCCTGCTCCTCCTCACCCTCCCTCACACCCTGCTCCTCCTCACCCTCCCTCACACCCTGCTCCTCCTCACTCTCCCTCACACCCTGCTCCTCCTCACTCTCCCTCACACCCTGCTCCTCACACCCTGCTCCTCCTCACACCCCCTCACACCCTGCTCCTCCTCACTCTCCCTCACACCCTGCTCCTCCTCACTCTCCCTCACACCCTGCTCCTCCTCACCCTCCCTCACACCCTGCTCCTCCTCACTCCCCCTCACACCCTGCTCCTCCTCACTCTCCCTCACACCCTGCTCCTCATCCCTCTCCCTCACACCCTGCTCCTCCTCACTCTCCCTCACACCCTGCTCCTCCTCACTCTCCCTCACACCCTGCTCCTCCTCACTCTCCCTCACACCCTGCTCCTCACACCCTGCTCCTCACACCCTGCTCCTCCTCACTCCCCCTCACACCCTGCTCCTCACACCCTGCTCCTCCTCACCCTCCCTCACACCCTGCTCCTCCTCACTCTCCCTCACACCCTGCTCCTCCTCACTCTCCCTCACACCCTGCTCCTCCTCACCCTCCCTCACACCCTGCTCCTCCTCACTCTCCCTCACACCCTGCTCCTCCTCACTCTCCCTCACACCCTGCTCCTCCTCACCCTCCCTCATACCCTGCTCCTCCTCCCTCTCCCTCACACCCTGCTCCTCCTCACTCTCCCTCACACCCTGCTCCTCACACCCTGCTCCTCCTCCCTCCCCCTCACACCCTGCTCCTCCTCACTCTCCCTCACACCCTGCTCCTCCTCACTCTCCCTCACACCCTGCTCCTCCTCACTCTCCCTCACACCCTGCTCCTCCTCACTCTCCCTCACACCCTGCTCCTCCTCACTCTCCCTCACACCCTGCTCCTCCTCACTCTCCCTCACACCCTGCTCCTCCTCACTCTCCCTCACACCCTGCTCCTCCTCACTCTCCCTCACACCCTGCTCCTCCTCACTCTCCCTCACACCCTGCTCCTCCTCACTCTCCCTCATACCCTGCTCCTCACACCCTGCTCCTCATCCCTCTCCCTCACACCCTGCTCCTCCTCACTCTCCCTCACACCCTGCTCCTCCTCACTCTCCCTCACACCCTGCTCCTCCTCACTCTCCCTCATACCCTGCTCCTCCTCACTCTCCCTCACACCCTGCTCCTCCTCACTCTCCCTCACACCCTGCTCCTCCTCACTCTCCCTCACACCCTGCTCCTCCTCACTCTCCCTCACACCCTGCTCCTCACACCCTGCTCCTCATCCCTCTCCCTCACACCCTGCTCCTCCTCACTCTCCCTCACACCCTGCTCCTCCTCACTCTCCCTCACACCCTGCTCCTCCTCACTCTCCCTCACACCCTGCTCCTCCTCACTCTCCCTCACACCCTGCTCCTCCTCACTCTCCCTCACACCCTGCTCCTCCTCACTCTCCCTCACACCCTGCTCCTCACACCCTGCTCCTCCTCACTCTCCCTCATACCCTGCTCCTCCTCACTCTCCCTCACACCCTGCTCCTCCTCACTCTCCCTCACACCCTCCTCCTCCTCACTCTCCCTCACACCCTGCTCCTCCTCACCCTCCCTCACACCCTGCTCCTCACACCCTGCTCCTCCTCACTCTCCCTCATACCCTGCTCCTCCTCACTCTCCCTCACACCCTGCTCCTCATCCCCTCCTCCTCACACCCTGCTCCTCCTCACTCTCCCTCACACCCTGCTCCTCCTCACTCTCCCTCACACCCTGCTCCTCCTCACTCTCCCTCACACCCTGCTCCTCACACCCTGCTCCTCCTCACTCTCCCTCACACCCTGCTCCTCCTCACTCTCCCTCACACCCTCCTCCTCACTCTCCCTCACACCCTGCTCCTCCTCACTCTCCCTCACACCCTGCTCCTCCTCACTCTCCCTCACACCCTGCTCCTCCTCACCCTCCCTCACACCCTGCTCCTCACACCCTGCTCCTCCTCACTCTCCCTCACACCCTGCTCCTCCTCACTCTCCCTCACACCCTGCTCCTCACACCCTGCTCCTCATCCCTCTCCCTCACACCCTGCTCCTCCTCACTCTCCCTCACACCCTGCTCCTCCTCACTCTCCCTCACACCCTGCTCCTCCTCACCCTCCCTCACACCCTGCTCCTCATACCCTGCTCCTCCTCACTCTCCCTCACACCCTGCTCCTCACACCCTGCTCCTCACACCCTGCTCCTCCTCCTCATCACTCTCCCTCACACCCTGCTCCTCCTCACTCTCCCTCATGGATTTAAATGAGGAGACCATTCTGTCCAATTGCAAAGAATTCTTCCTCCAATGTTTCATCTAATTCAATGCTTTCATGTCCGGGGGGGGGGGGACACGTGGGGGAGGGGGACACATGAAGTCTCTCTCTCAGGTGTTTCATCATGGGCCACACACACACACACACACACACACACACACACACACACACACACACACACACACACGTGCTATCAAAGCCCTCCAACTGCTGTCTCCCAAAGCTGCTTTCTTTGCCATCTGCCATATGTTCTCCCGCAAATAAGCTCCCGTTCTGTTGCTTGCTTTCTGCCATGACTAGAGCAAGGCTGTCAAGACTACATGGGAGGGGGGGGGGTCAACATGTCATATTTGGGGACGTACCGTAGCTGATCATAGCGGTGCTCATTCGCCCTCCGTCTTTGCTGCATTGTGTTCAATCAATCAATCAATCAAAGCTTTATTTGTATAGCGCATTTCATACCCAGAGGCAACACAATGCGCTTTACAGAGAACAAGGGAGGTGGGCATACGACCCACTCTCTACATATTCCAGAGGGAAGCAAAAAAACAGTAATCACCCGGGGGCCAGACAAGTGAGCTGTAAAAATTCTTCCCTGACCCCTCTCAACAAGGCGATCGAGCAAGCTCCAGGAGTATGTTAGTCTACCGGCTAAGAACATTTATAGAGCAATAAATAACATTAAATTACATTTTCAGAGTAAGAGAGGCTAATAACATCATAGGATTGTTGTGTTGTCATAAAGATGTGTGGGTGGGCTTCATCGCATGCTAGTATCAGCTAGCTTCCAGGGCACAATACAGCTGTCAGTCCCACCATTGTTATCGACTATCTGTTGAAACTCGAGAGATGCTGCTTACAGCAAATCTGTTTTCAACAAAAATAACAAAGCCGGAAGCTGGCCTCAAAACGCCTCGTTTTGTCACTTCACAGCGTGTCACTTTAGTGTCGGTTATGAAGATCTACTGTCTTCATTTCCATCAAGCCCACTATGTTTCATCAGTAACTTTCTGTTTGATAGATAGATAGATAGATAGATAGATAGATAGATAGATAGATAGATAGATGGATAGATAGATAGATAGATAGATAGATAGATAGATAGATAGATGTGACTAAGAGCATAATCTAGTGCTGAAGGCAAAGTGCAAGAATAGCAAACTAAAAATACAATAAGTGCTTAAGAGGGAGGATCGTGGTAGTACTTGAAGAGGTGAGTTTTGAGCCTGCGGCGAAAGATGGGCAGCGCCTCTGCTGTCCTGACATCAGTGGGCAGTTCATTCCACCACTGCAGGGCCAGGACAGAGAAGAGCCATGACCGTGTCGATCGCCCACAGGGGCCTTGGTGTGACGGGGCAACCAGTCGCCCCAAGGTAGCAAAACAGATAGATAATTTATTGATCCTTTCGTAAATGCATCATTTGCCATACAGCACATCAGACAGACAACACTATGACAGAACCAAGAACAGAACACCTCAACATAACCACAGACCTGAGCACAACATATCACCAAAGTGCTCGAAATATTACTAGTTCTGACCCATTGGAGTAATCAGTAATTGGCCATTTAATCCATTATATGCCCATCTGCCCCCAGAACCGAGTTACCAATGGTTCTCAAGGCAAGTGGCCCATAGGGCAGGAGCCTATCTCCTGGTTCCAAACTGAATAGTGGTCAGTGGGAAGTTATTATCTGTGCTTAGAACACTAATTGACTGCAAACTTCCCAAAAGCACATTGCTAAATTCTGTAGGCCGAGAGGAATACACTGATGTCCACCTCTTGACATTTGATCGATTTTTCTGACCACTAGATCGACCAAAAAGCATTTCCATGCAACTGTTCTGATCACTAACATTATTACTCTAATAAATGCCTGTCCTTTCCTCACCACTCGTGACTCACGGGTCATTGTTAAGCAATTTTTTAAGTCCAGCAATCTTACTATCAGGTCTCAGATCTCTGAATTTAATGTTTGTTGTGTCCAGTGAAGCCTAGGTGTTAACATTGTATTCATATCAGTATTGAAATCCTTATTAGGGTTAGTATGGGTCGGACCCAAGGATGCCGATGGAGACAAGCAGCACAGGCTCAGGGTTTCATCCCAAAACACCGGGAACGTTAATGAGACAATGGACCGACAAAGGAAAACATGAGGGTTTATGGTGCGTTTGTTTATAACTGGGAGGTGGCAACTTGCGACTTGCTACTAGGAATGATTAAATAAAACACAGCATGAACTCGTACTTCCTCGTCGCAAATTCGGATATGTTTCTCAGCCCCCAGTTGCTCGAATGCACTAGATATAACTAGGTAACTGTGATATAATGGTATATAGATATAACTAGATAACTGTGATATAATGGTATATAGATATAACTAGGTAACTGTGATATAATGGTATATAGATATAACTAGGTAACTGTGATATAATGGTATATAGATATAACTAGGTAACTGTGATATAATGGTATATAGATATAACTAGGTAACTGTGATATAATGGTATATAGCTGAATGCACACAGGTCGGAGGTAGGTATTTTGCCACTTGCGACTTGCCACCTCCGACCACAAACGAACGCACCATTAAATACACGGGGAGAGCAATCAAGGAATGAGGTGCAGGTGAGCGACAAGACACAACGAGACACAGGTGCATGCAATCACCCAGACAAGGACATGGAGGGATTCCAAACAGAACACCAACACAAGGGCAGGGGAACGATGACTAGGGGACGAGGGCTGGGCCTTGGACTAGGGCTGGGGCATGGAACAGAGCTGGGACTGGGCTATAACTAGGGGCTGGGAATTAGAGAGGGAACTAGCAGGGCAGATGGGCAGCAGCACAACAAATCCTTTATTGTGCATGATCGTCATTAACCCTGTGGACACTTTCATTGCCATCTCACAGTGTGGCTCAGGAGACAGAGTGGATTGTCCAATGATCATACGGTCAGCGGTTCGAATCCCGGCTAGTGTTGAATGTTGAAGTGTCCTTGGGCAAGATACTGCAACCCCAAATTTCTCCCAACGAGTAAGATAGCACCTTGCCGCCATCGATGTGTGTAAATGGACGAATGAGAGGCCATTGTGAAGTGCTTTGGATAAAAGTGCAGTCCATTTACCATCTCAATAAGGCCAAGCTGTCATTCTGTATCCAAGTACCATCTGCCCCCCTTGGATCCGCCGCGGGCGCTTTCACACCTCCATGTTGGGCAAGAAAATGGATTAACGTCCAGCTCATCAGGGATGATCCCTCACGTATTGTCGTTAACCCTATGACACATTACCCCAGTAAGGCTAAGCAGTCATTCTCTGTCCAAGCATGGTCCCTCCCCCTGTGAGCCAGCGGGCGCTGCTGTGGCCGCCTCCTCCAGCACTCGCCACTCGCTTGGCCCGCTATCGATTGGCCAATGCAGATGCAGGCAACCCCTCCAGAATATCAATGTTTACCTCACACTAGGAGAGGAGGATTTTCCAGGCAGCCTTTTTGATTAGTGGTTGGTCATAAATAAGGATTTCTTTTTTTTGCCTGGGACAGCCCCCTGTTGGAGAGGTGCTGAGGAGCCTGTCCAAAAAACATTGCGATCTTTGTTTCCTCTCCTAGCAATGGAGATCTTTTCATGTTGAGTGAAAGTGAGAGGAAAGGGGAAGGGAAGATGCTGGGATGTTTAGCTGTACAGTTGTATTGCGCTGGGAGATTGACATTGAAGCCTGGCCCAGAAAGAAATATAGACGCTGGCCTATATATGTATGTATTTCATACAATGGCAAACTCTATGTATTTCTGTTTATGTGATGATGATGATGATGATGATGATGTTGTTGTTGTAGTAATGTTTGCATTAAGTAGCCCCTGTGGGCAAAGGCCCCAGACAGCATCCAGTGAATCACATTCTGTGTATGCTCTATTCACAGCTTGACATTTTATGCAATGAGGAAATCTTGGGCAAGGACCACACTTTGAAATTTGTCGTGGTAACAAGATGGAGATTCAAGGTAATTATTATTGGCTATTGGCAAAGAGAGAGGGGCTGTGAAATGCTCACAAGAAAATATCAGTACATGGCTGCATCCTTTAGAATATTTGTCATTTTCTTTTGTTTTTTTTTGCGTTCCAGAAATCCCCCCTCCTGCTGCATTACAGACCCAAAATGGATTTGCTGTAGTGGTACAGACGGTTGGTTTTTGGCCCAGTGGCCCGGGACTGTGCAGAAAAGTACTATTTATGCAGAGACGATCAATCATCCAACACCAAGCAAACACTCACAGCAAAAGTCCACACAAGCCAGCAAACGGAAACAACCTCTCGCACAGACACTGCAACACTGGCGGTTTTGGAACAAACAACCTTTTTTTTGTCCGCTACGTCCTAGATATGTGAAAAAATTGAGAGAAAGCATATATTTATACTTTTGTACAGAAGAGAGACATGGAACCAAGACACTACTTGTGCTCTGTTTACACGTGGACAAGATGTTGGAAGAATTGTGCAACCGTCTTTTTAATTTCACAGACTTTACTCCATCCCCTTACTGACTGAAGAGAGAAGGGGAGGAAGAGGAGTTTTTAATAGTTATTTTTCAGGTTACACTCAAGTCTTGGGAGCACAGAAAGTATATATAGTTATATGATAAGGCATTGTTTTGAAGCTGTTTATTGACAGGTGTTATTGTCCTGATATTTTGCTTTTTTAAATTTGCTTTGGTTCTTGACCGTCGATTGTGAATAGGCAAAACTTTGTGTAGTAATTTATGTTCTATATACCAATATTGTACATAAAATGTCATTATGTGAGAGATTGAAAAGACTAAGAGAGAGACTTTAGACTGTTAAGAGTGGTTTCCAGAAGTGCTATCTATCTATATGTTGGGCTACTTGTATGTAGCACAGTGGTGAATTAGGGTTTTTGATGCAAAGACGGCTCATTACCAGTATATAAGGGCAACTTAATGTTGTCTCATAAAACAAATATATGAAATATTCTGTAATGTAGGAGAGGGTTATATGATGGTGCTTTTGCCACTAAGGCAATATATGAGTTTGGGACTTCGAAAGCAGTCTGCTTCAAAACCTTTCACTCAATTTGTACATTTCACTGGCTCTCCGTTGCATACCATTAACCATGATTGAATCGGCTCGCTATCAGAACACTATAATCAAGAAAAGTCCTTGAGTGTTGTTTTAAACTCACGTGTGTAAAAATGCCCGCAAGACACAAAATGCAATATGCAGCTACTGCTGCCATGGGCAGAGAGGCAAACAGTTGTAATGATTTCATCTCTACGTATTCATGCCACACAGTCCTTAATATCCGTCCTGGTGTTTATTGGACCTCTCACGGTTCCAGCCCTAGCATATTGTTTGCGTGTGGAAGAATTGAACCCACATGCATATGGGATGACTGAGCGCTCAGCAGCAGATACAGCTAACGTCCCGCTCCTCTATAGAATGTATTTGATCCGGGCCATCTTGTATGTGCTAGTGTAGAGCTTTGTGCTCCGATCTTCATCGCTATACCTTTAGTGCCAAAGGTATGAACAAACCCTCTGGTTGTGCACCTGTGATGTCTGTGTGGTGAGCTATATGAAAGTCAAAGTGATACTTACAAGTCTTTGGGAGTGTCTAATCGGTTTAGGTGTTATCGAGTGGTCTAGATTCAAAAGACCTTGTAAAGCATAAGCCCCCAGTTCAGCTGTTTAAAAAAGGAGTGAAATTTAAGCTTTGATAGGGAATTATCAAAAATGACTACCATTTCGTCTTTTGATGTTTTCTTGAAAGTTAGAGGACAATGCAGAGAATATTTTGGCAACCTTTGTGAGCATTAGTCTTAATTTATACTGACCAACCTATTGATGTCTCTCAGAACTGGACCCCTGCAGGTATACAGTATAACAATGCAGACCTCAAATAGTTACCTCACTGTTGATAACGATATGTTGGTCATTTCCCCCCAATACGTTCCAGAAAGATCCTAGGACCTGCATACTAAATGACTTTCATACAGATCTCTACCAAACCAGCTTAACCAAAACTCTTATTTTATTATTTTTTTTGGTTACAAGTCACCCCATTAGTGCATAACGACTAGATTTTTTGTTCACCTTCAGTGAAATGACGTGACCTTAGACTGGTCACTATAATGTCTTACAGTGTGAAATGTTATTGGTATGCATTCAGCTACACAACATGGGTATCTGTTTATGATCTTACCATGTCCTGTTGCCTGCAAATATCACTATTTTATGCCTTTTGACCTTTGCTTACCCACATAGATTCCCATCATTGTCAGGTGTGGTTTTGTTGTATGTTTTTTTGTGTGGATGACTTCCACGGTTACAAGTCCATAAGTATACATCAGTATATCAGCTTCACTTGAAGCATTATGCTGATATGCCCTAAAGGTGCTACTGTATGTAATCAAGGCAAAAAAAAGTGATCAGTGCAAAGGTATTAAGGTACCAACATCTCAGCTTTACCTATGGCCTTTTAACAAGTGGCATAATCAGAACAAAGGTATGCATTACATGATGTGTGTGTGTGTGTGTGTTTTGTGTGTGTTTTTTTTATCAGGCTTTTTTTTTCTGTACATGTTTTGTACATCTGTGAGTACTGTTCAGGAGCCCTTTGATGTGATCTCAGAGACAGTGGCGTGGCGGGGGCCGGGGGTCTTGTTTCGGGGGCTTTGCCACAGTGAAGGCTGGGTGGTGGTCTTCTCTTTCCTTGGAGCAGACTATAGTGCTTTTTTTTAAAATCTGGTGCAGATCAGTTTCCGAGAGTAACAAACCAGCTTTGTGTCTGTGTTCTCAAGCCTCTGCTTTTAAGGCATTGGAGGCCTGAATACAGACGGTAGTGTCGGGGCATCCATTCTCGTTGAGGTTTTCTCGCTGTGCAGATGAAGAGGGCGCTGGCTTTGTCTTGTTGATTTGTTTGGTTGGTTTTGCCCAGCGGCCACGCTCACCCTGGAAACTCAACAGAGAGAATGGCAAATAAGCCATGGGCCGTGAAGGAGTTGGCGTTATTGAAAACTAACGACCAAATAAAGGAAGGCAGGGGTGTGTGCCCATATGACTTCTCAGAGAAACATTTTATTTTGGGATATTTTTCCTTTGACCCTCTGTAACCTGGATATGGAATATCTGGTGTGGGTGCTGCCTAGCTCTCCAGTATTGAATTGTCTCAGCAAGTAGCAGGCTCTAGTTGTCACTACACTTTCAGTTCTCCTAGCAGCTAGACAATGATCAGGGGCGATCCTGAGGCTGGAAAGTCCATGCCGGAGATGCTGTTTAAATGTTTCCAAAGTTCACTCCTGCTCCTAGAGACTGGACCTCTCACGGTCCAGGAGGTGTTGGTAATTCTGGGCTGGCTGCCCAGTTCACCTCCAGAGCAGTGGGATGGATCCATGCTCACGCTTTTATCGGCCCCAACATTGAGACATCAGTGCCGCCACACTTGACTGCCAGGCTAAGAGGCTTACAGGATACATGGTTCTGCCTCACTGCAGACTGGGGTCGGCATCCGGTCTGAAAAGTTGCCAGATTGGATGGAAACCATGGCACGTCAAAGCCTCAAGACACTCTTCTCTAATCCTCTGTGATTAGAGGCAAGCGATGTGAAATAGATTTAGAAGTTGTTTCATTGCTGTCACTTGACTACTAGCCCCAACATATATCCTTGTACTAACACTACATCATGAGATGAAGAACACCATTGGTTTGGGAACCATTGGAACACCATTTTCAAGTTCCTCAGACCAATGAAGTCTTAACAGTGTATTTTACTTCTGGCTAATCTGGATAGTCACCCAAGCATTCCAAGGGTCTTAAAATGGCTTCCTGTGTTTTGTTTCCCTACCAAGTCTCCACTCGGGAGGGTGATGGTATGTTTTGTAACTGTGGGTCCCAGAGCTCTGCTGTAAAGCTTCGTTATCACCCTGTGGGCCTGGGTGTGTGACAGGGCTCATTCATTCAGCGTCTGTATGATGCACTCCAAAAATATGGCTTGTCTGGCCAGGGTGACATCGAACCACTGCACCCACTCAAAACGGGCTGGTTGACACTGAAAGTCGCCATGCAGAAGTTTACTGAATCACATTTTTTGAGGGACAACTGTGCTTTTAAATACTGGAATAGGTTTTCATTTCAACATGAGTTTTAAATGTCAACTGTTTCAATTGTTCTTCAAAGGTGGCATACTGTTGTTCTCCACAAGGGGCAGAGAGCTTGACATGAGAAAACATTTTGGGAAGGAAGAAAATTAAATTGTCTGGCTGTGTACATGAGTCCCTGTGTCTGATGTATGATGGTTGAATATATTCCAACTGCTGGTTACAGTAATAGTTACCTCAAATTTAGGGAAATAAGTCCTCAGTTACCAACCTTCACAGTGGCAGGCCCCAATGAGCCATACAATAAATGCAGACGTCATCGTTGCATCTGTCCGTATTTTGTATTATTGTTATTTATTTATACTGTAAAGATGACTCCTGCAGTAGGTTATTTGTTTATATATTTTTTAAGAGATTTCCTATCCTTGTGCTCATGAACGTCTTTTGAATACATGTGAGACTCGTGCGTCACAGTTTATGGCTTAAATTATGAATTTTTAACTGCTCCCTTTTTGTATATTGTCAGTGTGATCAGGTCTGAGCAATGATCTATGTGAAAAACAAATGATGTGTTCCTTTTTGGGTCAAGGTTTGGCAAAAAAAAAGAAAATGAAAATCTGGCAATGTGGTTAATTGTATTTGCAAGGAAAATGTGCAATATACGTTTCTCAGATGGCTCCAGGTTTCAGTGTCAAATTTAGCTTTTTTTCCTTTCCAGTCAGTTCCTCAGGTCACTAAATGCCTTTCTGGTCCTGATACTGGCCAGGAATTCTCAGATCACACTAATGCACCTGAACTACCAAGTGGCTGGATGTTGCTTCCGTCTCGTCTCTCCTTGTTCTTGTTTCTGTGACAGATATTCCTCAGATTTGTTTTTCCGGATTCAACAGGCACTTATTCAGGTGTCCTTCTTGCCTCTGTTTTGTATAATGATTATTTATTGCACATGTAATAAAATGGTTTCCATTGCCACATTAAAAGTTTTGGGTCAAGAGCTGGGCTGGAATTTCTTACATACTATATTAAAGAAGCTTTTTTGTTGAAAACCTAAGAGTGTATTTCACCAATAAATGCTTTTCCTCCTTTTTTAAAATTAGCATTCACGCTATTCTGGTCTCTTTGTGCACTTTAAAGATCTCCTATTGTGCTCCTTTTCAGCAGTTTAATAATAGGTCTCTGCGGTCCCCAAAACATGTCTGAATATTTTGCTGAAAATACCACTTAGATTAATTCTAACATACTTATACCCCTCTGTTTCAGCCCTGTTCCAGACAGGCTGTTTTTGTGTCTGCAGCTTTAATGCAAATGAGCTGCTGCTCCCCACCCCCACTCCATCTGTACCTTCAGAAGGTCAAACAATGCAAATGCAGCAGGACGTTTCTGAATCGTTAGTTAACACATTTTTATTTTATTTTTTCCAGATGGGGGGTGGTATAGCACCGGCTACGTTGCATTCTGGTTACCATACGGTAGCTGGAGTTGATCGTTTGACACTCTAGACAATTCTTGTGATTCCACCTGATGTGCTGCAGCACGTATCAGAAGGGTTCCAGAACTGGCTCTCCACAGGGCTCCGGTAAAGATAGGCACCAGGTCTACTTTTGACTGATGCCGAATCTGGGATGCATCAAATAGTAATAGCAGAAATGGACCTACATGTAACTACCCATGATGTCCTGGCCGAATATCAAACAAATGCTCGCTCCTGAATGCACCAGGTATGGGGCTATGAAGTCATGGGGAGGACGGAACAAATCCTGACCACATTTCGGAATGCCACAATGTCCTGAAAAAACAACAACACTTATTTCACAGTTTGTGTGTTAGTGGCCCCCTCATAGACCCAAATGTATGAGCACTGAAAAAGTGAGTTTTTCATAATAGGGGACCTTTAGCATCTCCCCAAAGCCAGAGGCATGTCTCTCCAGTCTGGACTGGCTGTAACGAGGCTGTGATGTTGCCTCATTTCACATATAAACATTGAATCTATGCAGAGCTGCGATCTAATGACCCAGCATAAAATAAACAAGAGAAGGACGTACTGTACCTGTGGTCTGGGGATAAGATATCCAGTGAGTCTACATGTATTTGTTTGGGAACTGTCATCATACATTAGAGGAATACAGGAACAAGAGATAAGGCCATTGAATGAAGACAAAGGGGCCCTTACAACACGTTCCTGCCTCCACTGGACCTTCTGAAACTGAAGATGTTGAAAGGTGAAAGGCATGTGGAGGTGATGGAGGGTGTCAAGCCTTATTTTACAGCTTGAAGGCTCAGTTCTATGATTGTGTCGGCCAGCCAAGAGGGGAGTGGTAGCAGAAGCAGCCCAGTAGGCGACCACATGATATCCTCCCAGTAGTGCCAGGGCTGACAAACAGACCCCTTTTTGGCACTGTAGAAAACACTGATTAAATTGAATTGAAACCGTTATTTATTCAGGGAAGACAATTGAGAGCAAGCTCTCTTTTTCAATGCCGCCCTGATTATAATAAAATAGGATAGGAACATGATACAACAAAACAACATAAAAATCAGAAAACAAAGTCATAAGATCCAAGAATAAAAACAAGACTATAAGAAACATTTGCAGTCGACATGGAGCACAGCTTCTATCATAACCTTGAACCTCTCCAGAGAGAAAAGTTCAAAGGTCAATGGAATCCTGCAGACTGTGTGATGATGCTGTCAGGTATGAGGGATAAAGACCATATGAAGAAGCCAGCTCAATAACTCATCAACCAAGACATGGAACACTAGGGAGGATATTTATTTTTTTTGCAGACGATTCAAGGGAAATACTGTTGTCTGACGATGGTCGTGCAGCAACTTGATTTTATATTGAATAAATTTACATTTTTACCCTTAGAGACTGTCGCTCCTGCATAATCCATACAGTAGTGATATCATACAAGATTTGTATGTTAGGAAAGCGATGCATACTTCCATGAACCGTCTTCTACTTAAGAGTTAAGATATATTTACTGACGATGACTGGGGTATACAGTCGGTTCTCTTACTCTAGACAAACACATTTATTGTAAGTTGCTTTGGACAAAAGCGTTTGCTAAATGACAAATGTAAAAAATATATATTCCTCCAGCCTCCTGTGCAATGTTCTAGCTACATGTTTGAAAGCGAGCATACTGTGAAAGAGAATGTGTAGTACTGTTCTGAAACTGTCCCTCAGGGAACTCGTATCTCAGCATATGGCCATATACATAGGAGCTGTTTACCATCGCAAGTAACTGGTTGCCATGGAGCCTAGTATCCTCCTTCAAATATTCTGCAATGTATTATCTTTGACTTGACCTAATGTTCAAAGCACATTTTAAAAATAAACAAACATTCAAGCTACAGTACTGTATTCAGCAAAATTATATCATAAGATACATTCAATTAGAGGTGTACTGTCATTATACTGTAGATGAAGAGCTTTCTTGTTTGTTGACATGCGATATGCACTGGATGTTAATCTGGAGGCACTGTTGGTCCCCATGCTGAGAAACGACAACCAGGGGAGTGGTGGTCTTCCTCTGTGCCAACGGTAGTTGCCACCCTGTGGGAATGCCTGTCAACACCCCCACAGACCTGCAGCAACACTTCACACAACTCTGAACCAGGGAAACCAGACCGAGGGCTGTAACCATTTGGAGCACCACAGCATTGTGTTACGAGGGCTCACAAATCGTAGGGCCCCACATATCCTAGAGCTGTCCCTGGGAAGTCTCTAATATAGTACTGTATGTACTGAAAAACCTTACACAGAATGACGGTATTAGAACACATTGTTAAGCTGAGGTATTTTTGTGCATGGCTAGCGCACCAATGATAGCAAATGTACGATTGTCACTCCCTCCTTCCCTCCCTCCCTGGCTTCCTCCGTTGTGTTGTTGACCTGCAGTTCTGTGTTGCTACCACAAGAGGCAGTGGTCCCAGAACCTGCAGTTCTATGTTGCTACCATAAGAGGCAGTGGTCCCAGAACATCAAAACAACAACACTATGACACCGCACATTTTCTCCGGTCTACTGCTTAGCGGGCTACACTGTCCCCGACTGGCTCTGACCCGAGGGGGCGGAGTCTCGCCACCACGCCATGCACCCCACAACTCAGCCCCTGAGAGGGCTAGAGTCACACTATGCCCAGAGAGGGGTCCACAGCCCCCGACCCAATATGACGCAAGGGGGCGGAGTCTTGCCACCACGCCACTGTCCATGCCACAGACCCCACAAATCAGCCCCTGAGATGGCTAGAGAAACACAGTCTTCACCGGTGGGGGCAGGTCGGTAGCCAGGAGAGGGCTCCACTGCCTCCGACCCAATATGAACCGAGGGGGCTGAGTCTTGCGACCACGCCATGGACCCCACAACTCAGCCGTTGAGTGGGCTAGAGACACAGGGTTTTCACTAGTGGCGGCAGGTGGGTGGCCCGGAGAGAGGTACACTGGTACCTAGAGAGCATAGGCCTGTTGTGGTATTTCACATGCCTCTGTAATATGATCTTTAGAAACGTCTTTAGACACGAAATAGCTTCCTCACTTGCTCCAGCACGCATGCGCACAGCGTGCTGGAGCAACGATTGCACGCTGTGCGCATTAGTGCTGGAGCAAGTGAGGAAGCTATTTCGTGTCGAAAGACGTTTCTAAAGATCATGGCATGTGAAAACCACAACAGGCCTATGCTCTATGTAAGCACAACTAGCGATTCATCAAGACAGATTGATGAAAACAACCGTTTCACGGCAGAAAATAGATTTTTAGAAACTGCATTCTGAGTGCCCCGACCACCGCCATTACATGGATATACTGGCTCGCGCTGGATTTAAAATTTCTTCTACATGCCTCCGAACTACACCAAAGTGATCTCGGTGAGTCAAACGTCTTATAATATGTTGTAAATAAGGTCCAGGTTGTCAAAAACGAGCATTGTCCTTTAATGATACAGACTACTACCACCTGATGGTGTGAAGTTATCTCATCTCACACAAGCGCAGATCGGAGGTTCCACTTGGCTACTGGCACAAACGGGAAACATGTGTACCCCTACCTCTCCTATGTGATGGATTAGCATTGAAAGCATTGGACCTGATGTGTCCAGGCGACAAGACCTATCTTAATTTATCAAGCATTATTTCATGTCATTTCAGTTCACAGCTATTTCATTGGCATGACTAGCTTCCATCCTACCAGTCCTGAACAGAAACAAGCCAGCCATGCACATAAGCCAGGCTGAACTAAAATTTGTTCAGCTACTTTGCTGGAGGCTGAAACCCAGGTGTCCTCAGCCTCATCAACCCTGGTTCCCCTTGGCCCAAGGAAAAAGAACCATTCCCTTTCACACTAATGAAGACAGCCATGTCCTTTCAACTTGGTAATCTCCTCAGCATCAGCCTTTTTGAGTAGGCAGTATGAAAGAAAAGTGCAACAAATCAGCTTTTCTGGTGCTCCTATTGATTCTGTGATCTTAACAACTCTTTATCGATCCGTCTGTTTGCGACCCCAGTTTGCGACCCCATCTTCTGACCTGTGCTTCCACACTTGCTTTTGAAGTAATTCAATTCAGTAGCACCACTCTAAAACACTTGTTCTCCAGCTGCCTGCAACAATAGAGACGTTGGCTCCAAAGCAATTTATTTGACAGCCGGCGACCAATTGGTTGTTGAGCCCAAAGCTGCCAACCCAGACAAGAAAACAATCTTTCTTCTACCACAATAAGGCTTTACTGTAGCTTACTAGATAGTGGTTTCAAGGAGCACCTGCCGTGATTGTTGCGATTATGAGTTTTAAGCATATGCACATGTCCAAAACTCATAATCGCAACAATCACGGCAGGTGGTCTTTGAAACCACTAGGGACAGGAGGAGAGGAGACAGGAGAGAATACAGGAGGAGAGGAAGGAGACAAGAGGAGACAGCAGGAGAGGAGACAAGAGGAGAGGAAGGAGTCAGGAAGAAAGGAGACAGGAGGAGAGGAAGGAGACAAGAGGGTAGGAGACAGGAGGAGAGGAAACAGGAGGAGAGGAGACAGGAGACGATAGGAGAGGAGATAGGACTTTGGACTTTAATTCTTGAAATGGTTTTATTCACCTTTTTGGGTGGGTGGGTGAACCGGTTGGGGTGGGGGAATTATTTTTATTAGAATTGTTTTCTTAATAAATGGACCTTTGTCTTAATGGGAAGGAAATATGTAATACGATTTGTATTTGAATACCCCTGCCACAGAGTTCACCAACAATGTGCAGGTGAAACGCACCTTATTTTTATTTTTTTAAATAATCGACATAGTCAACTCAATTAAACAGAATCATATGTATCTAAGATCGCAACAAACCAAAACCTGCTAACAAGTTAAATACCCTCGTACTGGTTATACGAATGACAAGCTGGATGTTCTTCCCATGTGCTGACATTTATTCACTCAGTTTATTCAATATGACAGAATTAAATCATTATTTTTCATTCATATAACTGGATGGACATTCCATTCCAATCTGACATGTCTGACATTCTCTGTGACTGAGTCCGATATCGAACCCCAGCAGAAGTAAAAGTTTACCAGAGCACAAACGGTTCTTGCCAGTTGCCACCCATGCAACTGTGAATCCAGATCTGTTCCAGACAGGAAATAGTAGGCTACTGTATGAAATGCTGAATTTAAATAGCAGGCCTACTGCTGGAGTAGAATGAACGTTACGTTCATTAAGTATCTCCAATCGGCGAACTCTTTAAAGGAGAATTCAAGTCTATGATTTTGTAGCCTCTAAACACATGTAATATATGTCTTGTTTACAATTAACTTGAACCAAACCAGAAAATGTCATTATTTTTAGTAATAAGTTCAATAAACTGAATGTGGTGTTAAATAACGCTGTTATTTTGAAAGACTCAATTGACCAGCATGCTTTGCGCAAAACTGAGCTATCGGGAGGAGGCGAAGGGAGTTGGAATTTCTGCAGAACAGCAGTAGTCCTTATTATCTCTCGAGCGAACATTTGTCTTTCAGAACATTTGTCAGACCCTAGCTATATTTGCTATTGAAGAAAAACAGACAATGCCAAAATACTGTGCAATTATTGGAATGAAGGATTTGCCTGCACCGGCGGGAGTGAGTTTCCATTGGTTGCCGGAACACTGCAAAAAGTCCAAAGAACTCAGGTAAATGAAACATCTGTGCATCAGTTGTCATATTTTTTGTTTTGTTGAACTAACTTTATAGGGTAGGCTAGAGCTGGAAGGTGAGCATGGTGCACCTCAAGTCCTCGTCCTCCTAGATGTTTTTTTTTGTTTTCCGGGGACATGTCAAGGCGTTTCCGGGGACATGTCAGGGCGTTTCCGGGGACATGTCAAGGCGTTTCCGGGGACATGTCAAGGCGTTTCCGGGGACATGTCAGGGCGTTTCCGGGGACATGTCAAGGCGTTTCCGGGGACATGTCAAGGCGTTTTGTTTCCGGGGACATGTCAAGGCGTTTCCGGGGACATGTCAAGGCGTTTCCGGGGACATGTCAAGGCGTTTCCGGGGACATGTCAAGCAAGGCGTTTCCGGGGACATGTCAAGGCGTTTCCGGGGACATGTCAAGGCGTTTCCACGGAGACATGTCAAGGCGTTTCCGGGGACATGTCAAGGCGTTTCCAGGGACATGTCAAGGCGTTTCCACGTGGCAGATCCCCGGAGGTGCAGACTCTGTGAACATGCTTTTTACATGGAGCAACTATAGTCAAGGAAACCACATTTTTCTTTATTGTTTTGTGGATGTCTAGTTGTTGAGCCTAATGTTGTTCTATGGTGGAATTCTCCTTTAATCTAAGACTGGGTTTAATCTGGGTCCCAGAAAACGACCCCATACTATCTTTGGTCCCCAGCAAACAGAGAGTAAAGGTAAGGCATACATAAATGGCTATTAAATGGTATATTATGTTTTCAAAGAGAAAATGAACATACTGTACAAAACAGCAGACTGAGTGCTCAAGTGGGTTGAGGCAGGTGAACCAGGAAGGTGCTCTTTAGCAGGGAGTCATAATACCATGGAAAGTTAAAAACTAAGGCATCTCTTCTGGTACAAAATTAAAAAGTGTTTTTTTGTAAATATTGTCTGTATACTTCACCTTGCTGCAGGTGCTATGTTGATCTCCGATTGTTGACCTCTGATGATTGAATAATTGAGGGGCTCCGCCCATATGCCCCACTCAGGTCTGTGTCTCTGTTTAAGACTGCAGCTGTAGATGTTAGTTTGATCTGCCCTGACGAAGGCCTCTTGGCTGAAACATGTAGGCATTTTTATATGTTCATCACGAACTAGCCCAATAATAAAGGCTTTTTAATTTTGTACCAGAAGAGCTGCCTTAGTTTTTTCTTTTCCATGAAAAAATGAACATGTGGAAGAGCCAGAGGTGAATTATCTTGGCTTTTTTCTTCTATATTCAGAGCTTTGCAGTTGGTGGCAAGGACATTTCCCACCATGGTTTTGAGGGCAAGCAGTAGGCATACTGTGCCAGAGAGGAGAGGAGAACACAAAAATGTATTTTACCACTGTGGCGTAGGCCTATTAGTCTTGCTGTGATCTTGAGAATGCTTACAGGATGATGACATTCTCTGGCCTCAAGCCGGAGCTCAACTCCTACATTAGCATATTATAGCCAGAGGCCTTCGCTATGCAAGCATCCATCCTGGTGGCACAAGAAAACCAATCAGTCTTCCACCGGCAACAACTTCAGTATAACAAATAGGGGGTGAGACTAGTAGTACCTCAGAGGAGGGACAACACATCTCTGGTTTAAATGTGCCAGGTTGATGGTGGGGGCTATTGGTTTACATTCTCCCTCTAAAATGGACCAATATCATCATACATGTAACCGTGATTGACATGCCCCCCCACATCCATGTGATTGACATGCCCCCCCCACATCCATGTGATTGACATGCCCCCCCACATCCATGTGATTGACATGCCCCCCCACATCCATGTGATTGACATGCCCCCCCACATCCATGTGATTGACATGCCCCCCCACATCCATGTGATTGACATGCCCCCCCACATCCATGTGGAGTGAAAATGCCCAGAACAAAAGCAACCCTGGTGATTTAGCTCGGTGTCTTACCTAAACACGTACCACAACCCACTTGGCATCTCCACTGGAGAGCATCTACTTCCTCCCTCTGCACTCCCATCCCCATGATGAAGAGAATATCCAAAAGTGCTGATTAACACCAGGCCCTCGGCGCCACTTAGCGCCATCTTCGGCTCATCTCTCCCAGTGCTAGAGCTCCTGGGGATTTATGCTTTTGAAGGTATGCAGCTGCGCTTTTCTTAAGCTAGTCTAGATAAACACAGGAAACAGCATTCCCACTCAGAACTGCTAAGCAATTAGCAACGTTCTCACACAGCGGCGCACAGGGAGATGTGAGTCTTGTCAATAGGATAGCTCTCCGCCTTTTTCTGACAGCTGATCTCTTAAAGACACTTGTGAGGATTTGTTTCACCCACAATAAGAAGTTGAAGTCCCATGGCTGCTCCTGGCACCTATGCATTGTATTTGGTTACATGTGCATTTGGATTTCTTTAGCTCTCGAGTTTGAATAAGTAGGCCTACCATAAATCCTGTTTACTGGAAATACTTTTTTTGGCTTGCCTGAGGAGTTGCTTAGCAACACGTTTTGAATGGAAAATGAGCTGACCCATGTAACCTCTTGGTATCGTGAGCCCAATACCAGCCGGCGCCGACACCCACAGTTCCATAGCAAAGCAACAAAAATTCACAAAAAGCTTTGATCATTCAGATGTGGAAGGCATCAGACCTCTGCATCTCATTTGCATGGGTGTGGGAGGAATACTATTTAAGACTGTTTTGGATTTGACATTGAACCTAAGTCGAACAAGGCTTGATTTACGACGTGTGATTCATGCACTTTTGGAGTGGTGCTTCCCTGGTGTGCACATGAAGTATACAGCTCATAGGGGGGTTGGCTCTTCCATACTTCAAAAGTTTTCAGCCGATTCCATAAATAACCTTGACGTCTGTGCTGCGATGCCAGGCTCCACGGGTTTACCAGAGTTGACAAGCTACTGTAGGGCTGGCAAGCAGAGGTAGATGTTTCCCTTTGCTGGCTACGGGTAAAGTATTATTGTAATTATCTTATCAGCTTCTCATCTTGGGTTAGATCACTGTTACATCTCGCTACTAAGCCGTGTATCCAGTGGAGACTTAAGGAGATGCATGCATACAGTACCACACACAAGCATACAATTATTCATACAAGTACAATGTCCCAGAGGCAGGAAACCTTGTTTGGGAGTGCTAGCTGTCTATAATGTGGTAATCGACTGTTCTTGACTACAGTGGCTTTGGAGAGTCTGTTTGGAATGGTTGCACATATACAGTAGTTGGACAATATATTGTTTCATGATCAAACTGGAGCTGAGGACAACCCAATAAAAGGAGATATCAAATCAATATACAGTAATGCATAATATATTAATTACCTGGTTCCAAAAGGTTTATCCAAAAGGAAAATAAATATTGAGCCCTGGAAAAAGTAATTATTATATAATGTTCTGAATAGTTCCTCGGCTAAGACACCCAGGAGCATCAAGCTCTATTCAATTTGAGCAATGTTTCAATATCTTTGTTATTTTTCAAATAATTCAAATAATAAACATCTTATTCTATAGAGCCCCTCTGTGAGTTTTGATCAAACAGAAACCCAGATATGATTCCAGAGCTGTGCAGGATGACTACTGTCCAGCAACATTCAGTAGCACTAATCTTGACTTGTCTTTTGCACTGTTGAAAAGTTACTCTAGGTAAAAAAACGAATCTCGTAAGGAAGATTTATTACTATATATTTTTTTAAAGGTTCCTATTAGGTTTATTATTAATTTAGTTCTTTTTTCTTTTAGGAATTATCTGACTTGTTGAGTTCTTGAGTTCACTTGATGGCCTACTTGTTATTTCAGCATCTTAACGCATGCGGTCCAATTTGTCTCAACAGCAATACCCCCATAAATTCAGGCAACTGCAACCACACATGTCCCAGCACCTGTGCATCCTCTCACAGAGACTAATAACACCCACAGTTACACGCCCTCACATGAGAAAACATACTCAGAGGACAGCACATTCTCCAGTTATAGTAGATGGTAGCATCCAATTGATCTGGATTAAGGCTGGGTAATTGCACTTTCTTTTCATGTGGACTCTGAGGCAGAGGATTACTCTGCCTCTAGCTGACACCCACGTGCAGGCAGGCACCTCACTCCCTCAGCTGTGCCCAAGAAAAAAAACACCCACTACATCAAAAGCCCTCGTTTCTTAGTCCACACAGAGTAGGCCTACATCACCAGGGACCGTTGGGGAATAATACGCTGGGGATAATTACTAATATTGACGCAAAATGCCTGGTGTTCTTTTAAAGGACAATGCTCGTTTTTGACAACCTGGACCTTATGTACGACATATTATAAGACGTTTGACTCACCGAGATCACTTTGGTGTAGTTCGGAGGCATGTAGAATAAATTTAAAATCCAGCGCGAGCCAGTATATCCATTTAATGGCGGTGGTCGGGGCACCGAGAATGCAGTTTCTAAAAATCTGTTTTCTGCCGCGAAACGGTTGTTTTCATCAATCTGTCTTTATGAATCGCTAGTTGTGCTTACATAGAGCGTAGGCCTGTTGTGGTTTTTCACATGCCTCTGTAATATGATCTTTAGAAACGTCTTTAGACACAAAATAGCTTCCTCACTTGCTCCAGCACGCATGCGCACAGCGTGCTGGAGCAAACTGTTGGAATACGAACAACCTGCTCAAGTTTGTACAGTTTTAGATGTGTGATTGTGACCAATGCAGTGTACTGTGTTTTATCCAAATCTTGCAGATGTTTTGGTCAGTTGAGGCCAGATATGCAAGCATGGGCCGACCAGAGAGACTCAGCCGAGGCACTCTGTACTTCTGTGGTGCTACATAAAAGTAGCATGTATTTTTCATGTTTGTGACTACCTTCAGAATAGGTCCAACCTCTACCTTGATTTGAAAGTCAACAACATGTATCTGTAGTAACCATCAGTCATCTCAAACATTCTTGCCCACAATCAAATCCTGGAGGCCTGGGGTGCCCATGAAGAGGCTTTTCAAGGACCCCTGGTTTGCTTCGAAGGCCAGATGGTATGATCAGTTGCGGTCTCCTCAAAACTAAATATAAATGAGCTTGTCTTCGTTCAGCTCCCTTTATCACCTAATACCTCCTTGGGTTTTCCATCAACCTCTGCCTGCTGGATCAAACAGAATATCTACATGATGAGGCACAGCCCTGGACTTCAAACGACCACGGGTTTCCATCCCCCCCCTCCTCAGTTCACTCAGCCTTGGAAGTAGAGGACATCCGCAGACCTTGAGGCAGAGGTTCGAGATGGTAGCGAATGAGAAAGGTTCTTGGAAAGCGTCAGCGAATGTAGCCTTGATCTTTGCTCGTTCGTTTACGCTGACACTAACAATTAGCTGTCCGCGTAGCATGATGCCACAAACAGGACTTGATGCTTGGAGATCCGGCTGTTGGTTTCTCGTTTGCTCGCCTCTGCATTATGAATGTCCACCCTCGACTGAGATTTCTTGTTTCTTAGAACTGGAGCTGCTGTAGTTGTTGACATTAAGTATTAATGCATGTTAATGCGATGCTTCACAGTCACACTGACTCCCATCGGTATTATGTCCAGACACTGCATGATAACTCTTTATAAACCTATCCAAGTACATACACATACTACACATTCTACACACCATTCTTCCCAACGAGAGAGAATAAAATCAAATGGATGTCAGTGGTGAATGCCGAACTGTCTTCTCATTTCCTAATGAGCAGAGATATTTAGGGAAGTGGGTGAGAAGAGCTCATTTGAGTCAGAGCAGAACTCTAGACTGATAACACTCAGCCCCCCGGGCGGCCTGGATGAATGGTGTCCCTAATGACAGCCACTCTTCCATCAACGCTCACCACTCATCCACACTACTCATGAAATGTTTAAGGGCTGTATCAAAGCCGCATTGATTGCAAGAGTATATCTCCAGGTTGAGAATACCCGTCTATGAAAGCATAGAAACGTTGCAACATCAACTGTATTATTATGTGGTGCAAATTTACCACCATGACTTGTAAAATTCTTATGGGATTTTTATATAAGCCTTAGGCACTTTGCCTGTATCCCAAGCATACATATGTACACTATATATTACCTGTCTGTGTGCAGAAGATAAAGCTCAATTATTGATCCACACCATTAAATGGTCATTAATAAATTATATGATAATTTATAAGGAATGTGATCAGGCATTAGAGATAACAGAGGTTAAAGGTTATCGTGGGCAACTCAGCCCTCTGGTGTGTCCATCCACTGCACCAGAGAACTGTTGGTAGCTAAGTCGCCCAATGTGATGCGTCTCCAATCAGTGCCAGGAACCGAGTTCTCAGGAACACACACTCCTTACAGCGCCTGAGGCAGCTTGCAAGTACATGTGAGGCGGTGTCACAAACATCAAGATGTGAACATCAAGAAGATATGAATATTCAAAGCATTTTAATGCTCACCATTTAAATATGCAAGCTTAAATATGCAAAACTATGCATGCTAAATGCACACCTGCAAGTACAATTAATTCTATGCCCTAAGTAATCAGTGAAATTGATTCCCTCCAGATCTTCCAGGCTGGAAAACAGACACTCCCTTTGAGAGGCCCTTTTCAAACCCAAAGCATAGTGAATGTCAGTGCAAATTCAGAATACTTTGTTCTTTACCAATGGCAGTTCTTTGAGGAATATGCAGATAAGTAATTAGCAAGTCTTTCAGAACGTTGTGTGCATGCAGTGGTATCCGTATTTATTTAGATCAAGGAAGTTCAAAGACTAAAAGAAAAAAGAATGGCTCTCTTTAAAGAATACTAAAGTACTGTACAACCTTATGCTTTATATCATTCTCAACTTGCAATACCTCACCTAGTATCAATGCAGTGTCACTTTGATAACAACAGAAGGTTTTCTCATGCACCAGAGAACATTTCTTTAATAGATATATATATATATATATATAATATTCTCTGGTGCATGAGAAAACCTTCTGTTGTTATCAAAGTGACACAATGCATCGATACTAGGTGAGGTATTGCAAGTTGAGAATGATATAAAGCATAAGGTTGTACAGTACTTTAGTATTCTATATATATATATAAATACTTTAATAATCCCCAATGGGGAAATTCCCTTGTTGCAGAACATGAACAAAATAAAACATAGCACAATAAAAACAATCAGCAAGAAAACATTGACAGTAGCCTAAAAGCCCCCCAGGGTACAGTCGATCTCCGAGTTAAATTACAGTTTCAATGTTGACACCTGATCCAGATCGTAGTTTGTGTTTCAGACTGTCAGTCCAGATCTGAAGACCAAAAGCAGGTTTAGGGACACCATGATATAAATAAATAGAAGCGGCTTGGTATTTCCGTGGGGTGCGGATCCTTTCCCAGCTTCGGAAGCTCTCTTGTTGTAATAAGCATGGATAAGCGGGGTGGTGATGCTATAGTCCTGCTTCAGGGCAGCGTGCAATAAAGTCATCCAGGGTTGCGTCGCACCCCCCCCCCTTATCCATGTCGCCAACTAATTAGGCTCCCTAGGGGAAGGGATTGTGGGTATTATTGTAGGACGCAGAGGTCTCGGAGAGCTGAGGATTTCAATTAAGTCTTCAAATATTTGACCTTTATGGAATGTTGCTTTGAGTTGGGAGATTGGCCAGCTGGGACATTCCTCACTCAGCATACAGGAAGTCATGTAAACTACACAAACACCTAGGCTACACAAACACCTACACACCTACACTATTTCAGGAAACAGAAATGTCTGTTTACAAAACGCAGTCTCAAATCTACTACAACAGCAGCACTGTGAAAAGCACTGTGAAAAAATCATTAATATCTTGATTGCGCAAAGTTGGTCGTGCTAGCTTGTCAACCCACGTGAATTTACTGTCAAACCCAGAACTGGTTTACATAGGGTAGAAGATACTTTATAGCTTCCTTCAGGACCTGTTCCTAATTGTACAAAGACTTCCACGTCTCCAAAGATAGTTTGGACAACCAGCTAGCACATTAGGTCCCTGCCTCAGTCAGTGACATTATAATCAGCAAGAGACGACTGGACCCCTGCGATTTATTTCCATGTAATTTAATGATACAGCAGTCAGTGAATGCTCATGAAGCTGGGATGTTCATTGTATTTTTATCATGGGCAAAATGTCCTCCCAACACATTGGATAGTCTTAATATAGGTGTCAAACAGTCATGTTTCCTGCCTGTGGGGGGTTGGGTTATTTGTGGAGGTACTTCAGTCATACATGGAGGGAGGAAACACACTCAGACTTGTTCTCATCACCTCCTCCCACCATCGTCCTGGCTAGTGTTGAAATACAGAGCACCATGGTCTTCTTTCTGGGATGATTTTTCTGGAAAAGATGACAGGAATTGTAATAATGCATAGAGCAGCATAACAATTAAAATACTTAGGGTATGTATACAGTGTTAATGTTGTGTGTGCATGCAGTATTTCATTATTTCATCACTCAGCAATTACCAGACAAATTCTCAGGTTTGGTTGGCTCTTGAGGTCCCTTGAGTCAAAGCTGCACTAGGAAAGGCTGCTTTTATGATGGTGCTCCTAGAGCATGGGATAGCTTTCAGAGTCTTTTCAATTGGAGGCCTTAGTCACTTTGGACATTTTTAAACATATGATTCAGGAATATGGGGCCGAGGTCTGTGTAGGTTTTGGATAATGTTGTCATTGTATTTAAATGTATGTAAAATGTATGAATGTGATATTCATCATTCATTCATTCATCACCGGCCGAGTCATACCAAAGACTATAAAAATGGTACCCAATGCCTCCCTGTTGGCACTCAGCATCAAGGGTTGGATTGGGGGTAAGTCCCTGCCACATACTAGCGTCCAGGGGGTGTACTTGTACATCAAGTTGCCTCACGCTAGGTTTTCAAGGCTAGTTATTATCGTTATATTGTTTTATATTGTTTATGATGTATGCTATGTAACCAGGGCACTATTATAAGTGAGTTATTGGTCTCAATGAGCTCCCCTGGCTAAATTAAGGTAAAATAAAAACTAAAATGAAATGAGGAACCACACTCAGGACAAACAAAATGACACAGAATACATAAACATGTTAGCATGTACTGGATGCAACAGCATGAGCAATGATTAGGATGAAGGTAATGCTAACCGGCATGTCCCATTTGTCTGCAGTCAGCTTCCTCAACTAGAAGAGCTTTGGGTGCTTGCATGCAAAACTAATGGTGTATTCCCAAGGTAGTTTGCATATTTTAACAAAACAATCCTCGGAAAGAAACAAAGTTGACACATTGACTTCAGAGGCAATTACAAGCAAGTATGTTATACTATATTCAGAGCTGTGATAATATATAACAGACTGGTGTCACTGAATAATCCCTTAAATCCACCTAATGTTTTGTCTTTGACAGGAAACATAATAAACCAGAGACAATCCGAGTATACATATATTTCACCCATAAAAAATGCATATCCAATCATTAAATGTTGCTTGGAAAATACCCTGGGGTTATTCATTTATATTTATTCATGATGTGGCTTTTGATAGGCTATCTTCCTGTTCCAAATCTCATTGCTTTTTTATCTTGGCTGAATTTCAATTCTTGCCTGTAAATTGATCACATTTTAGGGATTCAATTACTTTATGGAAATGAGCTTTGCTCTAATTTCTCCCCTTTTGAACATTATCTTACAAATAGGCATGTGTGTGCCTAAGTCAAAATCAAAGTCAGTTTATTTGTCACATAATCATACAGGTACAAGTAGTGAAATATTCTTTCTTTATCTCCTACTGTAGATGCACATATTAAGCAATATATCTGTACTGTAGGATAGGATTGTAATTTTATAATCAACACTATTGTTTTTTTTGTATACATCAATAACTAGCCTATCTCAAATGAGAGGAGGATTAAAGAAATGGTAGTTTATAAGTATGAACGTTCTGTAAAAAAAATCTCATAAAAAAGTGTATTTTTCTGTGTATTACTGCACCTCAATCGACCTCTAATTAAGGTCGCCTATTTTCAAGGGTCAGCAAAGCTACAGAGATAGCAATGACTTTACTGTTGGCTAGCAACTTGTATTTATTGTATGACAAGGTGATTCTCATTGTGAGAACAAAAGATGGTCCAGGTACATGGGAAATAATCTCTCAGGCATGTAATTACAGTATGAACAACATATAGTTAGAAATGTGCAGTACTCAGATATGTGATGCTCATATATTGCAGCCTGGCTTGTTAAACCTGAAAATGAGTGCTCCAAGAACAGGCACTGAAAAATGGGTTTGAGAAAGTTTGAGGGTAAGCTTGAGTTGAATGCATATGGTACTCTGGGAGTAAAATATGAAAAGAAAGTGATCGAACACTATGGTTAAACTTGGATCTCTATATTATCCATCTCTATAGTTAAAACACAGTGTATTTGCTTCCCAATATTTAGTGCACTGGTACGGTAGACATGCACCTTTTGTTTTCATTTTCCTTCCCATAGGGTGGTACACTTTCGTCACGACCCGACGTGACGTTCTCTCAAGTATCTGCTGGTACTGTATACTATACTATAGTTGACAACTTGCTATATTCTATGTATATTCTTGCTAGGTTTTGTGCCTGTGAGACTTGAATATGATATTCATGATCTTTATATATGATATTTAGCCTACTGTACAAATATTCAGTCCTGATGATAATATAGCATCTTACTAAGAATAAATATTTATGTGTAAGTTATTCCACTCAGGAACAGCCTTACCCATACAATCCTGAGTTGGGGGGGGGGTCATATTTCGGCAAGCTCCTGCTGAAATTAGACTGCCAAATTCACACTAATTTAGGATTGCAAAGGCTGAGAATAACAAACTTTTCGGGACTTAGAGTAGAGGTAATCAGATGAACGTATAGCAATTTGGTTCAATGTCAGACTTTGATTTCCTGAGTTAGGGGGTGCAGTGCTTTTTCTGCAGGCAGGGGTGCAGTCCTTTTTTCGTCAGGCAATCCTTTTTCGGCACAACACTGGTACGCCAAAAATCCGATAACAAGTAGCATTATGGGGGGGTGGGAGGGGGGCGAACATTGAATAGGATCACAGCCAGGATTTCTTACAACTATTAAATATAGATGAGATGATTAATGCACTGGCTCATTATTTCCAAGCGCGGGCTCCATTAATTAACCCCCCACCCCCGTCAGTGAACGTACGGCTGTTAGTGGGTGTCTGGTTGCAGATGGCACGGGAGACTCTGTAATCCAATGCACGCTATTTGGAGGCACTGCGTTGGCGGGGCTTGTTTTTCAGAGTTCTGGGTTTTTGTATGAGCTGTGAGTTTTCACAGGAAACCAATGAATGTGTTGCTGAATATACTGCATGGCCAAGTGGGACTCAAAACTTTATGAAAATACCTGGTGGCATCCAAGAATGGGAGAGTGGAGGAAGTCAGAATATATGGAGGATTTTCAGATGGAGCCCTGGGAGGGCTTATTTATTATTATTTTTTATTTTTTATTTTTTACAAAGTAGAACAGAAACTATTTCCAAAGTTCCAGATGGTTGCTAGCGCTAACTGTGCTCTGTGTTGATCCTGTTTCCTTGAGAATCTTTCTCTGATGTGATGGATTGAGGGCCAGTTCAGAGTTCCAAACGAGTCACAATGACACATTTCTCATGGGTTTGTGACATCTGATATCCTTGGCCATTTGAAACGGAGAAGACGTCATTTGGAAGTTCTGTTTTTGCCCCCTGCTTCTGCCAAGTCTTTCATTGGTGACAGAGGGCTGCCCCATAAGGTGCCAGTCAGCAGATGTCAAGCGAATAGCTTACATAGAGTAATTAATTAATGAGTCACTAGAGTCAAGTAGCCCATTGACCTGGAGACCATTTTGTCTTGAGGACTTTTTACATTTGGATTCCTTTTTGTTGAATTGTCTCAGATAAGTTAGCTGTGTTTTGCGGGGGCATTTGCATCATACAGTATGCCACATCATATTTCCCTCTTAGTGCTTGTGTATTTCCCTTTTTGACGTACTATTTCTTTCATAGAAGATGAACCTGACAGTGATACCACATCAAAAGATAGGCTCCATTTGTGCCAGTTAGAAACACACCTTTTCTAAGAGGAGCTATGTTTATCTGTATACTGCACTGTAACTTTTATTCCTGTATTCTATTTGTCCTGCTTTTTGTTTTAAATGTCTATAATGACTTGCTTTTTGTTTTAATGCTTTTAATTCATCCTGCCTTTTGTTTTAAATGTCTATAATGTCTTGCTTTTTGTTTTAATGCTTTTAATGTCTCATGTAAAGCACCTTGAATTGCCCTGTGGCTGAAATGTGCTATATAAATAAACTTGCCTTGCCTACCTCTTACACAGTCTATGCGGTAAGGGATAGAGACTCCTGGTATAAAATGATCATTGTAGTTTCCCTTAGTTAACTTAGTTTCCCTATCCATGTAAGCTTACATCACTTCTCAGTCTAACAATATGGACACATACTTCATTATTGCATGTCCATCTGGTATCGGAAGCAAAGTCCTGATAGTAATTGTGAGACCGGCTATGCTTCTTCTACAGAGGAGAGTGGCTTGAAAAATAAGAGGAAGCGTTTGCCAGCAGTGTCGCTGGGCAGAGCATAATGAGAGACATGAGGCTAATGATAACAGGGTGTGACACATGTTAAACGTCTCTCATTAGGACACATTTGGTTCTACTGTCTGCATTTTGTCTGGATTTTTTTTTGCCTTGAAGTAGATACTTTTGGCCGATGGCAAGTCATTACTGTATGTTGCCATGTGTGAAATCAAATGTGCATGATGTAATGCCAAAAGTGCAAATGATATGACCGCTTGTCCAAAAGAATCTTCACATCTCATATCGCCACACCTGCGTCTATTCAAGGCTGAAAATAGCAATGTGATAATAAGGCCAATGTGATAATCAAGTTACACCATTGAGTCAAGGTGGTCTAGTTTGATGTGAACGCAAACTCATTATTTGACACCAAACTTGCATAGCGCTGTCTGTTTTCATTGTCACATCCCCTATTGTGCTGGCCAACCTATAGTCATGCAAATGCCTTCATTACCCGCTGTGAAAATGCCAAACCCGGCGAGAGCAGAAAATATATCGTTTGCGACAGACAAAACTGGCAATTTTCCTCCGCTAAGTTACAATGCTGCTTACCGCCGGGGTAAGGAAAACTCCTGTATGGTGTGATAGTTATTTTAGACTTGTCTAGTCCAAAGATTTACCAAGATACGTTCAAAAGGTTGAGTCTGGTTTATTGAATGAAATCATTACGAGCGCAAGGACTTCCTGACAAACGCAGCAAAGGTGGTTCAGTCAGAGAAGTGAAGTCAGTCACTTCTGGCTGTGGCTTATGTACAGTCCAAACAAAAGGTACAAGGTTTCCAGGATGTGATTGGCTACTGCATTGTACATGAATGGCAGGCGTGGCCAAGAGTAAAAACATGTGACATGAGAAAACAAAGAAAACAAAGCTCTGAATCAGGACGAGGAAGACCAAGGTGGGGCCCCTCCGACCTAAACAAAGAGATGAGGAAGAGCTATGCAGAGTGTGTTCACAATTACAAAAGAGGGGAGAGTTGGTGTTTTACATTAGACTGAAACTGGGGTTTTGCAGGGGACTTGGGGGGAGGTGATAAATTACAAAGACAAAGGCTAAGGTGTTTGGATGTAAATTCCTGGACAATGGCCACATATGCCCAAAGGAACAATAATCCACCATTCACTACTAGAGTCATTACTACTTTCCCTTTATTCGTGATACTTCTATCTCTGGCAGTCTGAGCTGACCCAGAATCGTGAAGATAATCTTAAGGAGGAGTCTTGAGGTGTTCATAGAAAGAACAGAGCCTGCTTTACTATTCATGGCAGCCATTCATCCATACTTCCATGCTGTGTTACCAAATGATATGCCTGACCTACTGCTGCCCCCTACCCATGTCAGTTCCTCGGGGAGCGTTGCTCTTTACTCAGGCCCCTCTGTGCAGTAGATGATGTCATTATGGGCAGGGTGGAGAGCTGCAGGTCTGGGGATATCTACCTTGGACTGAGGAAACCTAATTTGGCTGGGTTGGGAGTACGATACAAAGCACAGTGAGTGATATCTGTACATCTGTATATCATTTTATGAGACTGACTGAATCTGGAACTGATGTGCAGTGGCCTCCATCTTCTTGGAATGCATACGTTTGAAGTTAGTCTCAGACAAACATTTGAAGTTTCTATTCATTGATGGCGTTCAGGCAGCTTAACAGGTTACATTCCTTTCAGTCACTAGTCAGATGCTCTGACCACTGGGTTACCTATTGCTTCTTTACAGATTAGGGGTTAGGGTTACGGTCACTGTACATTAAGTTAGGGTTAGAATGGGCTTTAGATTGTAATGTATTGTATTACATTACACTTGAAAAGCACATTGACTCATGTAACCTATAGTGGGTTCAAACTGTATCTTCTTTCTCCATCAATTCCTTACTATGTGTGTTCCTTGTTTGGTCAAACCATTTGAAAGCAGACGATGCTGTTTTGCTGTGTACTGTAGCTTCTCCAAACAGAAAGAGAATCTAATTACCCGTTCACTCAGTGGGGCCACTGTCTCCATGCTGGCTGACATTTTGATTTGAGAGCGAAACATGACAGCGATCAGCAGCCAAACCTATCCCACTGAGAAATCACCACACATTTGTGTCTTGTTTACCCTCTGACCAGAAAACCTCCAGATCTCTGTTTGGCTGATTATTTTACCACAGGCTCTATTGAGATCATTTGGTCCTACTGTTCTCATAGATCTGTAGATGACACTATCTCACTTGCTCTGTTAACTGCTTTAGTACACCTTGAAAAGAAAAAGACCCATATCAGAATGATGTTTATTGATTATAAGCTCTGCTTTTAATACAATTGGTATTTTTTCAGCTTTTTTTTTTTATGATATAGGACAGTGTAGAGAGACAGGAAATGTGGGAGAGAGAGAGGGGAGGACATGCGGCACAGGACCCGAGCATCGAACCCGGGTCCGCCGTGCAAAGGACTAGCCTTCATATGGTGCGCGCCTTACCCGGTGAGCTACCGGGGCGCCCCAATACAATTGGTATTTGATTTCCTGACAGGCAGGCCCCAGACTGTGAGAATACGTAAAACAACTCATCTAGATTAGTTCTTAGGACTGGCACACCTCAGCCCCCTATTGTACAGCCTGTTTACACAAAACTGTGTTGCCAATATGACAACAGCTTCATAAAATGTGCATATTTATTTTATTTTGTATTTTATTTAACCATTATTTCACCAGGAAGTCCCATTAAGATCTCTTTTACAAGGGAGACCTGGCCAAAATGGCAGCAGCAGATAAAAGATACAGTGCATCAAAACACAGTACAGTACATCACAAATACATTACCACAATATAATCATATTATATAAAATTCCTGTGTCACTATCGCCTTTCTTAAAACTTTCACAGCAATAGTCCTATGAGAAACACTTTCTGAGTAGCATTACTTCTGCTTGGGAATTACAGTACAAATGATGTTGTGTCATACTGTAACTGGTGTCATACTATAACTTGTTGTAAGCCAAACATGTCGACACATGTCGAAGTGTCTTTGGGCAAGACTCTGAACCCCAAATTGCACCCAATTAGCAGTAAGCAAGTACCTTGCACGGCAGCTGCCGCCATTGGTGTGTTAATGTGTGAATGAGAGGCCATTGTAAACTGCTTTAGCGGTAAAAAAGCGCTATATATAAAGCGCTATATAAGTGCAGTCCATTTACCATGTAGCTGTATTATACATCATGGGAACTAGGGAAGATTTCCCGCTATCAGTTGACTCATGCTAATCATTTATACTCTTGTGTGAAATTATTATCTTTACCTAGGAGCCATACCAGCTGATGTGGTGTTTGCTGGTCAGTCTTGGATGATAGCAGTATCTTCCATTGAGCCAGGTCTGCCACCCTTTAGTGGTCTACATGTGAAGAGAAAAACTAGTGTACTGTATATTTGGCAGATGTTCACCAGTTCTAAAGGCTATAATACCGCAGCCCTGCCAAAAGTGTGTGACTGTGTGGCAATCAGTGAGGGTTCATTTGCAAAAACATCTATTTTGATAAATAATTTTTTCAATCAAATATCAATATCAAATATCAATCAAATTGCAGTTGGGTTGTTTTGATTAAGTAAAGAAGTGTCTTCCGATATTTGATATTGATATTTGATTAAAAAAAAAAAGATTTATCAAAATGTATCAAAACAGATACATTTCTAGTATCTGTTTTTGCAAATTAACTCTTGATCATCTTCTCCTATCCTAAGCCACAGAAAGATTGGTCAAGCACACAAGCCACAGCTAAGAGGTGCTTATGGTAGAGGCACATACACTGGGAAAAACACCTGATGATAATTTACGCGTTTATTACCTCCGCCCCAGTGACAGCGCAGGGTGATATCTAATGTTTTCAGTGGCGTGCGAGATATAATGTTTTCAGTGGCGTGCATGCGTTTGTGCATGCATTTTTTTTTTTTTTTTGGCAGGATTACGCAAAAACTACTGGACCGATTTTCACGAAACTCAGTGGAAGGGTGTCGCATGGTCCAACTAAGAAGCCATACAATTTTGGTGCAGATCCAAATTAGGGGTAGGGTCCACGGGCCGCCCAAACACAGCTGGCCATTCACCTCCATTAATTTTTTTAACCAGGATTACACAAAAACTACCTGACTGATTTTCATGTAACTCGGTGGAGGTGTAGAATGGGCCAACTTACAACCCATTAAATGTGGAGTGGATCTGAATCATGGATCGGGTCCACAGGCCACACAATTACAGCCAGACTGGCCATTCACCTCCATTTTTTGGACTATGATTACGAAAAATGTTTTTTATGAAATTCTGTGGAGCGGTGTATCATAGGCCACCTTAGAACCCATTAAATGGAGCAGATCCGAAGCACGGCCCGGTCCACGAATGAAAACAAAACCTAGAATGAAGCTAGCTCTCTGTGTGGGGGTGCGAGAGACACAGGGGCGAATTCACTAAAGGATTGCGCAGCTTTTCCTGACGCAAAGCCTGTGCAAATAAGTCAAAAATTATGTTTGCTATTCACAAAGCCCTCGCAAAGGGTGAAATACGGTGTTAACTGCGTTGCGTTCGTCATTGCGTTGCTCTGCGCCGGTGTTATTAGCTCATATTTAAATTAGGTAATATGGGCGGAGAATGTTCCCCTTTCTATGCAAATGAACATTATTGCAAAACCCGCCCAATTCACAAACATCGGCGCAAATTGCCTCACGCAGTTAAAGTGAAATTAATACCGTTTTCAGAAACGTGGTGGTATTTAAGCGCAAGGGGTGTGTCGCGGCCAGCCTTTCCACTGATCATGGCAGCAGTGATTGTTGCGAGGCGAAGGCATCGCAATGCCAGGCATGTTGTTCGTGAGAATATTTAGAAGAAGGTCACTTTTTGATTTAACACTAGAACCACCGCGGTAACTGTTTGGACACCAGAGCGCGCAGCTCTTCAGCCAACTGGAGGATGAAGTCGCGTCTGGGGAGGCTCAGTTGACTATGCGTCTCTCCACCCGTCCCCAGCGAGTCCAAGCTCCCCCAATGAATATAATGGTGCATTCGTTTATAACTGGGAGGTGGCAAATTGCGACTTTCTACTAGGAATTATTAAATAAAACACCGCATGAACTCGCACTTCCTCGTCGCAAATTCGGATATGTTTCTCAGCCCCCAGTTGCTCGAATGCACTAGATATAACTAGGTAACTGTGATATAATGGTATATAGATATAACTAGGTAACTGTGATATAATGGTATATAGCTCGAATGCACACAGGTCGGAGGTAGGTATTTTGCCACATGCGACTTGCCACCTCCGACCACAAACGAACACACCATAATAGCCTACATAGCACGAAACTGTGCGTATAATAGTCTATACGCGAAACTGCGCATTCCCTATAGCTGTTCATTGAACGGCTGGGGGCCGATATAGGCCTAGGTATAAATAAATAAAAACATAGCCTACACAATATTTGTTTTATTTGAATGGTCTTGAAAATATTTTGCTTTTGTATCATAGGTGACGGCAGGTATCATATTCAGCCATGGATGACTCCCGTGCGTAATCCTTCCAACGTTGGAGAGGCGGCGTACAACCGGGCTCACACCAGGACGCGCGGTGTGATTGAGTGCACATTTGGAATCCTGAAAAGCCGTTTAGATGCCTAGATCGTACCGGTGGGGCAATGTTATACACTCCCCCAAAAGTATGCCAGATCATCGTGCTGCAACTTGCATAACATAAAATGACAATTTTTCCTTTGTTCGTCTTTTCAAATCATTCCACCTCCGTTTGCAGTCTTCCGCGTTTACACACACAAATGGCACTGACTGATTGGGAAATTAAACCCCAAATATGATTTTTTGCTGCAGTCGTGATATTTTTTGCCGAAAGCTGTGAGACATGTTTTTGAACCTCGTCCGTGAGGCCTTCAAGTTCGCTGTCTGAAAATCGTATCTTTCTTTTTCTGTCTGCCATCGTCCAATGATATGCATACGAGTTGTAGGCCTAATGCGCTGTATGCGCAGTATTTATAGTCATTTCCTATATCAGCAGCAAATTGCACTCAGCCGCAAACACCGAATGGGCGTGTTTGCGCTGGGATATTATTAGCGCAATGTCTTTAGTGAATAGGTTTTTAAAACGGAGCACATAGCGGGCGCAACTGACGCGCAATATTATGGTGCAATTAGCGGGCGCAATTTGCTTTAGTGAATTCGCCCCACAGAGTTTGAGTGGGGGGAGAGAGTTCCTCACATTGCCTGCCGCTGGCTGTGACCCGAGGGGGGCGCCACAAAGCCGGCCAAATACAGCTACCCATTCACTTCCAGTCATTTTTAGTGGGCTAGCTTGTAGAAGTTAGCCCAACTTGTGATATTCCCACTATTTCTTTCTTTCTTTCTTTCTTTATTATACAGTAGTTCTCTGCCGCTCAACTACTTCTTCATACTTTGTGCTAGAAACTTCATTCAAACTTTAAAATGTTCATGACGTTTAGCTATTAATCGGACGTATTCAGATTTTTTATATTTTTTTTAAATAGTTTTTTAGTAATGTAACTTTTAATAGTAATTTTTGTGCCATTGAAACTGCTGGTGGAATGTTCAGTATCATTATGTTTTTAGAGTGGTGGCAGCTGTTGCTTTGAAAATATTCACACATTTTGAACAGAACTCAGCCAAAGTGGAATAGAGACACATGATCTTCACTGGTGGGGGCCGGTGGGTAGCCCAGACAGGAGTACACCGTCCCTGACTGGCTATAACCAAAATGGGCTGAGCCTCTCCACCACGCCACTATTCACGCCACGGAACACACTATTCAGCCCCTGAGTGGGCTAGAGACACATGGTCTTCAATGGTGGATGCATGGAGATTGCCTGGAGGTCACTGCACTGCTCCCGACCTGCTCTGATTTGAGGGGGCGGAGTCACGCCACCACGCCACAGACCCCAGGATTCAGCCCTTGAGAGGGCCACAGACACACTGTCTTCACCGGTGGGGGCTGGTGGGTAGCCCGGAGAGGGGTACACCGTCCCCGACTGGCTATGACCTAAGGGGGCGGAGCCTCGCCACCACGGCACTATTCACGCCACGTGCCCCAAAACTCGGCCTCTGAGTAGGCTAGAGACACACAATCTTCACCTTTGGGGGCAGGTAGGTGGCCCAGAGAGGGTACACTGACCTTGACCCACTCTGACTTGAGGGGGCGGAGTCTTGCCACCACTCCACTGTCCACGCCACGGAGCCCACAATTCAGCCCCTGAGTGGGCTAGAGACACACGGCCTTCGCCAGTGGGTGCATGGAGATTGCCTGGTCCGTAGTAGTACTAGCAGTTGCTGTTACATACAGCTGCAGCAGCTAGCCCACCTCACATTTTCTCCAGGAAATGTACTTTCTAGTTTGGACTAGGATTACAAAAAATGAAAATAAACTTAGAACGAAGCCTGCTACCTGTGTGAGGCGCTAGAGACAGGGTTTGGACTGAGGTGTGCGGGGGGAGAGCCCGGAGCACAACGCACTGCCCAGCTGTGATCCGAGGGGGCTGCCACAGAACCATCCAAATACAGCCACCCATTCACCTCCAGTCATTTTTACCTCCTCCCCAGCGAATCACAGGGTGGGTCCACAAGCTGCCCAAACACGGCCCAGATGGCCATTCACCTCCATTCGTTTTTTGGACTAGGATTACGCAACAACTACCAGACTGCTTTTCATGAAACTTGGTGGAGGGGTGTAGCATGGGCCAATTTTGAAGCCATTCAATTTTGGTGTGCACTGAGCCCTGATAGGCATTCAGGGGCGGAGGCCTGTGCTCTGAGCACCATTTCTAGTTTAGAGTCATCAAACTCCGTGGTAGAGGCTGGCCAGATGAGAGGGAAACACCAGCTACTGATGATGGCATGTAAGATAGGACGCTGTGTCTGTCAATAGGATGGCTCTCGCAGAGATGATTTGCGCTGGTTCCATCACTGGTCATCTTTGTGTGATGCATCAGTGTTATTTGAAAGAGCTCAGTTACACTCCCAGATTGAGGCTGATACTGTCTGCATCCGTACTGAAAATACTAAGAACTTTTCTTTTTTTTTACAAACTGCCACTCAAAATCCACATCAAGGTAACTATCACAAAAGAAGAATAATACCTGGGCCTGCTTCCCTTCGAATGTCAAGATGATGCACTGCAGCCTAGTTTTGTTTTTTGGTATACATGTTCATGATGGGATTCGATGAACAGTGTTATGCAGATGGAGGAAATAAAGAGTTACAATACAGGAGTAATAGCCTACCAGACTTGAACATGCATCTGATTAAAAGTTCTTGTAAAGCACATTTTGAAGGACAAAAATGTGTCATCTCCTCTACACCAAAGGGATGAATCGCTATTATAATTAATTACATTTATGTGCAAAGCTGAAAGAGTTGGAATGAGGCTCAAGGATCAAACAATGCGATTCTTCACTGAGTCTTTGCTCTCCATTAGTTTTAATTGTGCATGTGGGCAGATCAATAATGAGCCTGACACCCTTCCTCTCTGGTGTTATTTTGGGTTGGTAATCTTTTTTTTTTTTACTATTAGATCAGTTATGAACAATGAAAGCATGGAAGAATAACATTGTGGACAAGATGGGGTGAGGATCTAGGCTATGCCATCTCTTGTTTAGGATGTATAGAGCTGTTGCTTGCTGCTTATTAGGGGTCCTAGGGTATAGGAAGCCTATTGTTATACTTCTTCTTCTTCTTCTTCTCCTACAGTCTCTCTCCAGACTCAAATATTACCTTGAATCGCTGTGCTCCACATTCTACATAATAGAGTCTGTGCCACTTCGCCACTCAAGTTGATATTCTGAGGGCGTATCGACGGTTCAAAATTGAAAAAGTGACACGTCGTAGCAGCAAATGAGAGATGCTAGCCCAGGTTAGATGGGCAGGGCATATTTATGGGTGGGAACGCCTGATCGCGAAAGTCGTTACTGATTGGTGTCGCAGGGATTCCTGCGAAAGCAATGAATTGCCAGGATTTGACCACCAGATTTTTGCATGAAATGTCCCAGACCCATAGAGAGATCTGCAGCATGCAGTAACAGTCAAATAATTCAAAAATCCCTTGGCGTTGAGTAACTGTGCCAGAAAGAATTACCATGATTCATCCATAGGTGGCACTATAGCAACCGATTCAAAACTCAGATTTCGAAATGCTTGCATTTCCACCTGTTTGATGAAAATTTTATGAAACTTGGTATACTTATCAATCAATCAATCAAAGCTTTATTTGTATAGCGCATTTCATACCCAGAGGCAACACAATGCGCTTTACAGAGAACAAGGGAGGTGGGCATACGACCCACCCCTACATATTCCAGAGGGAATATGTAGGGGTCTCTAGGAAAGACGTATGTCTTTCCTAATGGGGAATCAATTTGCCTTAAGAGTCCATAGTCTCCGCCTGAAGGATTTGACTGTAGCTTGACAATTTGTCAAAACCTATAGTCCCCTATAGTCCGAATGGTCTGAAATGAGACATATACTGTATATGTAAGGTGCAGGTCTCCATGTAGGTTGTTAAGCTAAAATATTCAATCTAAGATAGAAGAGATGTCTTCTGGTGTAGATGTCCTTAAGGTGGGGGAGTGTTTCTCCCCCCCCCCCAAAGGTATGTTCAGCTAACTGTACCACTTTCTGTAGGGCCTTGCGATCATGAGAGCTGCTGTTCCCGTACCAGGTGGTGATATTCCTAGGTAATTTCCTAGGTAATTTATTTTTTTTAATGATATTTGAGGGATTAATCATTTGTCTATTATGTACTCAATGCTAGTTAGTAATTTCATGACTTAATGAATATTAGAGCTTAAAACAGAGATTTTAGCAAGCTAACACTAGCTAGATAGCGCAATCTTAATCATTGTATAGCTAATTTACCTAATGTTAGCAAGCAATGCATGGAACCTATATTGGATGTGGTTGATAGAAATTCAGTGACATTATTGTGGACTCCTCAGCTCAAAAAGCAAGAAATAAAAGCTGAGTGGGTAAGTTCTTTTTTAATCAAAGCTCTCATCAATTGCTTTGAATGTGAATGTTCAGATTTGAGTACTATGATGCGCTGGTGTTTCTTTGGACACATTTACACTGCAGGCCTTGATGCCCAGATCAGATTTATTGCCGATTTATTTTGACCGCCTGCTTACATATACTTTTAAAAGTGACCCAAATCAGATACCTGTACTTACACGTACCTACCTGCTTTACATTTGAAATAACCCGCATGCGTACATGAGGGTTTGGTTACCTTGGTTACCTACAGTAGCAACCGGAGAAGGGGCATGCAATACGACTATTGCTACAGCTGCTGTTGTGGTCTTTAGCCTCCTATTTATTTGTATTTAGCTTTTAGGGACTTGATTTGATGACACTGCAGCCATGAGCGTTTAAAACCTTGCTCTGTCATCACGGCTGAAATTTCCTCATAAACGGCTTTGTTTCGGTGGGCCTACTGTACAAACCAGTAATTGGCTTGCACTGACTCTCCATCCCCTCTTCCCCTGCAACTCCTCCTCCTACCCACAGCTCCTCCTACCCTACCCGTAGCCATCTCTGCTCACTCTCCCCTACTGACCTTTTCCTCTGCCGTGACCTCCGCCCTCCCCGCTCCTGAATCCATCTCTCTCCTACCCTCTGATACTGCCACTGTTCTTCTCCTCTCTACTCTTTCCTCTTCTCTGGACAATATCTGTCCCCTCACCTCCAGGCCTGCACGCCCAACTCCACCTGCCCCATGGCTGTCGGACTCAGTGCGTACTGATAGACGGAGCCTGAGAATAGCTGAGCGTAAATGGAGGAAAGGCAAGCTCCCAGAGGACCTTCTTAATTTCCAATCTCTTCTTTCCACATTCTCCTCCTCCCTGTCTGCTGCTAAAGCTGCTTTCTTCCGCTCTAAAATCCTAACCTCTGCTTCCAATCCTAAAAAACTCTTTGAAACATTCTCTTCACTACTCCAGCCCCCACCTCCTACTCCCAACTCCTTCCTTCTCCCTGATGATTTTGCCAACTTCTTTGACAAGAAAGTTAACTCAGTCAGATCCTCTTTCGCCCCTCCCCCGGTCTACGCTCCGTGCACCAACCTCACCCCCCCCTCCCCCACCCTCTCTTCCCTCTCCGCTCCCCCCCTCCTCTCCACGCCCCACCTTATCCCACTTTTCTCCCCTCTCCCCCAACGAGGCCCTCAACCTTGTAACATCTAACCGCCCCACCACCTGCTCCCTAGACCCTGTTCCCTCGACTCTCCTTCAGTCTGTTGCACCCAAACTCCTTCCCTTCCTAACTCACCTCATCAACGCATCTCTTGCGTCTCAGGATACTTTCCCTCCGCTTTCAAGACTGCCAGAGTCACCCCCCTCCTAAATAAACCATCTCTCGACCCCTGATGTAAAAAACTACAGACCGGTTTCCCTTCTATCCTTTCTATCCAAAACACTTGAACGTGCTATCTTTAACCAACTGTCTTCATACCTTCACCAGAACGACCTCCTAGACCCCCACCAGTCCGGGTTCAAGGCTGGCCACTCGACAGAGACCGCCCTCCTTGCAGTGACGGAGTCACTCCATGCCGCGAGAGCGAACTCTCTCTCCTCTGTCCTGATACTCCTAGACCTGTCAGCAGCATTTGATATGGTAGACCACCAGATCCTCCTCGCCACCCTCGAGGAGAAAGGCGTCACTGGCTCTGCACACTCCCTGTTTGCATCCTACCTGACGGGCCGCTCCTACCAGGTGACATGGAGAGGGTCGATGTCGGAACCGCGTAGACTGACTACGGGGGTTCCACAAGGGTCTGTCCTGGGTCCTCTCCTCTTTTCCCTCTACACTACATCTCTGGGCTCTGTCATTCGCTCGCATGGCTTCTCCTATCACTGCTATGCCGATGACACCCAACTGGTCCTGTCATTTCCCCCTTCTGATGCACAAGTGGAGACACGCATAGCTGGGTGCTTGGCTGACATCTCGGAGTGGATGATGACACATCACCTCAAGCTCAATCTGGACAAGTCTGAGCTGCTGTTCCTCCCGGGGAAGGGCAGCCCGCACCGGGACCTGGCCATCACCATTGAAGACACAGTGGTGACACTGACTCGGACTGCGAGGAATCTGGGTGTGACCCTGGATGACCAACTGTCGTTTTCCGCACATGTTACATCCGTCACACGCTCCTGCAGATTCATGCTCTACAACATCAGGAGGATTCGCCCTTTCCTCACTGATGAAACGGCACATGTACTCATCCAGGGCCTGGTCATCTCCCGCCTGGACTACTGCAACTCCCTCCTCGCTGGGGCCCCGGCGTCAGCCATTAAACCGCTGGAACTTGTCCAGAAAGCAGTTGCTCGCCTGGTGTTCAACCACCCCAAGTTCTCCCACAAAACTTCCCTTCTCCGTTCCCTACACTGGCTCCCTGTAGCGGCTCGCATCCAGTTTAAAACTCTGGCACTAGCCTACAGGGCAATGAAAGGAACAGCCCCCTCCTAACTCCAGGCCATGGTCAAACCCTACACCCCCTCCCGACCGCTATGCTCTGCTACCTCGGGGCAACTGGTTGCCCCGTCACTCCGAGGCCCCTGCAGTCGATCAACACGGTCACGGATCTTCTCTGTCCTGGCCCCGCAGTGAGTGGAACGAACTGCCCACTGATGTCAGGACAGCAGAGTCGCTGCCAATCTTTCATTGCAGGCTCAGAACTCATCTCTTCAAGAAGTACTACAACAATCCTCCCTCCTAAGCACTTATTGTATTTGATTGTATTGTATTGCACTGTATTTTAGATTGCTATTCTTGCACTTTCCTTCAGCACTAGATTATGCTCTTCTTAGTCACTTGTTTTAGAGGGAAGATGCACTTATGAGTTCTGGCAAGTAGTAGTACATTGGCTTTTCCTACGTTAAATGCAATTATTGTTAGTCGCTTTGGATAAAAGTGTCTGCTAAATGACTGTAATGTAATGTAATGTAAAAAATTTAATGACTCTTAGCCCCAAAAGCTCAATTGACAGGTTACCTCAGCAGGTGTCCACTGACCTGAGCCTTCGTCCTCCATTATCTTTTTAAGCGGGATAGTTGTGACAGGTGTTGATGGATGTGGTTGTGTTGTGCACGTGAAAGTAACGTTATACGTCATTAAAATGCGAAAAAGTCACATCTTCAATGACGTGCGAATCGCAATGACAGGGAATATCCTTTCTGTCCGCTTAGACGACAGTCGCATTAACAGATGTCTGATTCATATCTGAAACGGATCTGAGAATATCTGATCCCATGTGCTTTTTTCCTGCTTACACATGTATAATACATATCTAATATATGCCACATGTGAGAAAAAAATGGAATTGGGTCACTTCAACCAGGCAGTGTAAATGCGGCCTTTGAGTAGCCTATGTAGCATTGTTAATCGTTGGTGTGCGTGTAGTGTGTGATGAGGGTAGGCCTACTTGTTGGAAAATGGCACTGTCTGTGCTTTCCTTCATCGGTTACGGGGTTGGCTATTAGCAGAATATTAAAAAAGCTATCTCATGCAGCCTTAATGCACTAATAGGCCTATTAGTAGTTGTTTTAGGAGTAGTAACACTAGTAGTACTAGTATTTCTAGTAGTTTTATATTGATATTCAGGAAATTCACTCAATCTTTTCAACTTTGACAGTAATACAGTTTATCTTCCAGATTTTGTAGCAATGTATTTAAGTTCTTAGATTTTTTAGGTAATGTAGATCAGCCTCCAATTCTGCAATTTTCACATTTCAGCTTCCAGGTTTTTTAGCTTCCAGGTTTTTCAGCTGTGCAATTTTGAATTTGAGGTTTCAGATTTTCACATTCATGCATTTTAAGCAATAGTTTTGCAATTTCTTCACATGTATGCATTTTCAGCAATACTTTAATGATTTCTTGATATTACCATTACAACTCTCCATACCAATCTGATATTTTAAGGCATATTACTCAGAAGTCCTCTCCATAGCCTTAAATGAAACAGGTACAACAAAACACAACATTCATATCAGCAACCCACACCCACACCTTGTAATCACCAAAGCGGAGAATAGAAATAGAGATCATAAATTACCATTTAGGACTCATGTAGGCGTGAATGGAGAGTAGTAATTAAGAGCTATAATTGAGAAACAGTGAGACGACCCAGTGTTTCCTCCAAGCACATTGCGTTGGGCTCCCATACGGAAGAGAAATGGCTGCTAGTTGTCAGTGGAGTCCTAGAACAGAGAGTTCAAGACTAGAGCTGGTAACATGGACCAAAACCTGCACATTATCTCACACCTGGCCACAGAGATTATTCCTATTCCAGGACATAAATGATCACAGAATGGACTCTGGGTCAGGACCTGGATCTTTATGCATCATCCCGGCCACGTACTGTAATAATCCCCTAATTCAGATCGGCTCATTCTCTCATATTCCCTATACATATTTAAGCAAGAACGATCAGAGAAAATCTATAGTTTTCAATGAAAATGACTTGCCCAAATTGACAAGGACCAACACCACCATACCCAGAATATCAACCAAGCACTGTGCATTGTGACACCTACTCATGAATGTCAAGTTTGTTTTCTGCAGATGTACTTCAAGATGTGTCTCTTCTCCCAAAGCATCACCAGAGGTGACGAACACAGAGCAAGACCATGTCAGGTAGATACCATGTCTAGCAGTGAGCTGAACACAGCAGGGTGTGTAACTAGGACATGGATGATGATGATGATGATGATGATGATGATGATGATGATGATGACGATGATGATGATGATGATGGATAGATTGAGGCTGAGGCTGTACAATTGTTGATTCCTACTCAATATTATTGGTGTTTTTGTACAAAGCTGTTTGAATGAAATATTGTAATGGAACTTATGGAACAATATTGTATAAAATACAGCAGGATATCCATTAAAGCATCTAAAACATATTGGGTAAATAGCTCTTTGGGGCTCCAGGGTATAATTCTATGAATTCAATATACTATACAATACTATACTACTATACTATAATAACACATCCATAGGACTTTTCCAAAACATCCAAAGCTGTTTCAGCTATATACAGTACAGTACATCCCCAGAGATGTACGCAAAAGCAGATGGAACAGATGATCACAGAATGTGTTCCACTGTGAGTAATGTTGTGAATCTGTTTGTGTACGCTCAGACTCCTCTCTCTTCTGCTGCCTTTAGATTTTTCACACCTTTTTTTCCTGGTGAGTGAACAACATACAGAATGCTTTGTCACGCTCCTCCGGTTATCTTTCGCAGTGCCGGGCTGCACATGTCCGACCCACAGCGTTCATGGCCGGCGTTCACCGCCCCCACATCAGTCACGGTGAGGAAAGGTCAAGCTAACCGTGGACATTGGGAGATGTCCTTTATGCGCGTTCTGACAGCAACTTGCCCGCCAAACAAATGCCCTTTCACTTCCAATCCAGCACATTGTCAAATATGCTAAGGAACTTTGTCAGATCAATGTTTCCAAGACCAGCTTACCACTGTCAGAAGACAATGGCTCTTGTGCTTTCTGTGAACACCCTCTTTGTAATGCATCAAAGGTATATTTATAACTATAGGATTCAAAAATGTCATGATCATACTGACACAAGATCTTCAGCTTTCCTCCATAAAAAAACAAGAACACAAACTTTTATTCATAGACTTTACTTTTACTGTCAACAACAAAACAGTGAAGATCTACCCCTGACTGTATTTTCAAAGTTTCCTTGTTGAGTATGGCCCTTCCAAAAATATTGAGCAAGAGATTATTTTAAGGACATGGAAGCCAGACAGTATTCACAATCGCTGGCAAAAAAAGAAAGTTAAAGTTAGAACAAAACATTGTATTGAAGTCTGGTGGTGCAGAGTTGAGAGATGAAAGTAAGAGGTTTAATGTGTCTGCCTAGAATGGCACACAGCCTGCTGAAATGATGTGCCTGGGGAACACACACACACACACACGCACACACAGGCCTCAGCAGACTTTCTTTCCTCCTCTCGGCTCGCTGGATTTCTATAAGAGTTCTCTCACTGGCTGCTTTATATAGAAACAAAATATAGACGTTTGCTAGCCTAGGCTTCACCGTCCCACAGATAGTTGAAAGGAGTTTGATGAAATAGCCTATGTGCTAATGTGATCACTAATCCCACACTCTCTCATTTCTGTGATAGCCATGTAGCAGATTATGGACATGACAAATACTCTACAGACCATATTGTGAGGCCATCTCACTGACTGGGATGTTGGTGAAGCCTGATAAAGATCTGGCAGCCCGGAACATCCTGCCCCCCCCTACCCAGTGAGTAATCAATGGGAGGTCATGTAGGAAGGAACCTGGTTCGCTTAGACTGTTTCCTGTCAAACGCACAGTAAAACCTGACAAAACCCTTTTAGCAAAGACTGGTTCTTTGAAATGGGATTTTGAAAATCATTAATTATTCCTCTCCTCGCCATGGTCCTCCTCTCTTTCTCCCCCTGGAGTAATACATCTATGGCACTCACATTCCTGAGGCCAAATGGGCCCAACAGCAGACTCACACAGCGAGACAAAGGAATATGAACATTCTTTGTCTTGTTTCTTTAATAAAGTGCAATTACTTTCTCCCAACTATGTGATGCAACCACCATGAGAATAATAGTATTTGTAACCAAGTGTTACTGTGTTGTACTGTAAATAACTGGTTCTATGCTGCTACTGTCAGTCAACCTAGCAAAGTTTGGTATCAATCTGAAGCTAAAATCATGAATCAGTTGATTATGCATGTTGGGGTAATGTAATATCATGTTGAAACCTTAACAGTGATATTTGATGATTCCAGACTCTTAAAGGAGAATGCTCGTTTTTGACAACCTGGACCTTATTTACGGCATATTATAAGACGTTTGACTCACCGAGATAACTTTGGTGTAATTCGGAGGCCTGTAGAAGAAATTTAAAATCCAGCGCGAGCCAAGTATATCCATGTAATGGCGGCGGACGGGGCACTGAGAATGCAGCTTCTAAAAAATCTATTTTCTGCCACGAAACAGTTGTTTTCATCAATCTGTCTTTATGAATCGCTAGTTGTGCTTACATAGAGCGAGGGTTTGTTGTGGTTTTTCACATGCCTCTGTAATATGATCTTTAGAAACGTCTTTAGAAACGAAATAGCTTCCCCATTTGCTCCAGCACGCATGCGCACAGCGTGCTGGAGCAACGCTGTGACGTTTCTAAAGATCATCAGCCTCCGAACTACACCAAAGTTATCTTGGTGAGTGAAACGTCTTATAATATGGCGTAAATAAGGTCCAGGTTGTCAAAAATGAGCATTCTCCTTTAAAAGAAACTTGGCTCCCCTTTTATGACCCGAGGGGAGGGGGGCGACACAGCCCACAGACCCATCACTCTGTGTGAGTCACCAATTGGTGCCGTCTATGCAAACAGGACACACCTCAGTCTCCTGCCCTCAAAGACAATCTGTCCTGTCCCTACTTAAAAACGCTATCATATCGTATCCTTTTTAAGTAGGGACAGGACAGATTCTCTTTCTCTCTCAAAATTTCTCTCAAGTTTCTCTCAGTAACAAAGGATCCAAGCTTGTGCCTGATTGATGAAAATCAGTCTGTATTCGTGGAATTGCTTAACCGCTACCGGCATCTAAACTCTCTGTTTAGTCGACACCAGGGTCTTAGGAATTTCCACAAACTGTTCAAACGATCCACCTCTGGCGGGAGCAGAGGTTTTGAATGAGACATTTGCAACTTTTAAACTCTGAACCATTTCAGTTGCTGTACACCTAGCAGGCGCGCTACTAAGTCCAAGTGTTCAGTCCAAGTCCTGGCCAGCTGTTCTTCTGCATGTTTTTCATATTGGGGTTCTATGTGGAGGGAACCCGAGTGAGCATGGGGAGAACATACAAACTCCACATATAAACTTCACGTACAGTAGAAAGATCCCTGCACGTACTGTAGCATACAACAGAATGCTATGTGCAGCACTGGACATAAATCATAACGCACACGTCAGCATTGAAGATCTGTACAGAAAGAGGCCAAGGGTGAGTGGGAAGATACAGTAGCAGCAAGGAGACTGAGGCTAGCTACGCACTGCTTCAGACACCGAGAGCTTCCGGACAGCAAGCTGGTGTTATGGGAGCCATCTCCATGGTGCAGATGCAAGTCGCGAGGACGTCCTACCTATGTCCTTTGTGGACATAATTAAGACCGATGCGGAAACTACCGATGAGATCGCCAGGTGTATGGAGGACCAGGATAGCTGGAGACGAAGATGGGAGGCTGATAACCCATGCAGGAATTGTACCCAGGACCTTCTTGCTGTGAGGCGACAGAGCCATCATGCCACCCACAAGCAATTTGTGGTTCAGTGTCTTGCTCAAGGATACTTTGACATGCTGCCAGGAGCTGGGATCGAACTGAGGACCTTCCGATACTCGGCTGCTCTACCTCCCGATCTACGTGCCGCCGCAGTACATGATAATGACACGTATCATGGGTGGGGGACGACATGTTCACTGTGCACTTGTTTAGGTAAGATTTGTATAGTACTTGGTAATGCAATGAGACTATTTTGTTAGTCAAAATATTCAAATTGAGATCCCACTGGTAAAGATTTGCTGCACCCATGACAAGTGCAGTATGAATTATTGAGGTGAAATGTTGCTTTGATGTTCATCAGCAGCAGTCGTTCTATTTCCTCAGGACATTTTCCCAGGAAACCATCAAGATGCAGCTGTCGCCTCAGATGACCCTCTCCCTCACACCATACCCTCTCCCTCACACCATACCCTCTCCCTCACACCATACCCTCTCCCTCACACCATACCCTCTCCCTCACACCCTCTCCCTCACACCATACCCTCTCCCTCACACCATACCCTCTCCCTCACACCATACCCTCTCCCTCACACCATACCCTCTCCCTCACACCATACCCTCTCCCTCACACCATACCTTCTCCCTCACACCCTCTCCCTCACACCATACCCTCTCCCTCACACCATACCCTCACACCATACCCTCTCCCTCACACCATACCCTCTCCCTCACACCATACCCTCACACCATACCCTCTCCCTCACACCATACCCTCACACCATACCCTCTCCCTCACACCATACCCTCTCCCTCACACCATACCCTCTCCCTCTCACCCTACCCTCTCCCTCACACCATACCCTCTCCCTCACACCATACCCTCTCCCTCACACCATACCCTCACACCATACCCTCTCCCTCACACCATACCCTCTCCCTCTCACCCTACCCTCTCCCTCACACCATACCCTCTCCCTCACACCATACCCTCTCCCTCACACCCTCTCCCTCACACCATACCCTCTCCCTCTCACCCTACCCTCTCCCTCACACCATACCCTCTCCCTCACACCATACCCTCTCCCTCACACCCTCTCCCTCACACCATACCCTCTCCCTCACACCATACCCTCTACCTCACACCATACCCTCTACCTCACACCATACCCTCTCCCTCACACCATACCCTCTCCCTCACACCATACCCTCTCCCTCACACCATACCCTCTCCCTCACACCATACCCTCTCCCTCACACCATACCCTCTCCCTCACACCATACCCTCTCCCTCACACCATACCTTCTCCCTCACACCATACCCTCTCCCTCACACCATACCCTCTCCCTCACACCATACCCTCACACCATACCCTCTCCCTCACACCATACCCTCTCCCTCACACCATACCCTCTCCCTCACACCATACCCTCTCCCTCACACCATACCCTCTCCCTCACACCATACCCTCTCCCTCACACCCTCTCCCTCACACCATACCCTCTCCCTCACACCATACCCTCTCCCTCACACCATACCTTCTCCCTCACACCATACCCTCTCCCTCACACCATACCCTCTCCCTCACACCATACCCTCTCCCTCACACCATACCCTCACACCATACCCTCTCCCTCACACCATACCCTCTCCCTCACACCCTACCCTCTCCCTCACACCATACCCTCTCCCTCACACCATACCTTCTCCCTCACACCATACCCTCTCCCTCACACCCTACCCTCTCCCTCACACCCTACCCTCTCCCTCACACCATACCCTCTCCCTCACACCATACCCTCTCCCTCACACCACACCCTCTCCCTCACACCATACCCTCTCCCTCACACCATACCCTCTCCCTCACACCATACCCTCTCCCTCACACCATACCTTCTCCCTCACACCATACCCTCTCCCTCACACCATACCCTCTCCCTCACACCATACCCTCTCCCTCACACCATACCCTCACACCATACCCTCTCCCTCACACCATACCCTCTCCCTCACACCATACCCTCACACCATACCCTCTCCCTCACACCATACCCTCTCCCTCACACCATACCCTCACACCATACCCTCTCCCTCACACCATACCCTCTCCCTCACACCATACCCTCACACCATACCCTCTCCCTCACACCATACCCTCTCCCTCACACCATACCCTCTCCCTCACACCATACCCTCACACCATACCCTCTCCCTCACACCATACCCTCTCCCTCACACCATACCCTCTCCCCCACACCATACCCTCTCCCTCACACCATACCCTCTCCCTCACACCATACCCTCTCCCTCACACCATACACTCTCCCTCACACCATACCCTCTCCCTCACACCATACCCTCACACCATACCCTCTCCCTCACACCATACCCTCTCCCTCACACCATACCCTCTCCCTCACACCATACCCTCACACCATACCCTCTCCCTCACACCATACCCTCTCCCTCACACCATACCCTCTCCCTCACACCATACCCTCTCCCTCACACCATACCCTCTCCCTCACACCATACCCTCTCCCTCACACCATACCCTCTCCCTAACACCATACCCTCTCCCTCACACCATACCTTCTCCCTCACACCCTCTCCCTCACACCATACCCTCACACCATACCCTCTCCCTCACACCATACCCTCTCCCTCACACCATACCCTCAAACCATACCCTCTCCCTCACACCATACCCTCTCCCTCACACCATACCCTCTCCCTCTCACCCTACCCTCTCCCTCACACCATACCCTCTCCCTCACACCATACCCTCTCCCTCTCACCCTACCCTCTCCCTCACACCATACCCTCTCCCTCACACCATACCCTCTCCCTCACACCCTCTCCCTCACACCATACCCTCTCCCTCACACCATACCCTCTACCTCACACCATACCCTCTACCTCACACCATACCCTCTCCCTCACACCATACCCTCTCCCTCACACCATACCCTCTCCCTCACACCATACCCTCTCCCTCACACCATACCTTCTCCCTCACACCATACCCTCTCCCTCACACCATACCCTCTCCCTCACACCATACCCTCACACCATACCCTCTCCCTCACACCATACCCTCTCCCTCACACCATACCCTCTCCCTCACACCATACCCTCTCCCTCACACCATACCCTCTCCCTCACACCATACCCTCTCCCTCACACCATACCCTCTCCCTCACACCATTCCTTCTCCCTCACACCATACCCTCTCCCTCACACCATACCCTCTCCCTCACACCATACCCTCTCCCTCACACCATACCCTCACACCATACCCTCTCCCTCACACCATACCCTCTCCCTCACACCATACCCTCTCCCTCACACCATACCCTCTCCCTCACACCATACCCTCTCCCTCACACCATACCTTCTCCCTCACACCATACCCTCTCCCTCACACCATACCCTCTCCCTCACACCATACCATGCCGATGCATATGTATTGAATTTCCAGTTTTTTCAAAATAAATCAATCAAGTAATACCGTTTTTTTCCAAAGACAACAAACTAAGGCAACAAGTACTGTGGTACATGAAAAGAGGTCTAGGAAACCTTCGCTGTTATCTGTCTGATGTCTGTGTTCTCTGAGTGATGTTAAGACTTAGAGATGTCCTGTGTTTTACTTGTAGGCTGTTCTGGAGCACATAAGAACTAAATTCTAACTCTGATGGTCATGTTTGGTTATCTACCATTGCATGATGTTGGCAGCCTTCACATCTGACGGCTTTCTCCATCATGCTCTTAGGTCCGATGCTAACACCATTCAGATTATTGACTAAGAATATAAATTCATCAACAGTGAAATTCAAGGAAGATACTGGAAGGTTTTCTCTAGTTTAGGATTAAAATCAATTCAACAACCCAGATAAACCAATCAGTAACCTCTTGGCTGGGTTGTAATCTCTAAGGGTCTCTAAACATTGAAGAGGAAATTGGCAAACATAAATAGTTTAACCATGAGGACATCCTGTTTCTTATTGTAAACAGAAAACAGTGATAAAGAAAAAAAGCAGAGAGCTTAAATTGATTGCATTATAGTTAGCCTGTACTGTATGCTGTTACAGTCTGCTATTTCAGGTTCCAACAGCTAATAGAAGAATTTGGAACATTTATACTTCTATTCTAGCAATACTATTGGCTGAAAACATTTGCTATGTATGGAGCTGTTGCAAACAACATGGCAGGCACTGAAACAGAAAACAGAATAAAGCAACAACAGGCATATTTCAGATGAGGATATTGTATTCCCTCCCATGGGTTTTTACCAATGGTGAAAGACACCTGGTAAAATTCTGCAGCTGTCTGACAACACTCCAGTATCCACCCCACACACACTGGTGTATTTTAATTGATATACACCTCTATCATCCTGTCTGAAAAGTACAGCCAAAGCCATTCGGGGGGTGATTTAACAAAAGTAAAGAGCAAGGAGTAAATAAGATTTAGCACGGCACTATTCCTGCCTTGATCATTTCACAAGGGACTGTTTTCCATTTGATACAGCCCTGACGGCTTCCACAGCTACTGTAGCTGTTTTCTTGCTCTTTGTAAAGGTCATGGACAAAGCAGAAATGCCGGCCATTTTGTATTGGCTCATGTCCTGCAGCACAACAAAGGAAACATTTCCATAAACCTGGTGCAGATGTCGCTGTGGATAGCAGCCCAATGAAATCAAGAAAAGATAATTTTTTAAAGGAATATATTTAAATAATACACACACTCCAATCACATGCAGTCTACCCCTGGTAAGCCAGTTAGTTGTGCTTGGCATGCCTTGATGAACAGAACAGTGCTTTCTAAAGAGGATTGAGATTTTGCCGCTCACATATTGTAATCGATTGTCTATGGCTCGTCAAAGGCGACCTTGGAGGAAAATCACGCAACACTATTCCTCAAATCATTTGTTGCATGCAGTTACTGACAAAGACCCGTGCTGCACAATAACAAGCTCATAATTAGCCTAACCATCTCCTGCTTTTTCTCCAATGTCACCTTGCCATAAGGGTGTAGGAGTGCTTATCATATCGATAGGAGATTTGGTATAATCCATGTTGTGTTTCTCTCCAGAGTTAGATAAGGATGATGATAATCTGATGTTGTGTGTCTGATTTACATACAAGTACAGTAAATACAGCCACTGTACTGTGTGCCATGGATCTCCTGTGCAGAAACACGTGCAAGTGCTGGCACGTGGAAAGAAATGTGTTGTTGACGCATGTTGTGTGCTGGAGACGTGTTATTGGTGCACGGCTTCGAATCACCAGGCTGCGAGCTGAATCAGGACGGTGGCTCGCTGGCAGGTGCCGTCTTTCTCCACACGGACAATTAAGTGCATTAGTGGGCTGCATAATGCTTGGAAGTGCAAGGACTGGCTCAAGGCGCTCACCTTACTCGATTACTCACACTAAGACAGCATGGGAGAAATATGAACGAAACAATGATAAATGACAGTGTAAAGGGAACATAGATCGAGAAGAAATCAAGAACGTTCAACTGAAGAAGGTCTGCATACCGAAACGTCCCATTAAAGTTGGCCTGCAAGGGAAGATTACAGTGTGTGGGAGCTTTTTGTTTTATTAACATAGATCAAGCCAAAAGTAGTGACTGCCACCAACCCCCAAAGTAGGGTTGCTCTTAAAGGTTCTAAACAACAGGTTCCTCAGAAAGCTCCCTTTTGACACTTAATTGTCTGTGTACTACCACAGTATACTGTATCCTATAGGAAACAGAGGTAGAATAATAGACTAGGAGTTCAATATTGATGTGACACGAGGCCTTGGGTTTCAACATGCAATATGATCAAGAAGTAAATATGACAATGTTAACTGACAAGGTGTTGATGAATCATCTCTACATCATGTCTAGAAATATACTGTACTCATACTCAACAGCACTCATACCGTTGTGCTTTTTTGTCCCTTCACAGTACAGTATGTACTACAATTAAAGTGTATGTACTGGAATGAAAGTGACAGCATTTTAGTATCCCAAATATATATGAGACAACTGTACAACATTTGCCCTGTCAAGAGAAACTGTCAAGAGAAAATCTTAGATAAGATAATCTCTTATACGATAGAATATAGATCCGTCCATTTCTATTGGATCTTCCTCTCTCCTTAGGAAGTAGTGCTGGGGATTTTGGGGAAAATCCACCGACAGACAGTCACAGAAGCTTTGATAGACCCTGTCTAACATACTTTACAGTATCTAGGACTTCAAGCTAAAAGACTGCAGGATGAAAGTTGACAGCTCTAGCACATGAAAGGTCTCAAGTCTAGGCCCTTGTCAAAGGCAAACTGTGAAGCTCTACGTCAATCAAATTCAAAGTTCAGTTGCCACTCCTGAAACTATTCAATACAGTTATTCTAATACTGAATGACGGCTGCCTCAACACGTTACTCAACACAGCTCTTCCCCCAGTCAGGTTATTGCTGCAGTGGAGTATGTTGTTGTTGAACTTGTGAAAAGGGTTTAAACACAGAAATGCAAGTTAATAAGTGATCTTATAGGGCCATTCACATATCTATATCATCATTATGAACATTAGCACACAATATATGGATACAATCTGCAAAAACTGTGGTGGAGTGTTATAGAGAAGGGTTATAGAGAAGATTAATATATCAACTCAAAGGTAACCATAGTGATTTACAAGCACTCACACTCACAAATATAGCTGAAAATAAGACCTACCTGTTCCCATATCTCTCTATACAAACGTACACACACACACACACACACACACACACACACACACACACACACACACAGGTATGATATATACAGTATGTGTAGCGTGTTCTAGGGTTAGAACTATGACTATGACTGGTATAATGTATGATTACCGCGGTTATCACAAATATGAAGGAAAATGGATTTAAAGAGGGAATAAAGTGGTTGAATGTGACACATGCCAGTTATCTTTAGGTGACATAGAACAGAATATGCCCATCAATTTTGTTATTCAGTCATTTTTAAGTACTATAATACTGCTTTTAATATGCCCAAATTTCCCCCTCTACGAGTTCACCTCGTTTTGTGGGCATGTCAAGAGAACTGCCAGTCAATATGATTGACAGTTTGGTAACCATGGCTACTGACGCACTGGCAGAAGCTTTGCCAGCAGCGCTGTCAAGTAGGGGAGGACCGGGACGAATGAAACAATAATGGAAACACCTCTTCCAAAATGGACTTTTTTTGGTTCTCGGCTCGTTCCTTTTAGCATTATTCCTTTTGGGACTGAAGAATGTGCCCACAGTTGTCTATCACTATATTCATTATTTGGTTTCGAGCCCTGAAATGGATAAATGAAATCACGTGGTCTGTTGGTCACGTGGTCCAGTCTAGCGATAATGGAAAAACCACTTCCAAAATTTGGTTCTCCGTCCGTTCCTTTTATCATTATTCCTTTTGGGACTGAAGAATGTACCCACAGTTATCTATCACTATATTCATTATTTGGTTTCGAGCCGTGAAATTAATAAATGGAATCACGTGGTCTGTTGGTCATGTGGCCCAGTCTAGCGTCACGGGAAGCGAAAAAACGTGTTAAAACATTACAAAATAAAAGTCCATTGCATTGAATGGCCATCTTTCAAGGTTTAATTAACACGCAAGTAGCGTATATATATATATATATATATATATATATATATATATATATGGATGGATTTAATGTACACACAATTTTATTTAGTTGAAGTGTGGATTAATAGCCTGGAAATAGCAAGTGCTGTTGCCGCGCTGGTCAGTTTACTAAGATGACCAGCAGAAGTCCCTGTTTAGCAGGGGTGTAGTGGTGACTAAATAGCCTACGTGGGTAAACTCTGAGTAAAGAAGTGGGTATAAGTTACAGTTTTTACATTAGTGGTGTTTAAAGAAGGGAGTAGGCCTATACTGTGGATAAAGAAGTGGAAAGACCCCATAAAGACCCTCCACTACACCACTGTTGTTTACCATATCTGCCAAACCTGCTATCTGGTTACTGGTGGGATTTTCATTACAGTACTGTAGGCTTACTTGCATTTAAATCTGACATAATAAACATGTACTGTATCCTACTGTGAATAAAAACAGAACTGTATGTAGACCTACATGTTGCCTGTAGGTTGTAGCCTACTGTCACGTTTCATTTCTTATTCATTGCGCTGAACCCGCTTTCACACTCTGCTGTTGACACAGGAAGAGTGGAAACTGTGTCACTGACCTTTTTAAGGTTCTCACCAATGCTGCCTTGGTGTTTGTATTCATGGAACTCCTTCAGGAGAAGTACGGGGCTCGTATCCACTTGAAGGTGTCTGCGCAAGTTCAGCATTTCTGTGTCACCCTACAAGATGCGGTCCTCTTCGCCAGACGGCCAGGTGTTGGGATTCAGCACTGCTGCAGCAGACAGAACTCCATTAGCATCTTCCAGTCTCTGCGTGATGTTTTTTGTCAGTGTGAGGAAGAAGCTAGAGCGAAATTCTTCGGACTTCTTGTGCTGTGTTTCACTGGGCTCAGACAATGTCACCCCCTTGAAGGTCTGAGCCCTAGCATGCTCCTCTTTGAGACACCTTGTGTTCACGCCATCATTTATCATCATGGATTTAAGCGACTTTAGCGCAATCAAATCAAATCAAATCAAAGCTTTATTTGTATAGCGCATTTCATACCCAGAGGCAACACAATGCGCTTTACAGAGAACAAGGGAGGTGGGCATACGACCCACTCTCTACATATTCCAGAGGGAAGCAAAAAAACAGTAATCACCCGGGGGCCAGATAAGTGAGCTGTAAAAGTTCTTCCCATACCCCTCTCAACAAGGCGATCGAGCAAGCTCCAGGAGTATGTTTGTCTACCGGCTAAGAACATTTATAAAGCAATACATTACATTAAATTACATTTCAGAGTAAGAGAGGCTAAAAAAGCATCATAGGAGAGAGGGCATCCTATGGACATGCTACGACATCCACAGCAGACACGGGGGTGTCTATTGGACTCCGGGAGGTCTGCTGGTGACAGTGGGGCATCCACTGGACCTGGTTAGAAGATAGAAGGGAGAGAGAGAGGCACTAGGGAGAGGGAAGGCAGAACAGGGTTATCCACTTCTGCTTTCGCAGTGATTGGCGTAGCATCCCTTCTCTGCAGAAACAAGGACAAGGCCTTCAGAGTTTCGAGCGCATCTTTTACACAAGCCAATTCCGACACAAAAGCCACTGTGTCATCTTCGTATAGATTCCTGCACATTTGGCTCTTTCCTTGGCAGACCGTGCGCTGCCTTCAGACAACTCCCGAAAGAGCCTCACCAGGGCTGGGTAGCTCTCCCATAAAGCCGTCACTGAAGTGCAAGACGAGGACAGCCAGCGGACGTCAAATACTCTCCCCACTCTTCTTGCACGCATACCGAGCTCTGTTGCGACCTTTTCTAGTTCTCGGAAATGCTTGGGACTTTGAGAAAAGAACGCGTGCATGGAGTCGATGAACATTTGGAAGTGACTGGCTCGTGTGACTGTCTTCACCGCGTCATGGATGGCCAGCTCCAGCTTGTGGTTCATGCAGTGGATGATCATCAGCTTAGCATTCGTTTGTTCACGCAGGAGTGTAGCTGCTCCCTTGTATTTTCCCATCATAGCAGCGGCCCCATAAGTATCAAATCTGAGCAGCCGAGCCAGCAGTATATCTTTGTTGATTTCCTGCTCATTAAGACATTGTAACAGTGTGTTACAAATTGCCTCCCCAGTGCATGATTCCAGCTCAATAACTTTATAGAAAAAGTTACATGCCTGGTTTTGGAATGGAATACGAATGTACACTATGAGGCAGGTTTTGTTTGAGGCAGTTGTGCTTTCATCTATGAGGATGCTGAACTTGTCGGAGGACTTGACAACAAACTCAGCTAACTGCGCTGACATTTTATCCCCTATAAACATCAGCATGTTGCGGCAGGCTTTATCAGAGTGCAACATGTTCCCAAGATTGAGGCCATTGAGCTGCTGCAGCTCCACCAGTGCTGGTTGCATTTTGAATAACGGATCATTCTGGCAGACTGTATAGGCTGTGCGCATGCAACTCTCAGTTGCCTTTCATTTCTTTTCATTGCTTTTTCTCCACAGAGCTGCGCTGTTATCTATCGCCTTTTCTATGGCATTTTCATCCCTCTGTTTAACGATCTCAGTGCATTTGAAATGAGACTGGCTCTTCCCATGTTTGCTGATCTTATCATTTAACTTTTTCGCTGTCTTAGGAGTCATCCCATGGATAAATGCATTATCAATGTGTAGTCTCTCTTGGGTGTGCGGACCTAGAGCACGAACATCTGAGCAAATGGAACATTTTACTGACCCATCCTCACTGACAGCTATCCATTCGCGGCCCTCTTTCCATTTTATGAAGAGCTCTGGCTCAACACAGCCTCCGACCAGGTGAGGGCCGGACGGTTGGACTTGAATGGGCGGCTGATGTAAAACCTCAGCTTGGGCCTGTGTCGGACCTGTGTCCGTGGGTGGTGGCTGGTTATTTTCACTTGTCTTGTTTTCATTTCTAGGTTTTTTCAGTTCATTTTGCGTAGCAAAATATGACGAAATGCTTTGTTGTTGACCCCGTTTCATTGCTAATAGGCGTTATGTCAAAGTCGAGTTAGAGTAGGCGCTTGGTCGACAGTTGCCATGACAATCAAACGTGTGGTTAGAACTAGCTGTTGTAAATCCTATACATTCTGAAATAGCTAGTGTAGTTTTTTTTAAAATTGCGCCATCTATTTTCGGGCATTGGAATTGTAGTTATATTCAGTCTGACCAGAAGCAGGGATAAAAACGTATCCCCACCGGCGATAAAAATGAATGATCAGAGGAGGGGATATCAAAACCAGAGGGGGGGGAATCCCCCCCATCCCCCCCAGCAATTTGCACGCTGCAGTAGCCTATCGATGCAGCGTGGGCCTCATTTGAGAATAAAGTAGGCTACTGTATTTGATCAAAGCATGCATTCAAGTGGAAATTAGTTTATCTTATTATAGGCTACTGTAGGCCTATTATAGGCTATTATAGGCTGTATCGCAATTTTTATGCATTTTCACAAGTAATTAAGGGTATTTATCTGTCTATTATGAGTCTATATGAAAAAATATACCACTTATTGAATTTGGTGCGTTTTAACATAAGTTTCAGTCATCCGGACATTTCAGAGATACAAACGACCTTCGGTCCCGTTGGGTTCAAATAAGTGGGGTCCTACTGTATTTGCGAATGCAAACACACCAACAGACTTTGCACTAACATAAAAACGAATCGCTTTGGCATCCATGTTTTCTCACGTTTTTTCATCTCCACTTTGGGTGGAGTTTTTGAAACATTTGTTTTCAGTGGGTTAAAACCTCCGTTTACATGTAAACGACAGGTACAAACACATATAAATATCACCGTTTTCCCAGACCAGTAAACAAGGCCTTTATTTGGGATCTTAGTAGATCAGGCCCCCAGAGTGTTCACACAATGCCTCTAAGTACGAATACCATGCAAAACCCCAGAAAGTCCCATTTTGACTGGAGCACCTCTTTAATAAATGAAATCAACTCGTATATGGGGCACCACCCTGTTCTGTACAGGGAAACAGATAACCTTTATCAATAGTCTAATGTATCTATCAATCTCAGTCTGCAGGAGGAGGTCTTGACTCAATCAAGCGACCTACGATCATGTGATGACGCTAGGATGTGATCAAAAATTAATAATATTTATTGAAGTTGTCAATTATCAAAATAATATAACACAATTCAATAATAGATGGAAAAATACATGTGGCAATATGAAAACAGAGGGAATGAAAAGAATGATGTCATAGATTATCACAACCTATCCTAAATTCTCTAAGCTTAAACAACACTTGACGTCCCACCACATCAAAGAGAATGCTGGATGCAACCTTAGGAGTGGTGTGTTTGGAGCGCGTTGTCCTGAGGTGTCGTCGGCTCGGAGAATAGAAGAGGCACGTGAGGTAATGGTCGCTTGGTTCGATGAAGGGGGCAGCGCTCCTGCGCTCCTGTTGAAACAGTGATGGTAGCATTGCGTGAACGCTGATGTTCGCGGAGGTTAAAGTTCAGTTTCAGAGTTCAAAAGTTGCAAATGTCTCCACCTCTGCTCTCGCCAGAGGTGGATCGTTTGAAGAGTTTGTGGAAATTCCTAAGACCCTGGTGTCGACTACAGAGATCTTAGCTAGCAGTTCAGCATTCCATGGATACAGGCTGATTTCATCAACCAGGCACAAGCATCCTGGGTCCTGGGTCACGTGTTACTTGGAGGAACACAGACCCTGGCAGTTGAGGGTTGCAAGAGAGAGAGAGAAAACACAAGAGGGAGACTTCCTTGCTTATCTCTATTTAAGTAGAGAGGAGATGAGGCGTGTCCTGTTTGCATAGACAGACCCCGATTGGTGACTTGGGTCACCCAGAGTGACCCCCGCTCCCTGTCATAAAATGGGGGAGCCAAGGTTCCCTTAGGGGTCTGCAGTGGCGGACTGGGATCAAAAAACGGCCCTGGCATTTGTATCACAGCGGCCCTTTTTCCAATCGCACCGGCGTGAGTTTCCTGAGCGACCCTTTGTTGCCCAGTGGGTTAGGGCTATCAGTTGCGCCGATTTATGTTTCTGCCCGTGGGTGCTCAAAACAATTGGACTTTTCTTATTGTGCCTTATAATTCAGTCTTATCACTGTTAATAACCACACACAGCGACTGTAGTTGGTGAGCATGAAATGAGCATAAAAGTCAGTCTAATTACCGAAAATAAACCACATATAAGCATAGAGCGACTGTGCATCACATACCATACAAAAATGAATTACTATAGGATTTGAAGGGTCCTACTCCTATTGTAATGAGGACTGTCTGTCTTATAATGCAGTAGCGTACCGTGGGGTCTCGTATTCTCTGACATAGTTATTACTCCCATTGCCCCCCCCGCGCGCCCCGTACACACACACACGCAGATAGAGAGAGAAACTATGCACTTAGGGGTACCAATAATTTGCAACACTTGGGACAATTTCATTGTTCCTACCTAAATTTAAACAAGATGCAAACGACTATAATTCCACACCAAAACTAAGTCCATCACAAGATTACGACAACTCATGCTCAAACACCACAACGCCTTTATCAAACTGAAAATAGCCCTGCCAGTGCTAACCATCTCTGGGCTATCACATCGCATTCATAAGCCATCGTTCTGACACCATAATAAGGGAAAGCTTTTGTCAACGACTTGCAACAACAGGTCCTTATCTCTCACATAGCAGCAAATTCACATTGCCAACATGATCAATCTGAAATGCATAAAGCGGCAAAGCAGGACTCACCATTTCATTAGGTTTTGCTAACCGTTAGCCAGTCGTATTGGTCAAAGTTAGCTTATTGAAAGTGCCTCACAAATCCCTTGTCTGGCTGTGTTAGCCCTTCCAGCTTCGGTCTTGGTCTCTCTCGTTCGGTAATTCAATTTTTTTGCTTGAAAGCTTCTCTGAGAAAAAGGGATTGCTGAATATCCACTTCTTGGCTAGTAACGTCGCTACGGTCGCTATTCTCAAGGGCTAGCAAACGTACCGTTAGGCCTTTTACAGCCCTGAGCCTCCATTTTCGAGCAACTTTCTAGCTACTTTCTGACTGTCGAATGTTCTTGTAAATTTTCAACTGAACTAGGTACGGTTGGTTGCGTAGCAACATGATGATCATGGGAAAATGCATAAGGCCTTGGGCCGATTTAAAAAAAAAAAAAAGTTTTAGGCCACTGTCTGCTGAAATAATTTATTTTCAATGAAAACCACACGATGAGTCAAAATTATAATTGTATTTTTAATTGTAAAATGTTTTTCATAAGGGACTGTTAGTGTTCACTATTTATCAGAGAGGATAGCCTATAGTGCAAATCAGGGTGGGGGGATGGGGGGGTCATCAAACATTTTTTTGAACACTGGGGGCGGGGGGGGGGGGGGGGGCACTCTATTGGGGGAGCGTGATATCAACCAACAGACGGTTATACTATAGGGGGCGCCAAATCACCACATTGCAAAATCTTAGCTGAGGTTGCAATTTTTTTGTTCTCCTCAGGTCCTGAGTCCCGCGGCCCTTCTGGCATTAGCCAGCGCGGCCAGATCACCATTCCGCCAGTGGGGGTCTGGAATCATCAAATATCCCGGTTACGGTTTCAACATATTGAAATATGATATGACATTTCCCCAACATGCATAATCAACTGATTCATGATTTTAGCTTAAGATTGATACCAAACACAGTTAGGTGGACTTAGCAGCATAAAATCAGTTATTTATAACACACAGTAACACTTGGTTACAAATACAATACATTAACGCCCAAACTTTATTCCCAGGGCTTATTCTCGTGGTGGCTGCATCACATGGTTGGGATAAAGCAATTTCACTTTATTAAAGAAACAAGGCAAAGACGGTCATTTCTTTGTCTCACTGTGCGAGTCTGCTGTTGAGGTGGTCTACATTGGAATGTGGCCTGACCTGGATCTATTGTCGCGGGGGGTGGGGAGTGATAGAGGTATGGGGTATGATAGATCTGAGGGTCCTTATCAGGATCCCCCAACATGAGATTGTCTCCCAATGTGGTCTGTAGAACTGCCTGTCATGTCCACACTCCACTACATATGTGACAGAAAATAATGCTTTCCAATAAGTCCTGGTACTCCCAGGTGAACTGTGTGTGTAGGGGGAGCTCGAGGGCAGCTCGTCATCCATCACTATAACGACGCCCCACATTTTGTCTCATCAACTCCCATTTTGTCCAGTTTCTCTTCCTCTGTCTCCATGCAGGCCTCTCCCCTGCTCTGCCCTTCTTGTGGAATTCTCTGTGAATTCATAACTGTCTCTTTCCTATCCATCAAACTGTCAATTCACCTGCACTTCACAGAGATTGGCCACATCTGCTCTTTGATCTTTTAAGGCAGGATTCAGTGTGTGAAATGAGTGCTTGTGGTGCTGTGTGTATGTGTGTGTGTGTGTGTGAGAGAGAGAGAGAGAGAGAGAAAGAGAACTCTTAATTTATTCAATATTCCACATAATGATACCAGAGATTTTAATAGGGAATGCAAAAAAGAAAAAGAAAACACAAAGGGGGGGGGGGTACTACTCTCTCTTTACAACACATTAACTCATCTTTTTTTTTCAGGCCAGCTAAGTGCAAAACCCATTTGTTCTCTTTAAAGAATTTTCCCCAGCGTTGTTTGTGGGTCCCTGCTTTAGTTAGTTTTTCCATGGAGTATATTTCTCCGACAATGTCCATTCACTGTCCATGGACCTAGTTCTGGAGGATCACTTTTCAACCAGTTCCTAGTAATGGCCTTTTTTCCAGTAAGAATCAGGATTTTGAAGAGATACTGTAGAAGTCCTCCTTTGGAATGGTGTCATCAGCTACAAGATACGAAACCCTGGGGTCTCTAAATGACCAAAAGATATGTGAGTGATTGGCATTCATCTGCGCCCACTGAAGAACAATCTCTTTTATCTGTGTACACATTGAGGATAGCCTCTCCACTTTCTTTCTCTGAAGAGGCTAGACTATGAAATAAACATACAGTATATGCTTGAAACGGCAAATCTATTTAAATGATTGATGGAGAAAAGAACACTTCACACTTCAGCTTTTGGAGGAATAATCATGAAAGTTTCCCCGTAAGAAGCGAAGCTGTTGTATTAATGTTGTTGACACAAAGCTTTTCATCCTCCCGGCAATGTAATCATTTCAATATTCCTAAAGGGGCCCAAATCCTTGAATACTGTACATTTCGAAACGCCGAGTGATGCCTTAGAGAGAGACTGCATAGGAAAATTCAGTCTTAACCCTGCATTCTTTAATCTAGCTTCAGATCAGTTCAGAGGGAGTTAGAGAAGGTGAAACCAGGTACAAGGTACTGTAAATACCTGAATAACAAGGCACATTACAGGGGTTGCGGTGCACTGCACAACATATCAAACAACCAGTCCTGTCCAAACAACTAATGGTGGTTACCGCAAGCGTGTGGTGAGGTAACAGCCTTTGACATGCTGTGAGGCTGCATCCAGCCAAGTGGAATGACTCCTGATCACAGTCTGAGGTGACGACACCCAGGGACCCATTGGTAATCCAGCCATTTAAGAGGCTGTAGCGCTGCTGCCCTTGGTTAGCTGGTAATAAGGCAAACGACCTTGTTCACAGGACAGGCAATTTGCGCTAAATTAAATCCGTGGAACTGAGTTGATTGGATTATTTTGGTCCCATCCCTGGGTTTTTGAGCCAGTGAGAAATAAGGAAATGGCAAAGTGGCCTCCGGTACAGTAACAGTATATCCAAGGCAAATCTTTTCTCAATTACGTGAGGCAATTCCTGTCTGTTTTTTGACAGTGGGGGGGGGGGGGGGGGGGTAGAATGTATGCTGTGATTAGCATTACCTTTTAGAATAAGCCCAGGCTCGTCTCAGCTCACTGAGCTGTGGATCCCTGAGCTATTGAAGCCATCACAAGGCTTCAAGGACTCCATGTCGTCAACACAAAAGATTTCCCCTTACATACCTGCACAAAGTCTCTTGGTTATGTGAAGACTGTTCACTCTTCTCTCTCTCTCTCTCTCTCTCTCTCTCTCCGTCTCTCTCTGTCCATCTCCATCTTTCTCTTATCTTGCTTTCTCCCTCTCTTCTTTATCTTCTACGTAACACCAGCACGCTGAATGACTACAGACCTGTGGCGCTCACCCCCATCATTGCCAAGTATTTTGAGCGGCTGGTAATGAAGCACATCAAAGCTGTCCCCCCCCCCAACCTGGACCAACATCAGTATGCCTACAGGGCAAACAGGTCCACACAGGACGCTATGGCCACAGCCCTTCACAAAGCGCTGACACGCCTTGACAAGACAGGGTCATATGTGAGGATGCTCTTCATAGACTACAGCTCGGCGTTCAATACTATTGTCCCTAGTCTGCTGGTCAACAAACTCCTAGAGCTGGGCTTCAGTAACACCCTGTGTAAGTGGATTAAGGACTTCCTATCCGACCGCCCACAGAGAGACAGACTCGGCCCACACCTCTCCTCCAGTCTGTCTCTCAGCACCGGCGCACCTCAAGGCTGCGTTCTGAGCCCATTGCTCTACTCCATCTACACATCCGACTGCATCTCCTCCCACCCCTCAAACACCAGAATCAAATTTGCTGATGATCCAACAGTAGAGGGACAGATCTGTGATGGAGACGAGACAGCCTACAGAGATGAAGTCCACAAATTGGCTGAATGGTGCAAAAACAACAATCTCACCCTGAACATCAAGCAAACTAAAGAAATAATCATCGACTTCAGACGAGTCAAAGAGGACCTCTCTCCCCAAACCATCACCGATGAGGAGGTGGAGAGAGTATCCTGTTTTAAGGAGGTGGAGAGAGTATCCTGTTTTAAGTTCCTGGGGACTCGGATAACGGAGGACCTTCAATGGGAGGAAAACACCATAGCCATGATTCAGAAAGCTCAACAGCGTCTCTACTTTCTGAGGACACTCAAGAAAAACCACCTGTGTGCTGACCTGCTGACCTGTTCTACCAGTGCTCCGTTGAGAGGACCTTGACATATTGCATCACAGCATGGTATGCGAACTGCACAGAAGCCGACAGGAAGTCCCTCCAGAGAGTCATAAAGACTGCCGAAAACATCATGGGACTCCCCCTGCCCACTCTAGACGACATCTTTAGGACCCGCTGCCTACGCTGAGCAGGCAGCATCCGAAAGGACAAAGCAAACCACTCCCACCACCTCTTCCCCCTGCTCCCATCCGGGAGGCGTAATAGGGCCTTCAAAGCCCGCACCTCCAGGCTGAGAAACAGCTTCTTTCCTAGAGCTGTCATGGAGCTGAACAAACACTCCCCTGCCACGCCCTCTATAACTCAGACTGAACGGAATATTGATGGAAGAAATATGGGACTGTGCAATTTTCTGTGTACTCTTATATATGCTCTTATGTTGGTCTATGTGTGTAACCTCTGTGTGTTTGTGTGTGTGTGTGTGTGTGTGTGTGTGTGTGTGTGTGTGTGTGTGGCTGTGTGGCTGTGAGTATTGTTTTAGAGGAAGCTCTTACGACATTTCGTTATACTAGTAAAAAGCTTTCAATTCAAAGGGGAGAACTATGGAATTAAATTAATGCCATAAGTAAGTCGGGATTTTGTTGAAGTGAAGTTGAAGTTGTACTTGTGATTTCTATTTATAATTGTTTTTGTATTTGTACTTCACAAGTTGTAGCTGTACCTTATAATTTGACCCTGTAATTTATATTTTGTGTGTACTTTTCAATTTTGTACATGTAAGAATATTTTTCACGGTTTCAACAGTCGTTTCACAGATACGATCCTCGTTTTACTACACAAATAAATTAAATACAGCATTCACTCTACTTACAAACTTTTGGCCTGGCTTTTGCACTTCCCAAGTCAAAACTATGCCAAAACTATTTTGTCCTTGAAAAGATGACTTGTAATTTGTGAAGTTGAACCTGTGTACGTCCAACTCTCCTGCAAGCACAACTGTCTCTTTACAGTGATTCCAGTGCGATCACTTAGCGGTGGTTTTCAGCACCTCTTTTTCCACCTTTTCGCCAAACACTCGTCAACTCCCACGTCTCTCCCGGTCCATAAATCCAGACACCGCTGTCAAACTCCACCCGCCCTCTCCGCTGCTTCAAACACCTTTAGCAGCGTGGACTGTTCAGTGAGCCCAGAGGATCTCGTGACGCAGATGAGTGACAGCTGTCTCTCAGCACTCCACTCGGTCGCACCTCTGTCTCTGAAGAGAGCAAGAAAAACGAGGCCCTCCCCCTGGCTTACCGAGCCAATCAGAGAGCAGAGGTGGGCTTGGAGAAGAGCAGAGAGAAAGTGGAAAAGAGACAAACTTCACATCTCGTTCGAAATGATGCTGAACAGCGCGTTTATCAGAAGCTTGTGACAGCAGAGAGAAACAAATACTTTGCTGACCTCATATCCTCCAATTCACAAAATCCTAAAGCACTCTATAGAACCATACAGCCCATAACCCTAAAGCACTCTATAGAACCATACAGGCCATAACCCTAAAGCACTCTATAGAACCATACAGGCCATAACCCTAAAGCACTCTATAGAACCATACAGGCCATAACCCTAAAGCACTCTATAGAACCATACAGGCCATAACCCTAAAGCACTCTATAGAACCATACAGGCCATAACCCTAAAGCACTCTATAGAACCATACAGCCCATAACCCTAAAGCACTCTATAGAACCATACAGGCCATAACCCTAAAGCACTCTATAGAACCATACAGGCCATAACTCGCCCCCCACCAGCAGCCGTGGAAGCCTCCACGTACAAATGCGAGGATTTCCGCACCTTCTTTCTGGACAAGGTTATCAACATCACAGGGAATATTCCAACATCCACACGCGACCTGAGTGTGGATCTGAGATGCTCCTCCTCCCTGTCCAGCTTTCAGCCTATTTCACTGTCAGACCTCTCTAAAATTTAATCTGCTCTGAACTCCACCACTGCCCCCCAGGATGCTATTCCCACCCCATTATTTAAGGAGGTATTTGACATCACAGCCCCTGCCATCTTATGCATTATCAATAGCTCCCTGACCTCTGGTATTGTTCCACCTAGCCTTAAGCATGCAGTGGTGCAGCCCATTCTAAAGAAACCTCACCTCGACTCCTCCATCCTCAGTAATTTCAGGCCTATTTCAAAGCTCCCATTCCTCTCCAAACTACTGGAGAAAGCCGTCGTGAGCCAGCTGTTGCCCTACCTGTTCCAGAACAACATCATGGATAAGTTCCAGTCTGGCTTCAGGGCGGGGCACAGCACAGAGTCCGCCCTCCTCTGGGTCACCAACGACCTCCTCCTCCACACAGACGCCAGGAGGTGTGCTGCGTTAAGGCTCCTGGACCTGAGCGCTGCCTTTGATACAATCGATCATGACATCCTCATCGACCGCCTCAAACAGGGGGCCGGTATCTCTAGAACAGCCTTGGCCTGGTTCAGGAGTTACCTCAGCAACAGGACTTTCGCTGTGAACATCTACAAGGCTCTCTCCAGTACCGCTGACCTGTCCTTCGGGGTCCCTCAGGGATCAATATTAGGACCCATCCTTTTCTCACTATACATGCTCCCCCTCGGCCATATCATCCAACGCCATAACTCCGACTAGACTAACTGACTGTCTGACTGACATCAAAGACTGGATGACTCAGAACTTTCTCCAACTGAACGAGAGCAAGGGGGAGCTCATTCTGTTCGGCCCCACTACTGTCGTTCACCAGACAACACGCCGCCTGGGCACCCTAGCCACCCTGGTCTGGCCTAAGGTCAGAAACCTAGGTGTTATCTTCGACTCTATCCTCAGGTTCGACGCCCAGGTGAGCACAGTGGTGGGGTTGTGCTTCTACCAACTCCGCCTTATTGCCAGCATTAAACCATTCCTCTCCATCCTACAGCGGGTTATCATCACACTCATCTTCTCCAGACTGGACTATTGCAACTCCCTATACATTGGACTCTCAGATGAACTCACCAACCGTCTCCAGCTGATCATGAACTCTGCAGCCAGACTGTTGACAGGCACCAGGATGAGGGATCAGATCTCTCCTGTCCTGGCCTCCCTCCACTGGCTCCCAGTGCGGGAGAGAGCACAGTTCAAAACCCTCATGTCCACCTATAAAGCACTAAATGGACTTGCCCCCGATTACGTCTCAGAACTCCTGGAGTATACATCAACACAAGCATCAAGAACCCTTAGATCAGGTGACCAGAGACTGCTACACATCCCCCGGTCTAACCTGGTCTCAGAGACTGCTATACGTCCCCTGGTCTAACCTGGTCTCAGAGACTGCTACACGTCCCCTGGTCTAACCTGGTCTCAGAGACTGCTATACGTCCCCTGGTCTAACCTGGTCTAGCCTGGTCTCAGAGACTGCTACACGTCCCCTGGTCTAACCTGGTCTCAGAGACTGCTATACGTCCCCTGGTCTAACCTGGTCTCAGAGACTGCTACATGTCCCCTGGTCTAACCTGGTCTCAGAGACTGCTATACGTCCCCTGGTCTAACCTGGTCTCAGAGACTGCTATACGTCCCCTGGTCTAACCTGGTCTCAGAGACTGCTATACGTCCCCTGGTCTAACCTGGTCTCAGAGACTGCTACATGTCGCCTGGTCTAACCTGGTCTCAGAGACTGCTACACGTCCCCTGGTCTAACCTGGTCTCAGAGACTGCTACATGTCCCCTGGTCTAACCTGGTCTCAGAGACTGCTACATGTCCCCTGGTCTAACCTGGTCTCAGAGACTGCTACATGTCCCCTGGTCTAACCTGGTCTCAGAGACTGCTACACGTCCCCTGGTCTAACCTGGTCTCAGAGACTGCTATACGTCCCCTGGTCTAACCTGGTCTCAGAGACTGCTACATGTCCCCTGGTCTAACCTGGTCTCAGAGACTGCTATACGTCCCCTGGTCTAACCTGGTCTCAGAGACTGCTACATGTCCCCTGGTCTAACCTGGTCTCAGAGACTGCTACATGTCCCCTGGTCTAACCTGGTCTCAGAGACTGCTATACGTCCCCCGGTCTAACCTGGTCTCAGAGACTGCTACATGTCCCCTGGTCTAACCTGGTCTAGCCTGGTCTCAGAGACTGCTATACGTCCCCTGGTCTCTGGTCTAACCTGGTCTCAGAGACTGCTATACGTCCCCTGGTCTAACCTGGTCTCAGAGACTGCTATACGTCCCCTGGTCTAACCTGGTCTCAGAGACTGCTACATGTCCCCTGGTCTAACCTGGTCTAGCCTGGTCTCAGAGACTGCTACATGTCCCCTGGTCTAACCTGGTCTAGCCTGGTCTCAGAGACTGCTATACGTCCCCTGGTCTAACCTGGTCTCAGAGACTGCTACATGTCCCCCGGTCTCTGGTCTAACCTGGTCTCAGAGACTGCTACATGTCCACCGGTCTAACCTGGTCTCAGAGACTGCTATACGTCCCCTGGTCTAACCTGGTCTAACCTGGTCTCAGAGACTGCTACATGTCCCCCGGTCTCTGGTCTAACCTGGTCTCAGAGACTGCTACATGTCCCCTGGTCTAGCCTGGTCTCAGAGACTGCTATACGTCCCCTGGTCTCTGGTCTAACCTGGTCTCAGAGACTGCTATACGTCCCCTGGTCTAACCTGGTCTCAGAGACTGCTACACGTCCCCTGGTCTAACCTGGTCTCAGAGACTGCTATACGTCCCCTGGTCTAACCTGGTCTCAGAGACTGCTATACGTCCCCTGGTCTAACCTGGTCTCAGAGACTGCTACACGTCCCCCGGTCTAACCTGGTCTCAGAGACTGCTACATGTCCCCTGGTCTAACCTGGTCTCAGAGACTGCTATACGTCCCCTGGTCTAACCTGGTCTCAGAGACTGCTACATGTCCCCTGGTCTAACCTGGTCTCAGAGACTGCTACACGTCCCCCTGGTCTAACCTGGTCTCAGAGACTGCTACATGTCCCCTGGTCTAACCTGGTCTAACCTGGTCTCAGAGACTGCTATACGTCCCCTGGTCTAACCTGGTCTAACCTGGTCTCAGAGACTGCTACATGTCCCCTGGTCTAACCTGGTCTCAGAGACTGATACACGTCCCCTGGTCTAACCTGGTCTCAGAGACTGCTATACGTCCCCCGGTCTCTGGTCTAACCTGGTCTCAGAGACTGCTACATGTCCCCTGGTCTAACCTGGTCTCAGAGACTGCTATACGTCCCCTGGTCTAACTTGGTCTCAGAGACTGCTACATGTCCCCTGGTCTAACCTGGTCTCAGAGACTGCTACACGTCCCCTGGTCTAACCTGGTCTCAGAGACTGCTATACGTCCCCTGGTCTAACCTGGTCTCAGAGACTGCTATACGTCCCCTGGTCTAACCTGGTCTCAGAGACTGCTACACGTCCCCTGGTCTAACCTGGTCTCAGAGACTGCTATACGTCCCCTGGTCTAACCTGGTCTCAGAGACTGCTATACGTCCCCTGGTCTAACCTGGTCTCAGAGACTGCTACACGTCCCCTGGTCTAACCTGGTCTCAGAGACTGCTATACGTCCCCTGGTCTAACTTGGTCTCAGAGACTGCTACATGTCCCCTGGTCTAACCTGGTCTCAGAGACTGCTACACGTCCCCTGGTCTAACCTGGTCTCAGAGACTGCTATACGTCCCCTGGTCTAACCTGGTCTCAGAGACTGCTACACGTCCCCTGGTCTAACCTGGTCTCAGAGACTGCTACATGTCCCCTGGTCTAACCTGGTCTCAGAGACTGCTACATGTCCCCCGGTCTAACCTGGTCTCAGAGACTGCTACATGTCCCCTGGTCTAACCTGGTCTCAGAGACTGCTACACGTCCCCCGGTCTAACCTGGTCTCAGAGACTGCTACACGTCCCCCCGGTCTAACCTGGTCTCAGAGACTGCTACACGTCCCCCTGGTCTAACCTGGTCTCAGAGACTGCTACACGTCCCCCTGGTCTAACCTGGTCTCAGAGACTGCTACATGTCCCCTGGTCTAACCTGGTCTCAGAGACTGCTATACGTCCCCTGGTCTAACCTGGTCTCAGAGACTGCTATACGTCCCCTGGTCTAACCTGGTCTAACCTGGTCTCAGAGACTGCTATACGTCCCCTGGTCTAACCTGGTCTCAGAGACTGCTACACGTCCCCTGGTCTAACCTGGTCTCAGAGACTGCTACACGTCCCCTGGTCTAACCTGGTCTCAGGAGGTGACTGAGCCTTTGCAGTAGCAGCACCACGGCTGTGGAATGCACCGCCACTGGACATTAGAACTGACCCTTCTCTGACTACATTCAAGAGAGAGCTCAAGACATATTTCTGCCGCAAACTGAATTACTGAGATGTCCTCCATGTCTATTTCTATTTTCCTTATTATCTGACTATTCTTGTTGCTCATTACCCTTAGAGGAGTTCTATATGTCTGTTTCCTTCCTCTGCTCAGTTTTTGTCTTCATGTTTTCACCTGATCGAACCCACGCTTTGGGCAACCTGACCAGTTGTAAATAATATGCATGTAACAAATAAAGATGACTATGACTATGACTATAAAAAGCTCCAGTTCTCAAAAACTAGTCATCCCAAAATTGTCAGTTTAGCGTGAAAGTATCAGAATAATTTCCGTTTATTGAAAATATATGTGAAAATAAATGACAACGATGTCAAACGTTATTTATTGGTAAAACAAGGATCGTATCTGTAAAACAACTGTTGAAACCGTGAAAAATATTTTTACATGTACAAAATTGAAAAGTACAAACACACAATATAAATTACAAGGTCAAATTATAAGGTACACCTACAACTTGTGGAGTACAAACACAAAAACAATTACAAATAGAAATCACAAGTACAACTTCACAATCACGACTTATTTATGGCATTAATTTAATTCCATAGATAACCCCACCATCTGAGCTGCTGCGAGGGCCAAGCTTGCATTGTGAACATTCTTGTCTTTTAAGAAGCAGTGGGAGTTGAGTAGAGCAGAAAACCAGCAAGCCCTGAGGCCAGTTTCATTGTATCATCCCTGTTTTGCATGACATTTACTGTATGGATATCCTTGCTAAAGAATTCTCACATCAGTCTGAGATATCTCTAAGGCATTTATTCAAAGGACATCCTTTTTTTCTAAACAAATATATATATATACATGTATTTCTTTATTCCACTGTTTGATGTGTTTGTTGCTGTATTCAAATAAGAGAACTCTCCAGAAATGTGTCCTCTTGTTTACTGCAGAGAAATGATTATATAGTGTGTAAGAGTGTTCTCTTGGGAAACAGACAGCATGTGGTGTCGTGATGACTGTAGAAGTGAGTAATTCGCCTTATTCACTTGGCAGCCATATTGGTCAGTCTGGGGTGCGGATGCGGAAGTGCCCGTTGACTTCAATGTTAAAAGTTCGCTGTAAAAACACCACTTCAAGAACCGAAATAGTCAAAATAACAGGCTGAATACACTATCGGGGGTTACAAACTCATCATTACCAGACTCTGATTGTTTTTCACTGCCGTTGTTTTCGCTTTTGGAAATACATGGAGGTGAATGAGCCAAAGTTAGCCGTCAGCTGCATTCACTCCGATGGCTAGGCCTATTTTATACTAAGAAGATCATATTACAGAGGCATGTGAAAAACCACAACAAGCCCTCACTCTATGTAAACACAACTAGCGATTCATAAAGACAGATTGATGAAAACAACACTTTCACGGCAGAAAATAGATTTTTTAGAAGCTGCATTCTCAGTGCCCCGTCCGCCGCCATTACATGGATATACTTGGCTCGCGCTGGATTTTAAATTTCTTCTACAGGCCTCCGAATTACACCAAAGTTATCTCGGTGAGTCAAACGTCTTATAATATGCCGTAAATAAGGTCCAGGTTGTCAAAAACGAGCATTCTCCTTTAATAGAACTGGATGCGGTGACTACATTGACGCCTCGTTCTTGAGAGTGAAGCTTTTTGAACAGGCCACTGACCCCTTTTTACATGCACAGTTGTGTTTTCTCGCGTCACAGGCATGCGCAGTTGTGCTTTTCTCATGTTTTAACCACGTGATTTGTTGACCTGGCCGCGTCCACGAAGTTTACACGTTCATGTGGATTTTTAATGAGCGTTCACCGCTCTCCCCGCTGTATTGCATGTCCCTGCATTAGCATTGTTAAGTAATTTAAAAAAATTATGCAAATAATTGCATGGTGCAAACTGCTTATGTCAAAAGGGCAATTTTTGGCAAGATGGCGCAAGACTGCGCATGCCTGTGACTGTGCATGTCAAAAGGGCCCTGTTCAAAAAGCTTCACTTCAAACAAACGAAGCGTGTGTTTCAGTAGTGTACAAGTGTTTCAGTAGTATGTAAAAGTGTCAGAGTGTGTATTTACAGTACGTACAAGTGTTTCAATAGTGAGCGTGAGAGTGTTTCAATAGTGAGCGTGAGAGTGTTTCAATAGTAAGTGTACAAGTGTTTCAGTAGTATGTATAAAAGTGTCAGAGTATGTATGTAGGTACAAGTGTTTCAGTAGTATGTATAAAAGTGTCAGAGTGTGAATGTAGGTACAAGTGTTTCAATAGTGAGCGCAAGAGTGTTTGAATTTCAATAGTAACCATACAAGTGTTTCATTATTTAAGTCCTAAATGGCCCCTCATAGTTTCTACATCAATGGTGGTTAAGAAGTAGATCGAGTAGATCAGATCAGATAATCTGTGTCCATGGATATGCTCTTTTTACAGCAGCTAAATACAAAAATAATAGGTGCTTAAGAGGATGTGTCAGGTGGTACTTCTTGAAGAAGTGAGTTTTGAGCCTGAGGAAAAAGATGAGCGGCGACTGTCCAGAAAAGAGCTGTGACCGGGTCGATCGACATCAGGGGCCTCGGATCAACGTGGAAACCAATTGCCTCGAGGTACTGTAGCACAGGGCTTGATCATAGCCTGGAAGTAGGAAGGAGCTGTTCCTTTCATTGCCTGTAGGCTAGCGCCAGAGTCTTTAACTGGATGTGAGCTGCTACAGGGAGCCAGTGTAGAGAACGGAAAAGAGAAGTTGTATGGGAGAATTTGGGGAGGTTGAACACTTGGTGAGTTGCAGCTTTCTAGACTAGCTCCAGAGGAAACTGGATGAGCACCTGTGCCTTTTGGTCAGTGAGGAAAGGGAGAATCCTCCTGATGTTCTAGTACAGGAATCAGCAGGAGTGTGTAATCGATGCAATATTTGTCCAGAATGACAGGTAACCCTTCCCCAGAAGGAACAGCAGCTCAATTGTGTCCAGGTTGAGCTATCGTCGCAGGCTCAAAACTCATCTCTTCAATAAGTACTACAACGATCCAACCTCTTAAACACCTATTGTATTTTAGATTGCTATTTTGCCTTCAGCACTAGATTATAGTCACTTGTTTTAGAAAGGATATGCAGTTGTGAGTTCTGGCAAGTAGTAGTACCTGTACATTGGCTTTTCCTACGTTAAATGCAATTATTGTTAGTCACTTTGGATAAAAGCGTCTGCTAAATGACTGTAATGTAATGAGTTGGCGTGTTGCCATCCACTCGGAGATGTCAGCCAAGCATGCAGCAATGCTTGCCTCCACTCATGTGACAGAGGGAGGAAATGACAGGACCAGCTGGGCAACATTGGCATAACAATGGTAGGAGTAGCCATGTGAGCGATTGACAGAACCTAGTGATGTAGCGTAGAGGGAAAAAAAGAAGAGGACCTAGAACTGACCCTTGTGGAACTCCCGTAGTCAGACTGTATAGTTCCGACACAGACCCTCTTCATGTCACCTGGTAGGGACGACCCATCAGGTAAGATGCAAACCGCGAGAGTACAGAGCTAGAGACGCCTTTCTCCTCGAGGGTGGAATACTATGTTAGCCTACCATACAGTATAGCCTACCGTACAGTAGGCTAACATAGTAACAACTGCACATTCTATCTAAGCAGGTTATCCTCTGGCAAACCTGACCCTGACCATACCATAGGTAAACTCTACAGTCCCTGTATATCATCATGGCAGCCCCTACTGGCATGATCAATAATGGCATTACTGAAAAATCTGCATCAAGACCAAATTGTGCAGACTTTACCATTATAATCTCTATGTATGAATATGGATTTTATATTACCATATTATCCCAAAATGCAATATAAACTAAACAATATTTAAAGTGTGTGCTCTTTGTGTGTGTGTGTGTGTGTGTGTGTGTGTGTGTGTGTGTGTGTGTGTGTGTGTGTGTGTGTGTGAGAGAGAGATTGTTTGTTTGTGTGTGTGTGTGTGTGAGAGAGAGAGAGAGAGAGAGAGAGAGAGAGGGAAGAGAGAGAGAGGCAGAGACAGAAAAGATGGCAATTTATCAGTTCCCTTTGAAGTATGTAAATCTATTAACTGTATTTGCAAATATTAGTTATGAAAAAAACAATATTACAACTATTTGAATTATTTTAATTTCAGAATCATTATCCCCTGTGATTACTCTTCATGATGTTTTACAGTTCATTAGGAAAATAGAAGTAGATTATCTTTGTTAAACTAAATGGAACAAATTGGTTTGAATATGTTATAAGCACTATTGTTGTGGTCCCAGCCCAGGCCCCGCCTCACCCAGGGCCGGGGCGAACGAGCGCTGGGTCACTCCCGGGAACGAGCCCGAGACAGCGGCAGGTGCAGCCTGTTACCAATCAGGCTCACCTGCCGCAATCATCTCGGGCGGCTACAAGAAGCCAGCAGCCCCGCCGCTCAGTGCTTGGTTATACTGAGATCTTGGTAATTCTTTGCTAAGCTCCCAGCTGATTGTACGCCCCTTTGTTGTTTTCCTTGTTCTCGTTAACTCCTCGTGTCCCTCTCTCCGTTTTCCCCTACAAGACCCCGTCTTCGTCCCGCGCCGCCCTCTGTGACTCGGCTCTCCCGGCTCCACTCCGCGCCTCCCTCCCGCTCCGCGATTCGCCCTGCCTACCGCCTCCGCGCCGGCGCCCGCGCCACCAACGCAGCTCCCGGACTTCCCCTCTCCACCGGCTTTTTTTCTCGCTCGCCTCGTGCCCCTCGGACCAGACCTCTCCCCCTGACGCTCCTCCACGGGGATCTCTCCGGCTCGCCAGTCCCCGCGGTAGCCTGACGCACGCACACAGACAACATCCCTCCACATAGCCATTTGCCCTCACGCATCCATACACTTAATTTCACATCCCATTCACACGCACACGCACGCACACATGCATACCCCCCACCTTAAAGTGGCAGTCCGTCTGTGTTTTTGTGCTTACTTTTTCTCCCGGTGTGGTCACCGCAGTACCTTAGTTATCCCCCTTTTTTGTTCCATTTGTTTATCATTTATTAAAACCGCCTTCGGGCTATTATAGTTACTCTGGTGTCCGTCTGCTTCTCTGGGTCTGCTGCCCTGGTCCGGTTCTCTGTTCAGGGGTGCCCCCCCCTTCCCGGGGGCATAACAGAATAACCAAGCCATTATGGACCAAAGCAGACCCAGTGGGCAGGCGGATGCAGCTAAGCCCGCAGTATCCCCACCCCCAGGTCCCTCGGTCCTGGAGACCGTAGTCCGTAGCCACACCGTTCAGCTTAACAAGCTAACCTCGGAGCTCGACACCGCTTTTGCCCGAATCACATCGGAGATGGGGGAACTGCGGACGGCCTCCCATGCCACGGCGGGCGTGCTCACCTCCCTGACTCATCAGGTCTCCAGCCTGGCGGAGATGGTGGCCAGGCTCACTCATCTGCCACCCCCCGAGTCCGGTCCTCCCCCAGAGCCACGCTCTTCCCTGCCCGGCCTAAACGACCCGGCTCCCCAGAGCTGGTCCCAGCCCCCCGAGCAAACACCCTCTGAGCCCCGGTTTGAGCCCAACCTCCCCTGCCCCAGGCCATTCTCCGGGGAGTTTGATCTGTGTCGAGGCTTCCTGGGGCAGTGCAAACTACTTTTTTGCCACCAGCCCTCAAGATACCGGTCAGACGCCGCCAAGGTGGCGTTAGTAATGTCACTGCTCTCGGGGCGGGCCTTAGCTTGGGCCATGGCGATGAGGAACCACAACAACGGGCTCTCTGCTGACTACCAGTGTTTTGTCACGGAATTCAAGCTGGCGTTCGACCACCCCGCAGAGGGGGCAGACGCGGCCGGGCGGCTACACACCATCCAACAGGGGTCGCGGTCAGTGGCGGACTACACACTGGAGGTCCGCATGCTTGCCGCCGACAGCGGGTGGGATGACGTGGCGCTCCGGAGTGCTTACAGGCGGGGCCTCAGCGAGACCATTAAAGACATGATCATCCGAGACCGTCCCGCCACCTTCGCTGAGCTGGCCACCCTTTCCCTTCAGGTAGACGAGAGGCTGCGGGAGCGGCGTCTGGAGCGCGCCAACCGGCTGGGGCCACCCCACAAACCGCTCGCAAACCGGGTGCCCCCCAGGGATCCTGCCCATCCCTTCCGGGACCCCTCGCCCCCTTCTACGGCCTCTGGGGCCCGCCACCTGTCTCCTCCTGGGGCCGAAGAGGAGGCCATGCAGCTGGGCCGATCACGCCTGTCCCCGGAGGAAAGAGAACAGCGGATGCGTGACCGGCTCTGCCTCTACTGCGGTAAGGCGGGCCACGTCATCCGCGCCTGCCCCTCTCGGCCAAAAGCCCCGGCCCACTAGATGGGGGCATTCTAGTGAGCCTTACCACCCTGCCCCAATCCCGGAGGGAGCCTAACCAACTGTTCCCAGCCACTCTTTCATGGGGAAAAGAGTCGCTCTCTGCAGGGATTCTCCTGGACTCGGGCGCCGACGAGTGCCTAATCGACCGAACCCTGGCCCAGCAGGCAGGCATCCCGCTCGTCCCCCTTGATACCACCCTCTCGGCGCAGGCACTAGATGGTCGCTCTCTGGGTAAGATCACCCATTGCACCGCACCACTCACGTTAACCCTGTCTGGCAATCACGTAGAGACGGCACGGTTTATGGTACTTAACGCACCCACGGCTCCGTTGGTCCTGGGCAGACCTTGGTTAGACAGACACGACCCGCACATTTCATGGTCCTCTGGACGGATTTTGGGCTGGAGCGTGGCCTGTCATGCCAACTGCTTACGCTCCGCCCACTCTCTGTCCAGTGAGATCAAACGCGAACCCTCACCCCCTGACCTCACTGGTGTTCCACCCGCGTACCACGATTTGGCACCCGTTTTCAGTAAGGACAGTGCACTCTCACTCCCTCCTCACCGCCCTTATGATTGCGCCATAGACCTCCTTCCCGGGGCAACCTATCCCGTCGGCCGGTTGTACAACCTCTCCGTCCCGGAGAAGGAGGCTATGCGCAATTATATCACTGAGTCTTTGGCCTCAGGAGTCATAAGGCCGTCGTCCTCCCCGGTTGCCGGGGGCTTCTTTTTCGTCTCGAAGAAGGACGGCAGCCTGAGGCCTTGTATTGATTACCGCCAGCTTAATGACATCACCATAAAAAATAAGTATCCACTGCCACTCCTTAGTTCCATGTTTGAGCCACTCTCCCACGCCACGGTGTTCACCAAACTTGATCTACGCAATGCTTATCACTTGGTGCGTGTCCGTGAGGGGGATGAATGGAAGACTGCATTCAATACCCACCTGGGGCATTTTGAGTACCGGGTGATGCCCTTTGGCTTAACCAATGCCCCAGCTGTCTTCCAGGCTCTGGTAAACGATGTACTCCGGGACATGCTTAACATCATGGTCGTCGTTTACCTGGACGATATCCTGGTCTTCTCCAGGACGGAGCAGGAACACATTCAACACGTCCGCCTGGTCCTCAACCGACTACTGGAGAATAGGCTCTTCGTCAAGGCGGAGAAGTGCGTCTTCCACTCCGCCTCCGTGGAGTTCCTGGGCCACATCGTGGAGAGCGGGCAGGTGCGGGCCAATCCCAAGAAGGTGAGCGCGGTGGTGGAGTGGGCACGCCCAGTCGACCGGACTCAACTCAGGCGTTTCCTCGGGTTTGCCAACTTCTACCGCAGGTTTATCCGAGGATTCAGCCGAGTTGTTGCGCCCCTCTCCGCGCTCACCTCTACCCTCAGCCCCTTCCTCTGGACCCCGGAGGCGGAGAGGGCATTCTCAGCCCTTAAGGGCCTGTTCGCGACAGCTCCGGTACTCATCCTCCCCGACCCCTCTCGACACTTCATTGTTGAGGTGGACGCCTCGGATTTGGGTATCGGGGCCGTCCTGTCCCAGCGGTCGGAAGAGGACCAGTGTCTCCACCCAGTGGCATTCTTCTCCCGACGCTTTTCGCCTGCGGAAAGGAACTATGACGTGGGGAACAGGGAGCTCCTTGCCGTTCATGCCGCCTTGGAAGCATGGAGGCACTGGCTGGAGGGGGCCAAGCTACCCTTTGTGGTCTGGACCGACCACAAAAACCTCCTGTACATACGAACGGCTAAGAGGCTCAGCCCTAGGCAAGCGCGCTGGGCCCTTTTCTTCAGCCGGTTTGACTTTACCCTCACCTACCGCCCGGGCTCCAAGAACATCAAGGCCGATGCCCTTTCCCGACTCTTCCCCGAGAGTGCCCCCAGCACCACAGAACGCCCTGATGCCATCCTCCCCCCGGCCCGGGTGGTGGGTGTGGTCACTTGGGGAGTCGAATCGGTGGTCCGGGCTGCCCAGCGCGCCCAGCCCGACCCAGGCGGTGGGCCCCGGCATCGCCTCTTCGTCCCGTCCGCCGTCCGGAGCAAGGTCCTGGAGTGGGGCCATGCCAGTCGGTTGGCCTGTCACCCTGGGGCCCATCGGACGGCGGAGTTCATCCGACGGCGGTTCTGGTGGCCCACCTTGGGAGCCGACACCCGGGAATACGTGGCCGCTTGTGACATCTGCTCCCGTAGCAAGGCCTCCCACCGCCCTCCAGCCGGCCTCCTCCGCCCCTTGCCCATCCCCGGTCGACCATGGTCACATATCGCCCTGGACTTTGTGACTGGCCTTCCGACATCCCAAGGCAACAACACCATCCTGACCGTGGTCGACCGGTTCTCCAAGGCGGTCCACTTCATCGCTCTCCCGGGACTCCCGTCCGCGGCTGAAACGGCAGACCTCCTCACCACCCATGTGGTCCGGTTGCATGGCATCCCCCAGGATGTCGTCTCGGACCGGGGACCCCAGTTCACCTCTAAGGTATGGCGGGCTTTCTGTCGGGGAATAGGGGCCACAGTTAGCCTCTCGTCGGGATACCACCCCCAGACCAACGGGCAGGCGGAACGGGCCAACCAGGCCTTGGAAACGACCCTCCGCTGCATAACGACAAGCAACCCCGCCTCCTGGAGTCGTTACCTGCCCTGGGCTGAATATTCCCTCAACGCCATGGTGAGTTCGGCTACTGGTTTGTCCCCGTTTGAGTGTTCCCTGGGCTACCAGCCACCCCTCTTCCCCTCTCAAGAACAGGAAGTTGCGGTGCCGTCCACCAGGGCTCACCTCCATCGGTGCCGGCGTATCTGGAAGAATGCCCGCGCCGCCATGCTGCGAGCCAGAGACCGTGCCCAGCGTAGCGCCAATCGGCGGAGGGTGCCGGCCCCTGCCTACCACCTGGGGCAGAGAGTGTGGTTGCTGGCCAGGAACCTCCCCGTCCCTGGCGTCTCCCGGAAACTGGCTCCTCGGTATGTCGGGCCCTACACTGTGGAGAGGATCATCAACCCCTCGGCTCTCCGGCTGCGTCTCCCAGCCTCCCTCAGGGTCCACCCAGTTTTCCACGTTTCCCAGGTCAAACCAGTAGCTGACTCAGCCCTGTCTCCGCCTGCCCCTGCGCCGCCACCGCCCCGGGTCCTCGAGGGTGGCGACCTGGTCTGGGAGGTCAACCAGATCCTCTCGGTCCGCCGCCAGGGACGGGGGTTCCAGTACCTGGTGGACTGGGTGGGGTATGGGCCGGAGGACCGCAACTGGGTCCCCCGCTCCTATCTGGCCGACCCTGGCCTGCTGCGGGAGTTCTACCGGGTCCATCCTGACGCCATCGGTCGGTCGCCCGGTGTCTCCCGTAGGGAGGGGGGTCCTGTTGTGGTCCCAGCCCAGGCCCCGCCTCACCCAGGGCCGGGGCGAACGAGCGCTGGGTCACTCCCGGGAACGAGCCCGAGACCGCGGCAGGTGCAGCCTGTTACCAATCAGGCTCACCTGCCGCAATCATCTCGGGCGGCTACAAGAAGCCAGCAGCCCCGCCGCTCAGTGCTTGGTTATACTGAGATCTTGGTAATTCTTTGCTAAGCTCCCAGCTGATTGTACGCCCCTTTGTTGTTTTCCTTGTTCTCGTTAACTCCTCGTGTCCCTCTCTCCGTTTTCCCCTACAAGACCCCGTCTTCGTCCCGCGCCGCCCTCTGTGACTCGGCTCTCCCGGCTCCACTCCGCGCCTCCCTCCCGCTCCGCGATTCGCCCTGCCTACCGCCTCCGCGCCGGCGCCCGCGCCACCAACGCAGCTCCCGGACTTCCCCTCTCCACCGGCTTTTTTTCTCGCTCGCCTCGTGCCCCTCGGACCTGACCTCTCCCCCTGACGCTCCTCCACGGGGATCTCTCCGGCTCGCCAGTCCCCGCGGTAGCCTGACGCACGCACACAGACAACATCCCTCCACATAGCCATTTGCCCTCACGCATCCATACACTTAATTTCACATCCCATTCACACGCACACGCACGCACACATACATACCCCCCACCTTAAAGTGGCAGTCCGTCTGTGTTTTTGTGCTTACTTTTTCTCCCGGTGTGGTCACCGCAGTACCTTAGTTATCCCCCTTTTTTGTTCCATTTGTTTATCATTTATTAAAACCGCCTTCGGGCTATTATAGTTACTCTGGTGTCCGTCTGCTTCTCTGGGTCTGCTGCCCTGGTCCGGTTCTCTGTTCAGGGGTGCCCCCCCCTTCCCGGGGGCATAACAACTATAGGTATAAGCAACTTTTGTGTTTTGTGTCTAGCAATGGATGCACACAAGCTTGAAACTCTCAAAAGGGCATACATTCAAATTATACTATACCCATATTGTATAAATAATTATACTAGCCTATATTAATATTCAAATATATCAGGAAGAAGTTTGATATAATGTGATGGTCTCACTGTTCTCTATACTTAATCAGCTTGCGCTGGAGTAAACAGTTTAACAGAGACAAAGACACTAAAAGGTGATAAAAGAGGATGAATAATAATAAAGACATTGCAATCAGTGTGCAAAGCATTTGTTCATTGGTTTGTGTTTGCTAAATATAACATACAATATTTGACAACTACTTGACAACAGTCAGAAGACTAGGCGTGCGTTAAGTAGCTGAGCGCTCAGTCAGCGATCAGTGATCAGAATTCACTTAACGGGTTGCTCAGTTACGCTCAGACTGATCTGCTCAGAGCACAAGTGAGCAGTTTTGAACTATGATCTGTTTCAGCCAAACACCCCGTCATCATCATCATCACCTGAGCAAAAAAAAAACAAGGGGCGCGTTTTGTCTCGGGAATCGTTGGGACGCTGCTCGCTAATCACACATGATTGACAACAGGTGAAAAGTTCTCATCTCCTAGCAACTCAGCGCTCGGTTAGAGCAGACCGTTAAGTGGTTTTAAAAACCGCTCAGCGCTCAACGTGAGCATTCTAAGAGTGAGCGCTCAGCTACTTAACACTTTCCTGCTGGAGACCTAGCTCCTCTTCCGCTCCTGTCCTCCACCTGTCATCCACAGAGCTCTGTCTTCACCAGGCACCCTGTCACCCGACGACATGATGACAGCAAGCATGGCCCCTGATGTGCTGTAGCCTACCTCATCCTTTTTAAGTGTCAGATGGAGCGAGAGAACTGTGTTCCCGGTCTCATCCAACAGCCCCAGGAGTCATCCCATAGGCCTCTTCTAAGCCCTCTCCCGAAGACCTGTGGCAGCAGCACTGTGCAGAGTCAGAGATCTGGCATGTCGGTGTATTTGGGTAAATAATGAGGGTTCCTCAGAGCTCGCATGTTATTTCTTTGCAGTTTGTAACTCATTCATTTCATGGGAGAGTCAGTGAGATGAAGACTTCGCTATTTTTGGAGAATAAAAGGGGATGGGCTGTCTAATATCAGAGGCGTATGTCAGCTTTGCCCCGTGAATCGGAAGTCTGTCAAGCGAAAAGCACTGCATCAAGAAACCAACAAAGATTTCAGTACAAGAAGACCACCCACCTCTCCCGTCATCTCTTCCTGTTGTCCGCTGAAGACGGGATCGCACTTTGCCCATGAAGGCCTGACCTGAGGGGCTGACAGCACCCGCATCTCTGCCAAGCCTGATTACACAGAGGCTGCTAGCAGACTGAGAGGAGGCCATGTTAGTTACCAGGCTCTGTCCCAGACCTCCTCTGTGAACCCATCTTCTCTCTTCCTGTCAAATGCAGACAGACCGGAGGAGTACAGGGAGAAAACACATACAAAGTTGCTGTTGAACAAGCGTCCTGTGGGCGACCTGTGTGTGGGCATCGTTTGACAGGTGCAGCGTGTTGGCAGTGGTACAAACACCTGGCAGATTGGCCCGTGGTGATCGGTGGTCACAGCCTGCCGGTCCTCTTGACAGCTCCCTAGCGGACGGCTTGGGGAGATAGTTGTGCACATAGCATGGGATGGCATGGAGTTTATCATTAGGGTTGTTAATGTACAGTAACTAACTAAAAAAGGTCCACCCGGGATTGAACATATAAACATACAAACACCGTAAATGCTGCACAGTTGACTGTGAAAAGAGAGAGAGTGCTGTTCAGAGCTGTACATTTTGGACCATATTCAAAAACTACAAGAAGTAGAATTTGTAGCTCTTAGGTCTTTACTTAAAGGGGTAGTTCAGAATTTTGGACATACAGTAGAGCTTCATTTATGACTTAAAGGACAATGCTTGTTTTTGACAACCTGGACCTTATTTACGACATATTATAAGACGTTTGACTCACCGAGATCACTTTGGTGTAGTTCGGAGGCCGGTAGAAGAAATGTAAAATCCAGCGCGAGCCAGTATATCCATGTAATGGTGGTGGTCGGGGCAGCGAGAATGCCCCGAGAACTAGCGATTCATCAAGACAGATTGATGAAAACAACCGTTTCGCGGCAGAAAATAGATTTTTAGAAGATGCATTCTCGTTGCCCCGACCACCGCCATTACATGGATATACTGGCTCGCGCTGGATTTTACATTTCTTCTACCGGCCTCCGAACTACACCAAAGTGATCACCAAAGTCAGACATATCCCTTTAGAACGTGGCCATTGACACTTGTTGTTATACCCAATATACTGTAATCATACGGAGTGCTCGCTGGTGCTGTGCTTGTTGGTGGCTGTCATAAACAAAACAAGTAAAATGATTTGGGGGGCATATCTCTGGCTAGCTACATAAAGCAGCTAGTTCATATTGTTGTATTAATAGTTGGTAAAAAAAACATGTTCACAAAAACCAAATTTGTTTGCTCATCTAAAGCTAACATGCTAGCTGGCTACCGTCATTCATGATTGGATGGCCATAGCCCTATATTGTGACAGGCAGTCAAAATAACAGTGCTATCAAACAAGCTTAACATTCCAAATACATTTTATTTGGAAACACTAGCATAACCAGTTGGTTGGCATTTCATTACAACAACTCATCAGTTTATACTGTATGCTGCACAGCAAACAAGCAGAACAGTATCAGTCATAGCTAGCCAGCTAGCTGTTTGCTATCAACGTTAAGTCTGGCATGTTTTGGTTATAGCTGATTAGCTTGTATTCTTGCCTGTGTTGTTCTCCTCGTGCCAAACACCCTCTAGCTGTTCTAAAATCACTGTAACCCACAGCCTCTCGTGGTTTATTGCTTAAATTAAGTATAGTGTCTGCTTTAAATCAATCCTTGCAAAACACTTAATTAATGCTAATTAAATAGACCTGTATTAAGCATCAAGTGAGGTATTACTACTGTACATGTGCTAACATTTATGCATTTACAATGCATTTAGGTTATTCATATTGACCCATGAATGGTGAGCAGACCATTATCACATACAAATCATTAGTAAATAATTTAAAACTGGTTGATTAGTCATTCATAAATGATTTATTAAATGTGAGCAGACCATTATCACATACTGTACCTTATAATACCATACCTTATAAACCTTATGTTTATGAATGGCTTATTTACTGCTGGAGCTGCTGCCTCCGCGACCCGACCCCGGATAAGCGGATGAAGATGGATGGATGGATGGACGTTTCTAAATGTCATAATGATGTGTAAATGTTGAACAGACTATGAACAGATGCTTTATTAACAAGTATTACTCTAAAGCGTTACCAAAGTATGTTTTAATATAAGGAAGCCGGCTCTTAAACCAATATACAGCTAGACTGGTCAGACTTAATATTCACCCCCACTCATTGTTAAAAGCAGTGGACAACTTTATGGTCAGTCAACCATGAGGGTCTGCCTCAGGTGAATTAATCAACAAAAGTCCAGTAAGCTGTGAACTCTAGAAAGATTACATCTTTTAACTAATTAACCATTTACCAATTTAAATGGAAAGGTAAGTCAAAAGTTGATCTTTGGTAAATGGTGGTGATTGGATTGCAAAATTACCACCTCTTGTGAGCTGTCTTAACAAACTCAATAAATTAAACTAATATTGTACTTCAAACTGGCATCCAAGGATGTACTGTATGGATACTGTATAACACATTTCAGAAATGAATGTAACACAACGCCCTTCACAACAAAATGAAATGGAATAAATAAGGCAGATAGTAAAATGCAACAACACATAAATAAAATATGTAATAAATAAATAAATAAATAGTAATCATAATAAACCAGGCCAGGTCCAGCCTGGCTCATGTGCATGGCTGGCTTGTTTCTGTTCAGGACTGGTAGGATGGAAGCTAGTCATGCCACTGAAATAGCTGTGAATTGAAATGACATGAAATAATGTCTGATAGATTAAGATAGGTCTTGTCGCTTGTGGACACATAAGTTCCAATGCTTCCAATGCTAATCCTGCACAATAAGCGGTCAGTTGCTAAAGCAATTACACTGATGATAACATAAAGTCATCCCCACTGGGTCTTGAACCCCGGTCTCTTGGGAGGGTCCAATGCTCTGACCACTACTCTACATGTGCAGTGGAGATCAGCGGGCTGATTTTGGTGTCCTTCTTCCAGTCCCTAGTGTGGGTTGGGGTTAGAATAAGGGTTGGGGTTGGGACAGGATCTGATCTATAAGGCAAGGGGTAAAGGTTAGAGTGAAAGGATGAACATGTGGAAGTTTGGGGTATAGTCCCATAAAATCATCCCCACCGGGTCTTGAACCCCAGTCTCCCGGGTGGGAGTCCAATACTCTCACCATTACTCTACTTGTGCAGCGGAGATTGGCAGGTTGATCGGCAGGTTGACAACAATAGTTTTGCGAAGGACGGCTAACTGTATTTGAAGGTCCTCTGTGAATGTCAGATGACTTAAAGGTTTACAGAGGCATCTCAAGCTCAGGTAATGTTAATGACATGCCAAATATATACCTCTCCTCCACAACCAACCACCACCAGGGTTTGGTGCCCAACTCGCAGCACGGTGCCTCCAGGCGCCCCTGTTTCAGCATAAAAAGACTGATGAGCCGCTGTCCTTCATGTATCACTGCCTCCCACGCCTCACTGATACTTCTAGCACAGCCAGGCCTGTCAACATCTCTGCTCTAGTCTCTTATTTGTCTTTCTGGTTCATGGCAGGATGGTATGAGCTACAACTGCAGTATTTACCACAACCAACTGGTTTTCGTACACAGTCACGATGACTCATTTTGGGTCTAGCGTTCTGGCTATGGTATACAGTCACCTCTACTGTTGGGTTTAGTGTAACGTGGACGTCTATGCACACCAGGATACCTGCCAAGGACCTACTGCAGTGTGCTGTACAATACCATGACATCCCAACTACAGTTCTGTCCCTTCCCTTCAGACAGCCTTGAGCTTGGCAGCGGCTGAACACAGGACTGCTCTCGAGTTTCTCCCTCTCAAGGTCATAGATAATAGAGCAGCAGAGTAAGGGAGAGTGCGAGAATGAAGGAGAGAGCAAGATAGATAGATAGAGAGGGAGAGAGAGAGTATGAGAGAGAGGATTGAAAGGGTAGAGAGAGAGTGGGAGAGAGAGAGAGAGACAGAAACTGAGTGAGATAGAGGAAGCAATATCTCACTTTAAGGGAAGGGCCCATTCTGCAGTACTGCTTGTCTCCCAATCATATTTTCTTCCCCCTTGTTGCAGAGTCCTCTATGGAGGTGGCTTGAATTATGCACGGGAATTAAAACAAAGGTGGGGCCCATCATTAATTTTTCAGCTTTTAATTATCCTGCTATGATCCAAATTAATAATTAAAAATCCAATATTGTCACTGTCACCGAAAATGTCTCTGCAAGCAAGTGTAGTATATTTTTATACTTTATCATACTGTATAACATCAATACATCTGTATTACTCTCATGTAGTAATCATTTTATTAAGAATAATGAATAAACTAAACTAGGAACTGTGTTAACTTATTTAGCTTAACATGTGAGTTACAATTGTCCTGTCCTGAGTCAGCATTCCTTTGTCTTGTCTTGAGTCAATAAAACGCCAAATGGTTGTCTTTGAAGTCAGTTTACAGTTGGAATGCGATTCCAGGAAGGACCTAAGCCCCCGTGCTCGAGGAAGGGGGCAGAGCTCAGTGACCCGTTGACCAATTAGAAGACTAGTTGATCAGATCTGTGTTAACGAACATCCCTTTTATGTAAATGTGTTTGTCATGTGATACCTGGCCTGAAGTCAGGACATATAAACTCCGCCCCTCCCTGTGGACCTTAGTATTGCCGAAGTTTTGACCCCATGTACTGTAATAGGCTTGCTCAATAAATTGTTGATTATACCGTATTTTCTCCTGAAATACTTTTTGACTCAAGTTGCGCATTTGAAATACAGTGCACAAGCAGTGTGGTTCCTTCGGTGTAGGCTGTAGTTACATGGGTGGCTTTTTCTGACCACTTTAATACATTCTTTCATATCTATTTTTGTAACTGTAGGTTGACTTCTTTGCTTTCTGGTGGTGCTTGGAAGTGCCCTGGTTATGAACTCAGATCAAACCTGAAGCTTGATTAAGAGTTCAACCTTTTCAAAGCCTCCTTCTTTTCATCCCACTCAGTGAGCTTTCATTTCCAACAACATAAATGCAGTCAGTCCTATACTGTATGTTATTGCTTCCTTTCCTTTCAACCTGTAGAAATGTGTTTAGTATCACTGTGTGGTTGGCCTTTAAAGTGTTAATACATTGGAGTAGTAGAGCGATCATTGCCAGAGAGGAGTGGGTGGAGGTCCACAGGGAACGCACAAGCTCCAACTGCAATCATCCATCTTTGTGTGAGTCCTGTTGTTGAATCACTCTTGCATCCAGAAAAAGTATCGACACCCAAAGTGATGTATGGTCAGAAAGCACTTTGGAAAGGGGATTTAATAGATCTTTTTTTCATAGATAGTGTACCAACCATTCCAGCCACCTGGATCATAATTTATTTACACCCCCCCCCCCCCCCCTCTGAGATCTTATGAACCATCAGGCTGGTGTAACTAGGCTAGCATGTCTGAATATTCAGTCAAACACACCTTTCACTGCAGTCGTAGGCTAATTCTGTACAATGAGTTAGCCTATATCTTACATAGCATCATATTAACTCACTGTCATGAGGTTTAACTTTTATGTCTTCAATGACTGCTGTTTTCATCGTATACTGTACCATCAAACTACCACAAATATGTTCTACATATTCAACAACACGGTTGCATTTTGTATAATTAGAACATTCCCTATGTGTGGACCATGAAGAACTATCAATCATATTGTAGGCGGCAGTAAGTAATCTTTCACTGGTCACAGTCTGTGTCCAAATCTGGACACATATCAACGGGTATTGTGTTGAAATCCAGGATGAATTTTACTTTTTTAATAGGTTTGGAACCATTGCCAATTGCATTATTGCGTAACTTATGGGAACATACAAAAAGACTACAAATTTGTAGGATTTTGGTGCTTTGTGATATTGAAATGGTAATGGAAATGTGTTTTTTTTAAAGTTGTATTTTACTTGATTTCTTATCTTAATTTTCTTTTGTGTTTTATATTACATCTTATTTTTCCTACTTTTTGTTCATTTCATGTCTATTTTATGTGAAGCACTCAGCATGTAAATTATCTGTTGTAAAGCACTTTGAGCTGCATTTATTTGCATGAAAGGTGCGATACAAATAATTTTTTATTATTATTATTATTATTATTATTATTATTCTATTGAGTGCCCCTCTGTGTCTTACTGCTTGCTATATTGTTACTGCAGTAGGACTTAAGTTGCAGGCTTCATTTAGATGTAGGGTTGTTTTTTTGTGTATCAATACTGTACTCAACATAGTACCCAACATCTGTTGGTCATTATTTCCAATGTGTTGATAGTGATTCTGAGATATGCGTAGCATCTGCTTGATGCTTTCGAGATGGTTCTGATCTGGGCTTCTTGGTTGTGTTTCAGTATCTCCTGTAGCAGACATCTGGGTAACGTGTAACATCTCCTTGCTTCTCTGAGCCAGAAATGTGTCCCTCCTGCACAGGGAATTCCTCGTGTGACAGGGAGAAACCTTGGCAGCTGTCAGACATCGTCAAGAAGGATAAAGGAAAGATCTCAAAGCTCTATGGAGCCCAGTGAGAGAGAATGAATGAGATGACGTCCTGCGCTCGGCAGATTCCGCCCCAGTTGGGTTCCCCATGGTTCACCGCCCTCGCGTCATGAGGATCTATTTGCTTTGACAATCAAATCTGCTATTATGGCTAACTACTGTACTGTACTGTATGTCGCATATAGGACCATTTTTGTTACTGAAAGAAACACAGTTATGTAAATTAAGCACATAAAAGACATGTAAGAGTCAGCCATTCTGGGCTTATTCAAATGAAAAGCATACATCAGTGAGGAGACCATACAGTAGGTGAGTATGCAGCTTTAATAGGCTTCCAGATTACCGCTTCACCCAACAACTAGGCTACCTAATAATGCATGTAGAATATACTGTGACTGTGTGAAATGACCAAGTAGAGCTCAGTAAGTCATGTACATGGAGTGCTTAGTATGCACGTCGAGGCTGGGTCATAAAGAACTACTACGCTATAAAGACACAAGCTAATCAATGTAAGTGACAAAACACAACAACCGAAAATGAATATCATGGGGTGTTAACTTTCAAAATATAGAACAAAATCCAGTGTGGGCAGTGTCTTTGTTGGCAGCTTAGCTATTTTTGTTCAGAGCATGTAGCTATACAGTAGCTCTCTAAGTGAAATGAGAAAAATAGTGAATTGGGGTACTGTAGCTATAACATATTGAGTGTGATTGTGCTTCGCCCCGGAAGCTTGTTCATCCTTTATCTCTGCCAGAGCGGTGATTCACATACGGTAGCAGGCCAGCGCGTGCTACCAAGGGACCCGCATGTGTGCCTTGCACATAAATGTTTAAAGCTCACTCCACTGATTCCACAAGAGGCTGGCGTCCTATTTGCTCTACTTCCCTCGCTCTAGGGCACCGTAGAGCACTGTCTACAGGACGGTTGAAAAGGCAGAGTGCAGTGTTGTGTGTGTGTGTGTGTGTGTGTGTGTGTGTGTGTGTATCTGTGGTGGTGGTGTTCAGTGAGAATAATGAAGGTACCTGTATAGGCGATGCATACAGTAGCCTACAGTATGTAACTGGGATAGTACTGTGAGATGGTGGCTTAAAGCTATATGGGGATTATCTTCCCTTGTAGTGTAAATGACAAGAATGTTTAACACTTGATTATAATCAGGATTATGGATGAGCTGAATGTGTAGATCTAAGAATGGGCATCATGCAATTGCAGTGTACAGTTTTGGGAGAACTCCTTTATTTTAGATTTGCTTTAAACAAACAAGCCATCTGTGCCTTAGAATAGGATCTACATTTTGTGCATGGGGAGCATCGGGTTTCATACTACATCATGTACAACCAAGATCTGTTGCTTTATTGAAGAATACTACAGTATTGAAAAGTATCTGTACTACATACTACTACAGTACTACAACCAGTACTTGTATAAATGTGTGCATGCAGCTCACTGAGGGAGGGGTGTTTTGTGTTTGGGAAACAAGAATCAATCAACGCAGGCCTCAACATGATGAATTGCATCCTCCAGCAACAATGTGCGATTTCATCAGCTTTACGGTGACGAGGCGAGCTGAGACCGAGTGAGAAGGTGCAAACGAGACGAGTGCCCCATGAGATAGACGACATCTGAACTTTCAAAGAAATCCAATTAAAATAGCAGAGATAGAGGCAAACACTTGCTCAGGGATCCTTTGTGCCAGAGCTCACTTGATACTTAGAGAAATAAGACCGAATCCCTTCAGCCTTTATTGAGGCTTGATATTATTTTGTGCTGATGCTCAAATGAACAGAACTGAATGCGGAGTTCAGCACAGTGGCAATATCATTCTTATCTCATCAATTTGCTTCCAAGAGGCCACACAATGCAATTAGGTGGCAGGGGAGACAGGTAGATTTGAGACTGTGGTACACAACAAATCTTTACCAAAGTCGATTGATTTAGCGGCTTGGAAGCAAGGTCAGGAGGAATGTCACGTTACGTCACTAGTCAGTGGTACAAGTCAATCAAAGTCATCGAAAGTCAGTGATATGGATCTCAATTTATGATTCAGCCCCATATGCTCATATTACACTGCGTGATATAAGGGTGATGATATCACAGATAGACACTGGAGCACATTGGATACCTCCCTGGCCACTGTTACGGTGAAACACTTTGAACAGTCGCATGGTGTGGCCCGGCACATTCTGAGAGAGAGAGAGAGAGAGAGAGATGGTCCCTTGACTCAACTGACATCACTGAGTTATGAGAGCCACATTACTGTATGTGATGTTTCACCAGAGATGGGAGTTCAGAGCAAGGCCAGTCGGTGAAAAATGCACCGCAGTAGATACCAGTTTCCTGTTCTACACGCTCTGGGGTCTGTGTTGAATGATTCTACGGACTGGTACGTGTGTTCTTTGATGCTCAGTGCTTACAGTATGTGGGACTATAAGTGTTGCGGTCTCAGTTTTCCCCTTCCAATTAGGCCTACACATCACACTGTTCATTTTCGACTGATTTGGTGTCAGTTTAACAAGTGGAGCACGGCTGTTCCCGCTGTCCTCTTTACCACAATGCTTGTCAGGCTCGGCTGTTTTATTTGAGTTCAGTTTATAATTTGGTACAGTATTTTCTCATTATTTTTTTGTGCAGTGTTTCCATTTTTAGATCCGTTTTGAATGGATGACATTCCATTGTTGTCACACTGTACAGTAGCTGTGGAGAAAATTACATGTGTTTCAAGCCCTGCACAAGCGAGGTAATGGAATAATGTGTAATCTCTTCGCAATGCCTGACTGAATTAATGAATATGATTTAATCTACATAATAACGCTCATGTGACCATAATAATGTTTTAGACAGAAATGGTATGCCCATTCTAGGACCTACTGTAGAGAGCATACTCCGTACTCTTTGAACATACTCCCTACCTACTCTACATGCAACACTACTAACCAAACCAAAGCCTGCGTTTCAGTTTCAAAGTTGATTATTTATTTTCAGCAGCACCAAGGCTCTTTCTCTGCATAGACCCAGCCCTGTCTCTTGAGTGTGGAACAAATGAGCATCTTATATTAAATCTGAGGCAATTAGGCTCTCACAATATAATAATGAGTATTCTGATTGGAAGAAAATGGTGTGATTCAGGTCTGGAATGGTGGGAGTGGGCAGATGCAGCGCTGAGGAGAGAATTTAGGACCAGTGTTCCAGATGTTTCACCAATCAGTCAGATACATGTTGGTAATGAGGATACTCTTTACACAGCAGACTGCATTTGATTTGTGTGTGTGTGTGTGTGTGTTTTTTTTCCCTCCTTACAGTGCATACTCCAAGCCTCAATAACCATGCAAGAGGGATTTACTTAACACTCTACTCTATGGCTGTTTTAGAGTTGAAATTCAGATGTCAGGTTCACAGCATTGCCCTCTGTTCACTCATTTCCATATGGCTGGCAGTTCAATTTTGCAGTTCAAGAGAGCGTAATCCCAACGCAGCATTCTCTGCGAGGTAAAGGCACACATATACTGAAATATTTTGCTGGTTTAAAAGTAATGAAAGCCCTGTGAAGAAAAATATACATCAATCTCGCAATCTTGATAGCGAGGCCATGTTTCAGATGTAAGGGTATGTCTTCTAAACCTAGTCGTCAGTGCACAATCCATGTAGGAGAATAATAAGATCACCATTACATTGTGTTAGATCTACACTGTAATACCGTATGTTCTTCCACATGCTGCACAGCTGCTTGGGGTCACTGACTGGTTTAAAAGATACATATTGAGATGATGTACAGTATATTCTATTTTGATGTGATTGCCCATCAGGGGTTCCCTATAACTTAGAGCCAGCCTGTGTTCATTGCAACCAAACAGACCAAGCTGCTGATCTTAATCAGTTGGGTATCTACAGTGTGGCAGTGAACAAAGGATGTGTTTTGAAGGTAAGACATTACACTAAAATGATGAATGATTGTTTCTGTATCCGTATAATGTTAGAAAACATGCTATTTCTAGGTCCTGTGTAGGGGAATGTACTTTCTAGATAAATCACTTCTTATTTTATTTTATTTTATTTATTTTACCTTTATTTAACCAGGTCAGTCTCATTGAGATAAGACCTGAGACCTGGAGAAGAAAGGTATGCAGTCTTCACCAGCCAGCGTTCACAGTCTATTTGTGGCTCACGTTGTTTTCTCATGCAGGATCCGCAGGCTATAGGGGAGGGGGCCACAGTCCGGCCATCGCCATGTGCCAGTGGCTGAGATGGAGGGGACACACTCTCTAATTGGGGTCAGAAGCTCTCTAAAATGGGAGATTTTTAATCTTACCAAGACCTATGCTGCTCATTTTAACACAATGAAATGGAGAAGACCCTCCAGGTCTCCTCTCTGAAATTAAACGGCCTATTATTTGACAGAGTCCTGTCACCGTTGGAAGGAGAAGGGATTTCCACGCCTGGTTCCTGATCCTGAGCTCTCTGGGCTACTTTATTAATGAATTGAGCACATTACAGCCTAATCTGAGCCGTCACGGCCGCTCCCATCTCCTGTCAATGGAGTTGTCAGTCCGAGGCTCCCCTGGCTCAGTGATACCTATCTGGCTCCCTGGGACTCTGAGACCTGCTGGACGAGCAGGGATCCCTCTGGATGGCAGATGAGAGTCAAATGGAAGTCTGGTGGGTTTGAAATGAATCAGGCTTCCCTCTCAATCCCAATCATTCATATGCATGCAAATCATATGCAAAATGGAGGAGAATATGTGTGGATGTGCACTAAAGCCTTCTGTGTCTGGTGAATTTGAAGAAATTTAAGAAATGCTGATATTGTCAGTGGAGAGCTTTCCATTTGTATGCATCATTCTATTTCTATGCATTATTCACAAGTAATGTCTGATCTGGTATCTAATGTCTGATCTGGTAATCACCCCAGTGATTGCTGAAGAGGTCCAGTGCAGCCACTACCCCTGCCTTCCTCTTCCTCTCTCCTCCCTAGTGTCTCTCCCTCTCTAAACAGATCGTGTGGACACCCCCCTGTCTTCTGCGGACCACCCTGTATCTGGTAGAATTCCCCCCGACTGCTGAAAAGACCCAGTGCAGCTACTAACCCTAGTGTCTCTCTCTCTTGTACCACACCCAGGTCTAAAGTACAATATATCCATCCCCCCATTGCTCTCTGTAAAGCACATGGTGTTGCCTCTGTGTATGAAATGCACTATACAAATAAAGTTTGATTTGATTTGATCTAGGAAGAAATTTGGCAAAGATTCATGCTCAGATGGCCAAACCCGCAGTCAGTATACACAATAATCGCTGTGAAATCTACTGCAAAGTGTCTTGTTTATTGAAGCTCCTGAGACCTGCCAAACACAGTCACCAGCAGACCTCACGAAGTCCGATAGATACCCCTGTGTCTACTGTGGATGTCGTAGCATGTCCGTAGAATATTCTCTCTCCTATGATGCTTTTAGCCTCTCTCACTCTGAAATGTAATTCAATGCAATGTATTGCTTCATAAATGTTCTTAGCCGGTAGACAAACATACTCCAGGAGCTTGCTCGATCGCCTTGTTGAGAGGGGTCAGGGAAGAATTTTTACAGCTCACTTATCTGGCCCCCGGGTGATTACTGTTTTTTTGCTTCCCTCTGGAATATGTAGAGAGTGGGTCGTATGCCCACCTCCCTTGTTCTCTGTAAAGCACATTGTGTTGCCTCTGGGTATGAAATGCGCTATACAAATAAAGCTTTGATTGATTGATTGATTGACAGTCAACTTCAACTTGTGCCCACTCCTCAACGTCAATGCTTTTCTGGTCTATCTGGGAAAGCCCAGTTTCTGGAGATCCCAGGCCGGCAGCAGGCGATTACAGCCACCGTCAGGAGGGAAATCCTTTTCTATTGAGCTGGAGGCCTGGAGGCCAAGCTGGGGCATTGTAACTGGCCGGCTCAGGCAGCCAGTGCCCAGTGGAGAACAGTTAATTGACATTGACTTTGCGTGTCTGCTGGATACCAATAGAGGGCCGGCTCGCCTGCAGTGTGAGTGGTGCTTGGAGAGCCAGGCAGGAAGCTGGGCTGAAGAGGTCAGCCCTGAGCATGAATGCTAATGGGACTGATTAATTTCCTTGTTTCTCACAGTGAAGCCCGAGGAGGGACTGAGACTGCTAGACAGCAGAACACAAATATTATCTTTATTTCTCTACGGTACAGTACTTTGAGAATTGTTTAGGGGGGGGGGGGGGTCATGCAGAGATACTGCATGGTTCCAACTTCATAACACTACTGGCTCACTAGCCTTGTTAGAGGGGGGAACGAAATCTCTGACACATAAACACAACATTAATCGCGGACCCGAAATTAATGTTCACAATTAAACAATTTTCACAATCACTTTTATTCCACACCTGTCTAAAAACTCTGTGCGTGTTTTTGTCTACATACAAATGGTATCTACATGTATATCACCTTTATCACACAAGCTAGCCTTGTGTTTTTGTTTTTTGTTTACAGTTTCAATTGAAATGATGGACCGCATCATCACCGATTGCATGTTAGAAATCTTTTTAGATGGGGGATATCTCTGATGGATGAGCGGCAGAACATACGACAATCTGTCACTAGAGATACAACAGCTGAAGATCCTGTTTCCTGTTGAATTATAGGAGTGAACATCTGTTAGGTGTGTATCTACAGTTCTATCAGATTCCAAATGCAATAATTCAAATGCTCAACTGAATCAGTACAGTAACTGCATTTGTCAGGACTGTACATGTCTACCTTCATCATCATCTGTTGCTGTTGTATTTAATGAATTAAACTAAGGCCCTGTCCACACCAAGATGTTTATTTGCCAAACGTGGATTTTTATATTCTGTTTGGGGGGTTCGTTCACACGCAAACACATTTTTGCCCCCTGCAAACGAACATTTTGAAAAACTCCGGCCACAGTGAAGATTTCTAAAAACGGCGTTTATTCTTTGACGTGGGGACGAGATACAGTAGACGGAGATTCTTGTATTTGTCACGTCATCATGCGCTTCGCAGTAAGGCGGAAGAACCGGTAGTAGCTTTGTTTACCTGGCGTCTTATTGGCCAGCGGGGCTATAGGGTTAAAATTATATCGCCGACTACTGGTGTGGAATGCTCAATGGCAGCGTTTATTTTGCGTTTATGCGTATGCATGTGGATACTGATATTTTTATAAAAATTCTTGTGTGGATGGGAATATTTTTATATACGAAAAACGTTTATAAAATAAACATCTTGGTGTGGACAGGGCCTTCGATACTGTACTAACAAGATATGTGGATGAATTACATGGACGATACAGTATGGATGGAACAGAAGCTAACCTTCCACAGAGGAACCTCAGAAACACTAGAAAGCCCATGGAAACTCTGAGCAAACATGGCAGCATCCTTTAAACACCCTTTATTAAAAAATGCAAAATCTCTGCCAATAAGTGCTTCAAAATGTCACATCATCCTAATTGATTAATGTAATGCTATGTCTGTGTTCTTTGCTCTGGCATTTAACATGATCTAAAAACCCATTCACGTTCATAATCCTTGCTGGGCATCCTTCCATCATCTTTTTTGTGGATTGGTTTGATGGACTACTAGGTTTCCTGATAGCAAACGGACTTGGTTATGAGAGGGTCTATTTGCATGGCTTTGATGTTCTTTAAGCTCACTCACTGAAACATCATTGCCTGTTAAATCTTTTGGAAAAGGGGGATTCAATCATCATTTGAACGACACAGTCGATTCTGTTCACAGCCCTTTTCGCTTTTATTGAATAGATGTCATATTCCTTGGTAAACGTGAAAATGCATAGCAGCCATGCATAGATGAAAAACACTCGAGACTAACAGAGAGAGACAAATACAAGTGATCCATTTGTAAGTCTTTTGCACATGTACTTCCTCAAACCTTACGCAGTGCAATCTGAGTTTTGCCGATTTCAAGATTTTATCTCCTCGATCAGCCACATATCTTGTGGGTGCCATCAGAGGTACTTTCTACTTCTGCTTTTGAAATATTTAGGAGTGTTCAAGAACAAAGGGAGCAGTCAGCTTGACGTGTGCAGAAACACAGGACGATGAACAATTATATGAAATCACTTTATTCTCAGAGTGTGCGGTGATTCCATGTTGGCAGAAATGTTACAGACTCAAATCTCTGGCTAAATGGCATGCAGTGAGGCTAACAGGTGGAGCTTTATAACACACAAGACACAAACAATTATTTGAACAACCTTGCCTACGTCGCACACCTAAGCATGCATACATTTGTCAACAAATAGAGAACCACATAGAGGGAGAGATAAAAAGAGAGAGGGGTTGGGGGGGGTGAGAAGATTTCACAATACAAAAATGCACAAAATAAACAGACTGTTGAAGTACAAGCACCAGAGGACAGAAACAGGACAGGCTACAGACAGAGAACTGCACCAGAATAAGCATCTTCTCAACACAGGGAACAGTCAGGCGCAGGGAGAGAAACATCAGACAGATACAGTACATTCAAGTCACAACAAAAGGAATATTTCTAGGTGGCATATTTGTCAGGCAGTTTTATCAATTATGTAAATGGATCTATGATTGTGATGATGATGATGATGATAAATAAATGGGATGCAAATGGAAAGAAAAAGTGACTGGACCAACAGTTATCTGACCTGGAGTCGTATTAGATTGCAAAATGGTTGGCAGTGGTTGTAAAGCCATTTTCACCTTAATCGATGGACATTTACATACAGTAGTTGATAGCGACATGTCATTGGTGACATCTGTGTATCTGGAGTAAAGCGTTATCCTGCTGTTGGAGAGTAACAGTGGCTGACCTATGTGCCCCCTTGTACAGGTATAGTGAGACCTCCACAAGCCACAAGAGTATTTAACACCTTTGTGTTGCTGGACCATATGGAGCAGTTAGGCAGTAACCTTAGCTTGCTTTGTATCAAAATAGGGCTAGTCAGATTCATTTGACCCCAAATGTAAAAGTGATGTGTGCTTGGCCCCCATAAATTAAGATCAAATGTTTCCTTAAACTAGATTGGTTGTGGTGATTACTCTACATACTAACTATACAATTAAAATGTTAATGTAAAAATTAAATAAAAAGCTAGAATACCTGAGAATTTAAAATAAACAAAACATGAGCTACAGTAAATAAATATAAAATATGAATGATTTTAGTGTTTTAGAAAAAATATTATTCTTTGGTTTAATAGAATAAATTATGTCAATAACCAATGGATCTGAATGCTGTCAATGCATGCATGTGCCAATGACTAAGAGATATGTGGTGAACAAGTATTGGTCGTTACTATCAGCTAAGTATTTGCACATTAATAAATTGGAGGCTGAAGAAGGCAGTTCACAAGTACATATAAATCACACAAATTAATACAGTACATGTGCTCTATAAATGACCTCTCGTTAATGTGGCCTTCATATACATTTATAAATATGGCAGGCGGTTGAATGTTTGAGAGCTCACTAAGATTTGAAGTCATGCTGAATTTTCCTATTTCACAGCAACTCACAGGCACTGAATCACATGTTTCTAAAGGCAGACTTCGCAGCTAGATACAGTAGCATCATCACAAGTCTAATACAAACTCTGGCAGTCATTTTCTGAATATCATTTGTGAAACTGTTTTACAATAAGTGCTTTCCAAGCAAACAAGTAAAGTTCAGAATGCAGTTAGGATTGACACTGATGTTGCTGACTTTGATTCTGTGGAGTCATTAGATCTACGCCCTTGCAGACTGGCTGTGTTTCTGCATCAATGTTAACAGGAGATCTGTGTAAACAATTAACTATGGATCGTTAGTGAGCTACTGCTAGCCCAATTCTGCATTTTCTTCAATTTCACATAGGGCTTTTTCTGTACATGGCAGGCTAGATAGCTATGACATTTACTTGGTCATGTGTTGTTTCGTACTATTTTTCTATATCGAGACTCATTACTTTACTGTAGTTAGTATTTTCAGGATGAATAAGTTGAAACTATTGTTTAGGCGACTCATCACGACATACAGTACAAACAACAAAGGCATCATCTCTACAACAATGTCCAAGACCCTATGGAACTAGTGCAGGCCTAATGGAATGTCAGAAATATTCGGAATGTTTGAAAAAGACACTGCTGCATACAAAAAGGAAAAAAGAAAATATTTGTGAGAGAGAATTAGGGAGTTAGCTAAGTATCCTGGTCCTAAACCTGGATGCTTTATAGCTTGTCCTTACTAAGACTTAATTTACACACATGCTTTGATACAAGAGGACAAACCTACAGTATACAATTTTTTTTCAATTGTGTACCCATCTTTCTTTCTATAGAAAAGACCCTCTTTGCATCTGAATAAGATTTCTGTGTTGTTCATCAGAAAAACAGCATTAAGTTTGATTTACTAATCCTGTCTTATCCTGCATTTTCCAGTTTAAAACAAATATTGTTTGAATGATAAACCAGTAAAAACATAAGGACCCACACTGGTTTATGTGATTTGCGACTAACTCCCTACAAACAAATCCTCCTCCTCTTTCCCTTCAACCCCATACCAATGTTTTTCTCAAACATTGCTGGACTATAAAGGCTTTGTTGTAACTAGTTGAACAACGCTGTGTCTTAACATTAACTAGCACACTATAATACAGTAAGCTGAAACAAAACATACTGTAACAATGAAGATTGTCTGTTATAGCTGATTTGGGATTGCACTCCCTTCAGTTAACCAACGGACACAGCACAACTTCATTTAGAATAATATATTGCACCATTGTCACTGTCTGTTCACATAAAATGTGTTCACATCATACTTGTGGTTGCAGATCATGTATGGACATCAAATAAAACTATATTTAGAAATGGGAATGAGAAGAGAAACACATAGCCCTCTACATCCAATCACATCAGCCTGATCCTCAAATCCTTCATTTAGAACCCAAGCTAATGTTAGACAGTTTTGAGGCATCATACAGAAATACTAGTGAACTCTATAAGTAATTTTGTCTAATTGTTTTGTGCTAATGTTTATTATCTCATGGAAGAACAGTTATGACTGTTCATGTGTAGCGAACATGGTTAGAGTGGTGTCCATGGAAACTGAAACCAAACTGAAACCCAGTTATTGCCTCAAAAATTAATGTACTTTACTTCATCATAACAAATGGAATGATATTTGTATATGTTCTGTACTTCACAAATGTTAAACAGCTGCATGCTTGAAAAACATTTCTTGTCAAATAAAGTCACCATTGCCTTTCTGCATTACAATATTGATACTAATACCAGTGATAATGTTCTCATTTATACCTATGAGTACATGGGGACAGAGAACCCAGGAATGAGTCATCTTAATGGAAAAGCAATAACATAGTATGTATTTATATACACTACATGTATTTCAATCAAGAACATAAGAACAAAATTCAATCAAATTTTGATATGATTCGGAGAATTTCTTAGAAGTTAAAATATGGCTTATACTCTTAGTTGTTTTTATACTGTACTGTATATTTCCTTTTACTCACATAAATTATTTTTATTTATTTTTTTATTTTAATTTTTTAACCAGAGGCTATTTACAAACAAAAACTGTTGATGATGGCTAATATCAGATCATATTCTAAGACCTGGATACCTTGAAAACCTGGCATGAGATTTATCTTCAAGTAAATGTATCAGATCAATGCAGATATTACATAGATTCAAGCATTGGGTCATGGTTTTACCGTTTCAATAACGGTGCCCGATCCAAGTGTAAAGAACTAGACACCAATCAGATACAGTAGTTTAACTTAAGGACAAATACTAGGGTACATTGCTCAAATCCTGGACTATTAGAACTATGGCTGGAGGAAGGGTAAGACAAGGTTGGGAGGGTTTTAGTGGACGGGGAGTAAGTTGCAGTAAGACGTCTAGCAATCTCATACTGTTACTTTTTATTGAACATATCAACAAGCGGGCCAGGGAGGAATTTCATCACCGTGTCAACGATGCTCTCTTCTTCCTCCTCTTCGTCTCCGCAGCCAGCCGGGACGGCCTTCTTGGGGCGAGTGAGGCTGCCCTCAGAGGCCTGTTCCATGGCAGCCTGGGCCTCAGCCTCCTTCTCCTCCTTCTTCTTAATGCCGTACTGTGAGAGCAAAAAACACACAAGCAAATTGTTGAAATTCTAATGATGTTTAAGTGTGGTTTTGTCAACTATGGTTCTGTCTGCTGATAGCAAACTGTAAAGTTGCACAATAAGACCGTGATAGCCGGTTAGCTAAAGCAGTGATTCCTGTAGCTATTTTGATGCTGCTGGTTCAACTTCTCTTTCTCAGGCATAAACAGAGGCTATCTCGCATTAGCAGCAAGAATAACAGCTACAGGAATCATTGTAACATTAGCTAGAGCTAACTGCCTTAGCCACCGATAGATACCATCTTCTTCTTCACGTCTTCAGTAAAAATGGTATAGTGGAAAAATTGTAGGGTATATCTTCTGTTCACTAGAAATCGCCATGAATTGTGGGTATTTTGTAGTGGACTATATAGTGAATTAAATTAACCATTGAGTTAATTTGGTTAACTCATTCGAACACTAGAAAAATATGTCAGATACACTATATAGTGCACTTTATAATGAATAGAGAACGGTTTCGAACACAACTAGAGACGGAACATCTTAGGAGGAGGGGGGAGGGACAGCCACTATAGCTATGAATTCTCTGAGCTGCAGGAGCATCTTACCTCTGTTGAATATCACGCTATAGTTTTAAATTGCCAGCCTCCAGTTTTGACAGTAACTGTGTATAGGCCACCCGAGCAATTTCCTACCTTCCTAGCAGATTTTTCTGAACTTGTGTCTATGATCCACACAAACTATGATAACATTATTATCATCATAGGCCAGGGATTTTATCAATCTCTTGAACCCCATGGATTTTAGTCAACATGTTACTGGATCTATTCATAATCAATGCTTCTGACCACTTCTGTATTTTCTTTACTGCATTGATACCCTAAGCTGAAATAAACACACTATGCTTTGTTAAGAAACGCTATCTGAACTCTGTAGCACCTGAAAATGTCAAAATAATGAACACAAATAGCGTAACAACGCAGGAAGTGGGGATTTCACATTAATGATCTAGTAACCACTGACAAATTGAGTGAAATTAAAAAAGGTTGTAGCTAAAAGCTCCATGGAGGAATAAGGAGAATATGCAAAAGAGCTGAGTGCACATGGAGGAAGACCAAGCTTCGGGTCCACCACAATATTCTTCAAGAACATCATTATGTAATGTTTAATAAGGCAATAAGAAATGCTAGGAGAGATCACTTCTCGAAATCAAAACAATTCCAGGGTGCCCTTTTCAATGACTGACAGCCTGAGAAATCCCGCCTCCTACACAGCTGTCAACATGTTCTCTACCTCAAAGTGTAAGGAATTTATAGCGTATTTCAGAGATATTACAAGATAACTGACATTACAGTAGGATGAATATCACCCAGTCATGACCAATTCCAACCTCACATTTTTAAGTACTGTAAAATTCTAGATTTTCTTTTATTCAAACAGTTAAATTACTTTTTAGATGCAAATTCCTTGATCGTTTTAAGTGTGGTTTTCGCTCTCATCATAGCACAGAGGCAGCACTGGTCAAGGTTGTGAACAACCTCAGAATCAACACTGAGTCCAAAAAGCTCTCTGTCCTAATCCTTCTAGACCTGAGCGCAGCTTTTGACATTGTAGATCATGATATCCTTGTTGGCAGACTGGGTCGGTCTCTCTGGCTCAGTCCTTGATTGGTTTAGGACCTATCTAACTGGCCAATTGTTTTTTGTCACCTTTGCTGATCACAGCTATAAAAAAAACACTTAATTGACATGTGGGGTCCCACAATGATCCATTCTAGGGCCCTTACTTTTCAGTCTATATGCTACCCCTTTGTGATGTCATTAAGAGGCACAATATTAGCTACCATAGTTATGCAGATGACACCCAGCTCTATATTTCTGTGACACCTGATGATTACAGAGCAGTTGACCACTTGGTATAATGTATTGCTCATGCAGTAGAAATGTATGGATGTCACTGAACTTCCTTCAGTTAAACCAGGACAAAATTATGCGTTGATCATTGGTGAAATTGAAAGGGAGAGACTATCTGGGCATTAAAAAAGACTGACACTGAACAGAACCAGGACCAGGTGGCGGGATTACATCTCCGCACTGGCCTGTGAGCGGCTAAAGATTCCCCAGGCAGAGCTGGTTTGATGCTGCCAGGGAAAGGGATGTATGGGGGCCCCCTGCTGGAACTGCTGCCTCCGCGACCCAACCCCAGATAAGCGGATGAAGATGGATGGATGGATGGATGGATGACACTGAACACCAAATGCCAGGTCAAAAGTCTAGGTGTCATATTTGAGTCTGATCTTAATTTTGAGGCCCATATTAAGAATGTGACAAGGACATCCTTTTATGCCTGAGAAACATTGCTAAGGTGAAACCTTTTCTCTCCCAGGCTGACACTGAAAGACTATTGCATGCTTTTATCACTAACACTCCTGTCTGGTCTTCCAAAGAAAGCTATTAGTCAACTTGAAATGATACTAAATGCTGCAGCACGAGTCTTCGCTAAGACCAGAAGAACACATCGCACCAATTTTACAATCACTGCACTGGTTTAGAATATATTTTAAGATTATTCTATTAGTTTATAAATCACTCCATAATCATGAACCTGAACATGTCAGACATATTTTTAAGATAATATACACCAAGTAGGTCCCTGAGGTCCTCTGGCACTGACTTTTTAATGATCCCTAGAGTCATGACCAAGAGACCTGGGGAGGCAGCCTTCAGTTTTTATGCTCCCAGCCTCTGGAATGCCTTGCCAGAAAACCTAAGAATGGTTGAATCTATGGGGACTTTTAAGCGAGATCGTGTCATACCTTTTTAATCTCACTTTTATCATGTAGCTGTACTTATGTTATAATAAAATCTTCTCAATCTTAAACTTTTTCACTGTTTCTTTTAAACTTCCTTTTTCATGTCTTGACTTGTTTTATTGTTCTGTGTACCATACACTATGAACCAAGTTTTTATTTACCTTTTCTTATTCTGTAAAGCACTGTGTGCTACATTTACTTGTATGAACATGTGCTATATAAATAAACTTGACTTGATTTGACTTGACAAGACTTGACTTGAAGAAACATTACTTGAAACATTACTGCATCTATGAATGTGTGTGTGTGCCTGTGTGTGGATATTGATTCTTCTGTTTGTGAAGGTAGAAGTTTAACTGCACTGAAATATCCTATATTTGGCACGCCAAGACACTTAATATCACTTCAATCACAAATCAATCACTTTATGTATCTGCTAGTGAGTAAACTGGCACTCTACCTGCTATATTGACATCAATTAATAGCGAAACCAAAACCTTAATGTCTCATTATCTTTATTCAAAGTATATGTTCTTCATGGATAAAAAATAATATTAAAAGTAAGATGAATATTAGTAGGAATATCAGTCGCAGAGACTTGATTTAATATGATAAAACAACACTAATTTTTATGTCCGACGTCTCATGAAAACAACTCTGATTTTACCTATGATACTTCTTGCTTCTTGAATACTATTTGGGAGAGCAATACTCTGGGAACAGATTCAGCGTAATATTAATCATACAATCTCACAAAATACATGTTAAAGGACGAGACCAATTAACATTTCCGTCAACAATATAAGGTCAACCAAGCAATTTAGGGTGATCGGGCGGCCATTTTGGATCTGTAACTCTGTTTGCTCATGCAGGGTTAGTGCCGGGTGATGAGGAAGCGAGTGTGGCTCCACAGCGGGAGCCGGTGGCCTGCCTCGCTGCCTGGGAGACAGTTGATCCTGGGGTGGAGAAGCAGAAAATTGGAGGGACTCTCTTGTGACCCCTTCACTGCTCTCCCGAGCATGCTAATGTGATTCTGTGGAAATAAATATCTTTGAGGATGACAGTACCTGTCACCCCTTAGCCAGAGTGGAAAGGCTATGTGAACAGAGAGTACATAGTGTGTGCTTGTGTGTATGTGTGTGTGAACAATGTTGCACATTCAATAAAAGAATGAACAAGCTTTTACGTGCATTTAACATTCAAACTGTATGTGGATTGAGTGATATAAAATCTTAACATGACATTTTGCTGTTATCCTTACATACAGTACTATACAGTGGGCCTACCACAAACATACAGTTCTCATCAGGAAAATATGTATTCTTTTGCACTGTCGGGATTTTAGCTTTCAGACTTTAAAAGTTTTTAATGTTTTTAACGAGTTTGAGTGAGCTGTGATGGTACTAATCTTGCGTCGAAAAAGGGAAGTATTCATAGAGAGGAATGAATGGAAGCTTTGGGGTGTTGAATTATGGAAAGTGCAGACTACGGAGGGACTTTGCTTTGGCTGTCTTCACTTCTACTGGCACAGCCTTTTGTTAGCACAACCATGAGAGAGAGAGAGAGAGAGAGAGAGAGAGAGAGAGAGAGAGAAAGGGCAAGAGGTACAGCAAACACAAGAAAGCTACTTTGAAATAAAATACTCCAGAGACTCTGATTTCTCTATCTGTACCATGACCACCAGTTAATACATGTTTATAGCAGTGGATATTATATATATAATATAATATCCAAAGCACACAACATGTGCGTCAAGCCACGGGCCAACACCCTGGAAAGTAGACTTTGAAGTCGATTTGTGTGCAGCTGATGCTTCGCTGCAACTGGTACAAAACATTGGGATTATAATTAAGTTGTGTAATGTTGTGGAACATTCATTTGACGCTTGCCACATGCTTTGGGTTTCAGTGTCTTGGTGCAGGATAGTCTCAAAACGTGGGCTATGTTTCCTGGGAGAAAACGTGCTGTGAAAGGATGGGGAAGGATGAAACCAGTCTTCTGTACTGCGCGTTCACAGCCCTGGATTTGCATATTTTGTCCCACCGTCTCCAACACACACACCAGCTGTGGAGATTACTTCAGAGATTACTTTCAGCATAATAGGTGTGCTCACATTTTGGTTTCTATATTCTTTACACAACAAATCTGTTGATATTACAGCTGATATGTGTGGGGTAACGTGTCGGGATCACCACCTACTGTACAACAACTCAACTTCCCCATCAATTGCTGTGCCAAGAGAGAGGGATGAGAGGAATGTAGCGTTTGATTGGTGGAGAGCGAACCCTGTGGGGTCTCATCTACTGCAGGATTAAGTTGAGCTTCACAACGTGACTGAAATTCTGGAGCCCCAATCCCTCCCTGCTTGTTGTTCTCCAGCATGCATGGAGCCTAAGCGAAAGCTACAGTATGGATCCAGTGATTCTGGCAAGCTCGGAACGACTCTTGTGTATTCATGTAAGCAGCCGGTAATGCTCGGCAGGAAACAAAAGGAACCATGTTCTCTCATTGCTCACATCTCAAATTTCATGAGAGGCCCATGTGAAAAATATCAAAGCTGTACTCCAAGATATCGATGGTAAAACCACTGCAGCTGCATCGAGGCCCAGAAGCTGTCAGGGGAAAAAATGTTTTTTTCTGCCTATTTATTGTAGGTGGGCCCTCTCGTGAATTGACTGGTTCACGCAGTATTCAAAGTAACCAAGTAACAATGCTGAATTAATTTGTCTGTCCAATGACAGTGCTCCCTTGCGTGGATGGCGTCAACTGTTTCTTACCCTCAAAGGTTTTAGCGAGTGTTCGACAAATGAGAAAAGTTAAAGTTAGCAAAATAATGTATAGCAAGCCCAAACAAAAAAGTGGCACCCACAAGAAGAAGGATAAAAGAAAACAGGATGAGTGTACTGCTAAACTGAGGAAATTAGATAGATTAGACTCATAATACCCAATTACTGTCATCGGATGCTAACGTTGACGTGTAACCGGAGCCCGGAGGCTAACTATAGCTTACCATTGCCATAATACCATCTAGCTCCACTAGAAAGACTCAGTGGATTGGCTATACTCTCAATAGAGAACACACAGGAATTTGGATCTGAGCAATCTGTTAATGACTTTGCTGAGCGCAAGGCCCGTAGGATGGATCTAATGGATGAGCGCAAGGCCCGTAGGATGGATCTAATGGATGAGCGCAAGGCCCGTAGGATGGATCTAATGGATGAGCGCAAGGCCCGTAGGATGGATCTAATGGATGAGCGCAGGGCCCGTAGGATGGATCTAATGGATGAGCGCAGGGCCCGTAGGATGGATCTAATGGATGAGCGCAAGGCCTCTAGGATGGATCTAATGGATGAGCACAGGGCCCGTAGGATGGATCTAATGGATGAGCGCAGGGCCTGTAGGATGGATCTAATGGATGAGCGCAGGGCCTGTAGGATGGATCTAATGGATGAGCGCAAGGCCTGTAGGATGGATCTAATGGATGAGAGCAGGGCCTGTAGGATGGATCTAATGGATGAGCGCAGGGCCTGTAGGATGGATCTAATGGATGAGCGCAGGGCCTGTAGGATGGATCTAATGGATGAGCGCAGGGCCTGTAGGATGGATCTAATGGATGAGCACAGGGCCTGTAGGATGGATCTAATGGATGAGCGCAGGGCCTGTAGGATGGATCTAATGGATGAGCACAGGGCCTGTAGGATGGATCTAATGGATGAGCGCAAGGCCTGTAGGATGGATCTAATGGATGAGCGCAGGGCCTGTAGGATGGATCTAATGGATGAGCGCAGGGCCTGTAGGATGGATCTAATGGATGAGCGCAGGGCCTGTAGGATGGATCTAATGGATGAGCGCAGGGCCTGTAGGATGGATCTAATGGATGAGCGCAGGACCTGTAGGATGGATCTAATGGATGAGCGCAGGGCCTGTAGGATGGATCTAATGGATGAGCGCAGGACCTGTAGGATGGATCTAATGGATGAGCGCAGGGCCTGTAGGATGGATCTAATGGATGAGCGCAGGGCCTGTAGGATGGATCTAATGGATGAGCGCAGGGCCTGTAGGATGCAGGTTTCTCTTTGTTATGGAGTGGGATCAGGGGCATGAAAAAATATTTGCACTGAGGCCAATAACAATTATATTACACCACTGACCATAATTGTAAACCAAGTCTTAAACACACACACACACACACACACACACGCACACACACACACACACACACAGACACACACACACACACACACACACACACACACACACACACACAGTCAGTTGCATGCGAGTACTAAACAGGCCACCAGATTTACTCTATTTACATACCATTCATCATTCAACATGGTGGCTATTTTTACAGTACCTTGTCCCTGATGCCCTGTCTGATGTTTTCTCTCTCTGCTTCCATTTTTGCATATTTGGCCTTCCTCTCGTCCTCCTGCTGCCTCAACGCTTCTTGTCGTTCCTCCTCTTTTTTCTCTGCATCAGGGTCCTTCTCTTCTTCCCCACCCAGCATTTTCCCCATGTCTTTGGTGGCTCCTTTTGAGAAGAGAGATAAAAAAAACAACCAAAAGTCATAACATGCATTAGTCTGTCATGAGGAAATCCGAAGATGGAATTCAAACAATCACTGAGAATATATACCCATGATGCACATTTAGAAATGCGTTCATATTTGCATTTCCTTTGCTTCTGCCCTCTTCATCTGCGATATGCTACTGTGTAAGTCTAAAACACCTCTGAAAGTGAGGAGCAGAAGCAGCCATGTTTGCGACTGAGCCTCAGTATCACACTACAGAGAGAACAAGTGGTGAATGACACAGACACAAACTTAGATCAAAGACCCTGCCATGAATTATTTCAAAGTCCTTTTGATGAGAGCTTTTGTGTCTGTCTATCTCTCACGGAGGCTCACACGGCAGACACAGCTGTTCCAAATGGACTGTGGGTCAGGACATGAGAACAAAGGGCTTTATTACGGCTCAGAGTTCTATTGTAGGATTTGGAAATGGTTGATAATCAGCAGATAGTAGGTCTCATCCAGCTACCGATCTCTCCCCTGGCAGAGTTTTTGAGATACCCCAGAGCGAGAGAGAACAGACAGATACAGTATGCTCCGGTAAATGACATCTGAATGGTATTGTGGGAAAATGGACTGTGGCCACTTGGTACTTGGGGATGGAGAGTAGAAACAGCCTTGGAAGAACGGCAAAAGATCTACTGAAAAGGCATTTACCCTGAGAGAGATCTGGCTTATGAAAAGCACTAGCTATGCAATGCTGGACATTGCATACAGTGAGAGCTGTGGGATGAGAAGGAAGGGGATAATGAATAGTGTTCAGTCAAAATGTAACAGTGACAGATGTTTTTTTTGAATTTGAGAGCAGAGAGGTTCTCTTGTAGTTAATTCAATGCAGAAAACTGTGGGATTGGACCGCCAGCCTACATTCCAGACACAAGCAACGTCACACAGCTACAATCGCATCTGTAACATTCTGTTGTTTTTTACCCTTGAGTTATTGTGCTTCACAACTTTTTACACATTTACCCATAATCATGATGACGTTGATTAGCCTGCATAAGTGACGCTGTGGCAGATGCTGGTGGCATAATACGAATAAATGACAAGCAGAATCTCATCAGAAATATCATGCAGAATGAGCTCAAACCACATTCTCCAAATGCAATAGCTCAATATTGCTGTAGCTCAGTTGCTCAGACTTCATTTGGGTGCAGCACTAGCTACCACAACGAGAGGAGCTCCATGCTAAGTAGAACACCCAGTACATGTAAGCTCCCAGATGACTAGTCAGTGTTTTGATGGCAAAAGTGGAAGCCGGTTTGAGATGTGTGCTGCTCCAGTGTGCATTCACACCCCAGTGAGGTCTGCCATGTTCATGCATAAGAGAGTGTGTTTTTCATTCAGAGGTTTCACCCCTCTACTCTTACAGCTGGAGGCGCACCGCCAAACGCCCTGTGACACTTGCTCGGCCCCAACTCACTGGAATTGATCTTAATGAGGACTGGGACTCGCCAGGAGCATGATACAAACGCTCAAAAGTCCAACCATCCTTTCCCTCTGTTTGCCTGGCTTCCACATTCGCCACTAGCTCCTCTGTCTTATTCCAGTGTGCACACAGATCTGACAAGCCAGATCTCTCCAGAGGAGAAAAGCAGAGACACGACCATCTGGATTACACCAGAAACTGACAAGTCACCCGTGGTGACCTGTCGGTCGCTGGCTGCTCTCCACCTGTGTGTCCTGCAGTGGGAAAGAGAGAGCGTCATCCCTCCTGATGTTGAGAAGAGGTGCGCTAATTAATAAACTTGCTTTGTCTGCCGGGCGTTTCATTAGCAAGTCAGCGCAGCAAACAAAGTCACTAGGCCGTGCGAACATCTCACAAAGGGTCCATCTCTGAGGCTTTGTGCAACACCATTGTATGTATGTTTCTCACCAGGCACTTTTCAGCGACTACAGCTTACTGTGTATTATGTCCAGTTTGTTCACATTACATTAGCCACAGGTCGAAAGACTGCACGGAATGGAGTTGAACCTTAGGTCGAAGATGCCGTTCAGTGGTAATATATTTGATGTACTGTAGCCTATATAAATATATTCTAGAGAACGCTGACTCATTGCAGGATGATCCTGAGCAATAATATAAATATGCTACTGCATCAAGGGGGTCATTCATTCAGACTGCGCTGCACTGCTACTTCATACTTGGTAAGAATATACAGTAGTAAGTATTTTCCTGTCTAAACAATTTCTTAAATCTTCTTTCCAGGGTAGTTGGCACTGTCAGCGTTACTGTAGCTCTGCTGCTGACCTGAGGTGATACAGCAGATGCACAGTCATTCGGTTTTCAGAGCAAACTAAATTCAAATTTCTCACATGGCAACAAGTTTGTGTCCATGTTTTCTCCGGATGTGCACAAATATGTTCACACAGCATACTGTACATCAAACAATATGAAGCTTATAAAAACTAATGAGTGTATGAATAATTTGTATCATGGTTTGCACCTGTACCACGTCTGAAATTGGAACACCAAGGAATCTAGCCAATGGGCATCGCAGAAACCAACATACTGTACTAACTAAAACCTGGGCCAGATGGTCTGGTCAAGGAACAGACCCATATCCCCATCCCTATTGGCAATCTCTACATAAAACACACCAAGGCGCTGGTTGATTAACAATAACAGTGCACTCTCACGCCCATGAAATTCTCTCTAGCCTAGGCCTACATGAAGTGCATAATAGAGGACAAACCACTGTATCTCCACGGCCATGGATCCCCTGCTCTACTTGCCTGTTGTATTGTCAACAGCATCTCTATCAGAGCACCTCCTCATTGTGGACCCCTGTGTGTTTTATTATCTGTTTTTAATTAATGCCATTTTAACGTCATATTTCTCACATTGCACCACACGGCTAATCTCGGCTCTCGAGGCTAATTAGCTCGTCTGATTTTGACAAAGTTACCGTGTAGTGGCATGAGACAGCCGACGTCCCAGAAGTGTTAGCGTTACCAAATCGCTGCCAGCTGTGTGGTCTAAATTCTAACATTTGCCTTCCACTGGTTTCGCTTTGCTGCTGACACTAAGAGGAGTGTCAGTGTTGGCAAGCTAGCTAAAACTGCTAATGCAACAAAGCGGAAAAGGGTTCTCCTAAAGTCAATTTAGACCCAAAGGGCAATATCAGCAGAGAACATGTGGATAAGTGTGCATAACATTAAAATAGTTTGAGGAGGAAAGAGTCAGGGAGAACTGGAGGTCAGGAATAGTGAGGTCACGTGGAAGCTTAATGTGTGCAGTGTTGTAGGCATGCAGTTGAGTTGGAGTGGATGACTTTGACATAAAAAGGGGAGGAAATGTAATACTTGACAGGATATGTGTGCATGTGTGTGTGCGTATCCACTTTTACTCTAGGTGTGTGGATGTAGCCCAATGTGGATGTTACTTGAACAAGAACAAAATGTACTGTACCATTCTTGACAGTATGCAGTTTGTGTGTTTGGATGCCTGTGTGTACAGTGTGTGTGTGTGTGTGTGTGAGAGAGAGAGAGAGAGAGAGAGAGAGAGAGAGAAGGTCGCCTGCTCCTCTCTGAAGGACTGGGGGGCAGCGTTGGACCAGTGTTCCCTGTGGTGGCCAGTCACGTGACCCGGGCGAGAGCGAGCGAGCAGCGGGACCAGCTCAAGGACTCTGTGTTCCTTCGTCTCCATCTGTCACACGTCCGCGCTGCAACATCCACCACCAGCAGCACCAACCCAACCCCCCGATGAGCGGCTCTCTTCATCATCATTAACCTCCGCCCCTAGGCCAGGCAGGGGGGCGGACACCCACACAAATGAGCTGGGAAAGACTGAGCCTCTATTAACTGATGGGAAAACAGTACATGGTAGATGGAGGAGGTAGTGGGGGGGGGGCTGTTAGAAAATAATATGGGGCATCTGGTGCTGAGTATTTGACAAACCACAGACTCCTCCCCCCTTTACATCCTCAATGATGCCCCTGAATGACACACTACAGTGGGTGACGTGTGATTTTTCCCTCTAGATTGGGTGCGTTTTTTTTACCTTCCATCTTAAGATCCCTTAAAGCTATTTTCCTCTCTCCCCTTCCTATACTCATGGCAGTGAGGGGTGAGCAGGGAGTAACTAATGGTCCAATCTGGCGTTCTATCTATCATTCCGGGGGGGAAGGGTGAGAGTGCCCCAATGGCTGAGGGATGTGGCCTGCTGACAGACTGGAGATGAGGCTTAGGGGTGGTTGGGGGGGGGGGGGGGGGTTATGTGTTGGAGATACAGGGGTAGGAGCTGAGGTATAGATACCCAATGTCTAAGTAAATGAGCCAGGGTAGATGGGGTGCAGAGGTAGGAGGTACATCATTATAGCATTAAATCACTCATTCTCTGCCATTGTTACTGGAAGGCAGTCTCTCAGTGTGGAGACGAGCTAACGGGGACAGGGTGCATTTAATGCCCTCAGACCGAGGACCTCTCTGAATGCTGGCCAGGCATTCAAAATCCACACTGCAAGCAGAAGTCACCTCATAACTTTAGTGAGACTATGCAGTTCTGTAAAAGTCATTACTCTTGTGTAGCTGCCCCCCCCCCTTTCCCTCTCATTGTAATTGCCTTGTACTGTATTTTGTATGTCATAATTGTCGTATTGCATTTTGTATCGCTCTTTCTTCCTTTTTATCTGTTATTTGTATTGTGAAGCGCTTTGTTAGGAAGCATGAAGGCGGCGCTACGCCCGACAGCAGCCAGCCACTCTCCAATTCCTGGCGTTTCTTGTTAATCTGTTCGTTTGCAGTCCTTTGTTTTTGTTTGTCTCCCTTTGTACCTGGGCTGTGCCCCGGGCTGATGTAACAGTTGGTTGGGGGGCGCATTATAAATAAAAAATAAATAACATAACAAGTAACGGAGAGCGGAGCAGTGAGTGAACAGCAGTCCACCATGCAGAGGACAGAGAGACACTTTAGTGCCATTAAACATTTTCTGTCACTTTGAGAGCTTTCTGTCTGAAACAAAAACAGATCTTCAGTTTGGAGATGATGTATTGAGATTAGGGCTGTCACAATATCAACATTTTTACAATACGATTATCATGGCAAAAAATATCACGATAACGATATCACAATATCTACAGCAATTGTTACAAAGAACAATGGACCTCATTCCTGAACGCAGTTAAGAAGAAGTTAAAGGACAATGCTCGTTTTTGACAACCTGGACCTTATTTACGACATATTATAAGAGGCTTGACTCACCGAGATCACTTTGGTGTAGTTCGGAGGCATGTAGAAGAAATTTAAAATCCAGCGCGAGCCAAGTATATCCATGTAATGGCGGTGGACGGGGCACTGAGAATGCAGTTTCTAAAAATCTATTTTCGGCCGCTAAACGGTTGTTTTCATCAATCTGATTTTATGAATCGACAGTTGTGATTCCCCAAAGCGAGGCCTTGTTGTGGTTTTCAAATACGTGGTCTTTAGCCTCTGTTATATGATCTTTAAACGCCTTTCCCCACTTGCTCCAGCACGCATGCACACAGCGCGCAGAGGGACTATTTTCTCCGTCTCCTCACCCTCCTTTCAAGGAGCTCTTCGTCCGTATACTCTGGCTCAAAACGATATGGACGTCCATCATATTCTAATTCATTTTCTAGATCCTCTAAATCTGACAAATATTCAGCCATATTGCACACAATATTCTAGGCACCAAAAATCCGATCGTAGCCTACAGACGGAGAATAGCCAGTCTGCGCGCTGGCCTGTGCGCATGCGTGCTGGAGCAAGTGGGGAAAGGCGTTTAAAACGCCACAACAAGGCCTCGCCTTGAACATCAATCATGTCAATTGGGAACGTCTCAACTTTTTCCGCGCTGTCTGGGGATTCTGTGTGCACACGACCCTGTAGTAAGGGGCTGGCGGGGCGTTATGTATGCAAATCCAGGTGTACGAGAACGCGCATTCAACTTAAGAAGGGGAGCACAGCTGTGAACACTTTGGCGGTTTAGGAACACATTTCCACCCATTCATGAATCCGGCGGGGATCTTTCTTAGGGTTGGTCTTACAAAGTTCGTAAGAAGACATTTAAGAAGACACTTAAGAAAATGTTCAGGAATGAGGACCAATGTGATCACATAAAATGCATCTTAAACTTTATTTTGCTCCATTATTTTCTATTCAAAAACTGTGAAAACTGATTACAATGAATTTAATCTTTTTTTAATTCACATTAGTATTTCATTTTAATATGTCAGTTGTTGTTAAAGGAGTAGTAAAGGCAAAATGCATGTTAAGCCCTGGTTACTTATGATCATATACAATGGTTCAGATCAAAACGTTGACAAAACTAGTACTTTTGAGAAAGTCTGATAATTGCTCTACCACCGTTTTGGTCATACAATGGATGTGGGTGGGCATCTTGAAAAATCATTCAAGTTAAACTCAATTTCAAACACAAGAAACTCACCGAGGTGTTAGTTGGCGTTCTGACATATAATTCACCATAAAGTAAGATTCTAGTTCATCTGGAAAGGCTTTTTTAAATATTTGGCATAGAACTATTTAGTTCTATGATTTCGCAGCACATATGTGTGTAAACCTCCGCAAACTAGGTAGCCTAGCTATGGAGGACCAAACCTGTCAAAATTTAAAAAAAAAAAAATACATAAATAAATAAATGACTCAACAAATGACCAATAAATAAATGAATTAATAAATATGCACAAAAATAAATAAATGAATGAATAAATGCATGCAGTAATGTGTAAATAAATACATTAAATTTGATATAAATGTATACAATTATATATTTATTTATTGTTTGATTCATTATTTATTGCATTTATTTCCATATTCATTTATTTCCATATTCTTTTCCACATTTATTTATTCTTTGTTTGCTTGCTACTTATATGCTAGGGGGGCGTGGTTTTCATATCCAGGCATTAGTAGCCAAACCTAACCTGGGCCCTGTACTACGAAACAGGATTACGGGGGTTAGCGTGATAACTTCAGGTTCAAGCCTGGTTTATCCGTACTACGAAGGTGTCACTTTTCACCGTGCTATATCGCCATGGTAACATGCTATTTTGACAGGTTTGGTCCTCCATACCTAGCAACATAAACAATAGCTACCATAAGTAGTTCCGCTTCCTGAATCCCCTCTGCGGATTGATCTACACATCTACAACGGTCGCTTCAATAGTCAATGGATTTCATAAAATGATCAATAAAACCCTACAGGATTCATACTTTGCGGCGAATTTGATGTCGGAACACCAACGGACACCAATTACCCCCTCGGTGAGCTTCTTGTCTTTGAAATTGAGAGTTTAACATGTTTTAGAAAGATTTTTCAAGGTGCCCACCCACATCCATTGTACAGTATGACCAAAACGGTGGTAGAGCAATTATCAGACTTTCTCAAAAGTGCTAGTTTTGTCAACGTTTTGATCTGAACCATTGTATATGATCAAAGGTAACCTTAAAACAAGGCTAAACATGCATTTTCCCTTAACTACTCCTTTAAATATGATATATCATGGACTGGATTATTTACCCAATTTCAGTATTTTCATTTTAAAAATCACGAAAATCACGATATATTGGTATATCGCGACACCCTTAATGGAGATGATGGTTCATTCCATCTGAATGAGATGCAGCCTTTGGTGCTGAAACAGCAGAAGTTGAAGGGCACTTGTACTTCCATGGCACAGTACACACAGTGCTGTTTTCTTCATGGTGGTGACAGTATAATGTCTTGTTAAATGTGTTGCAAAGATTTTGTCTCTGCACATTCATTCTTAAGGTGTGAGTTACACGTCGTTCTTCCACTGCTTCAAGGCTCTTGAAGGGCAGACATGAAACCTTCAGATCCCTTAGCAGTCATTTTAGATCCGGAGTCTAAAAATAACCAGCCATTTTGCCCACAGGGGGCAATGAGATGATAGTTAAACATTAAACGCTTTTATGAGAGAACTTACTGACATAACATAGAGCTCAACTACATTCTCCTTCAAGGAGAAATCTGAAAGCCTTGATATTCAGGTGGAAGAAAGCAGAATCAGCATTTCACTTTAACAGTTCATCACCAAACTCAGACACAGAGTAGTAGCCATGGCATGTCTTCTGCAAAAGCCAGCACATTAACTCATTTTGAATGAATACGGCTCCAAAAATAGGTTTCTGATATTGCTAAGGTCTGATTCGCCTGTCTGAACTACAGTTGTTTGTGGTTCAACAGGTTTAACAGTCATTAGACCAAGCTCATTAAGTAATTTGTACATGGTGTCAAACTCCATCTGCCCCCAGAATTCAGCTGTCAATTAAAACATCTATTCAGCTGGGGTCATCTGAATGTCACTAGTTAGAACCACCCACACCAATCAATTAATGCATTAAATTGTTCCCGTGGTCATGCAGCTAAATAGCAAATTATTCTGGACCTAATTATAATTTCCTTGTGCTGTTGCACAGTGATGGTGTATGATGCTTCTATTCACAGTTTTTACAGGTGTTATGGTTAAAAGCTATTGGTTGATGTCAATCTACGGATATTTCCATCCAACTGGGTTTATCCTGTTCTCATGAATAATCTGTTCAGATTGGAATGCATGGTAAAGAGAAGGGTTTTAATTGGCATACATATAATAATAACAATAATAATAATAATAATAATAATTATTATTATTATTATACACTTTATTTGTATAGCAACTTTCCTACAAATAACTGCAGCTCAAAGTGAGAGTATGCATGCACAGAGTGCTTCACATAAAAATAGACATAAAATAAACCAAAACAGAAAAATAAGATGGAAGATAGAACAGAAATCTAACCTTACCGTAGGTTACTTCGCCGTGCAAAGCGACAGGTCAACAAAAGCTAACCTTTATCTAGGTTACTTCGTCATTCAAAGCGGCGGGTCATTCGCATAAGAAGCACCTAATCCCGCAGTACTACTGTAGGTCGTAAACACAGCAAATCATCTGACATTCAACCCGCTAGACGTCCTTTGTGCGCCTATGTCTGACTCCGTCTAGAGGAAGTGGCCTATAGCTCCCTTTGGCTTTGGTCTATCTTGTATGATCGAAACCTGTTGATTGTCCTATAGCGTACTAGGTTGAAGCACACGATCTGCGCATTCAAGCAATTACTGTCTGTTCACAGTGCACAATTTAATAAAATGTTATACTGGAGGAGCCCGCAAGTGCAAAAGGAGCTAGTTAAAAGCTAAAGTGAAGAGATACGTTTTTAGCTTTCTTTTACGTAAAACTATTCAGCGAGCTGGCTTCCCTGATATCTATAGGTATTGTTTTCCATAGCTTTGGGCCATAGACAATTAACAAAAGCTGCACTTCCGATCTTCTTCCGACTATGACTGGGAAATTCTCGTAGACCAGCAGTGGATGGTTGAAGGCACGTAGTTGACAAGAGAGTACAGTAGCAATGTAGCTTGATCCTCCCCCATTAAGGAGGACCTTAAATTCAACTCTAAATGTTACTGGAAGCCAATGCAGAGCAGCTAAGACTGAGCTAATGTGCTCTCTCCTTTTGGTTTTTGTTAATAGTCGGGCTGCAGAGTTTTGAATGAGCTGAAGTCTCGGTGGTTGTTTGGGGGAAGGCCAGTGAAGAGTGCATTACAGTAATCGAGTCAGCTTGAAATAAAAGTGTGAATGAATATTTCTGCATCCATTTGATTTATAAATGGCCGTACTTTAGCTATGTTTCTAAGGTGGGAAAAATTAGTTTTCGTCACCTGGTTAATATGGGAGTTTAAACTTAGATCTGAATCTAGGATAACACCAAGACTGGTAACCTCAGGTTTAATCCAGGATGTCAGTTTCCCCAGATTTTTAAACAGCATCTCTCTTTTTGTTTTAGGGCCGATCAATAGGATTTCAGTTTTGTCCTCATTTAGTCATTGCTCATCCATTTATTTATTGCTAGAAGCAACCCAATATCATACAAAATGCGTTTATTTAATCTATGACAACATTCTCGGTACCATGATTTCACTTAAAAATTCATGGTGAGATCCACAATTTGGAATCCAATGTATTCCTATGCACGTGCACGCATGCGTGGAGGCCCTCGGGCAGCGAGTATTGAGCAAGGGGTATTGCGATATGCGGAGCGTGCCCACTAAGCGCCGTCCGAGTAGCTCCACTCCTGGGTCCAGTTTTGTAAATTAGCCTGATCCCTATATCCACGTCTATCCCCTGTGTTGATGTGGATGGTGCTCATACACTGTGAATAGCTAGCTAGCATCCTAGCATTATCTAGCATTAGAATACGAGCTAGCTAATGCTAGCTAGCTAATGCCTTAGCGTTAGAATACGAGCTAGCTAATGCCAACAGTAGCTATAAGAACAGTAGCTAATGCTAGCTAATAATAATGACAGTAAGAATGTGAGCTAGTTGGCTAGCTAGTAGTGTTGTTTGCTAGTTGCTTGTAAAACGTTGTTGTTTGCTAGTTTTGCCAGCTAGTTTTGCACGCGGTGTTGTCTCACCAAAGTTGTTTGATCCATCCAACATACCCTCAAATGCGGTCGCAACTTTATACCCCTCTTCCATCACGTGTTCCAATGTGAACAACCAACCACAAAACTCTGAGAACAACCTATCAAAAACAACGCTTCTATTTCATGTTTTAGTGTGACGTCCCATAGGAATACACTGGATACCAAATCGTGGATCTCACCACAAATATTAAGTGAAATCGTGGTACCGAGAATGTTTTCATAGATTAAAGAATAGCTGCAGCATCGTACAGCAGAGATGTACAGTTGTGTGTCATCCGCATAACTATGAAAACATACATTGTGCTCTCTAATGATATCCCTGAGTGGTAGCATGTATAGTGAGAATAGTAATGGACCAAGGCAGCTCCCTTGTGCAACCCCAAGGATGTGATGTTTCTCAGACACATGAACTCTAGCCTGACTGACTAGAACTTTCTCCCTTTGATGTATGTTCTGAACCAGCTTAACACACACTAAGAGAGACAAACCAGCCTTTCAAGGCGATTGATTAGGATATCATGGTCGATCACATCAAATGCTGCACTTAGATCTAATAGGACAAGAATTGAGACCTTATTTTGCATCAGAATTTAGTCTGAGGTCACTGATTATTTAGTGATGTGGTGTGTCCTAAAGCCTGATTGAAGTTCCTCCAGGATGTTATTTTCTTTGAAAAAGGAGTTTATTTGTACTGAGACTATCTTTCAAGTATCTTACTAATGAATGGGAGGTTGGATATCGTCCTGTAGTTGTTCAGTGAATAACATCTATGTTGGGTTTCTTTAGTACTGGTTTAACAACAGCTGTTTTGAAGAGACATGTTTATCTTTAGGACAAGATTTGAAACACTGTCGAACACTTCTTAAAGAATTATATAGGTACAGGGTCAATACATGAGGTAGAGGACTCACACTCAGTGACGATCATACAAAGCTCTGGTAATGTGATACGTGTACATTTCCCCATGGTTACATCTTTTTTTCAGGGTTTGCTGAGGTCAACTAGGTTCATGTCAGAGGTAATACTGGCTCTATTTGATATTATAATATAATATGCTATTTTGTTATGGAAGAACAGTGTGAGTTCCTCACATTGTGGTGCTGAGAGCTGTGGAGGGCGGAGGAGAGTGTTGATTAGCTGGTCTATAGTGGAGAATAATACTTTAGAGTTTTCAACATTCTCTGTAATAATCTTGGAAAAGTAATCCTTTCTTGCAAGGCGTGTTGTTTTGTTGTAGGCAGACTTGGTTTCTATACTGCAGTGAACTGTAAGCCTATCCTCCATTTTCTTTCAGCTGCCCGACATTGCCTCTGAATTTCATTAATACATATTACAATTAGAATAAAATATGCATAAGTAATGATGTGCATGACTTCAATAAAGCTGAATTGATGTGTATCACTTTCTTCATGTTTCTCTTAATCAGTCTCTGTTATGACCTGTTATAACAGCCTCAGGTTACCTCTCAATCTGCAGCTACAGTAGCAAAACCATCAGAATTCACAGAAGAGTCTATTGAAAAGTTGTATGCTTAGATGTTCCATAGACACGTCATCATGTCTTTCAACCTACAGTAGCTGTACTTTGTTTTAGCTGTAAAATGTTTGTGCATATGCTGAGTGAGTCTCTGTGAATCTGTGCCTGTGATATTAACATATTTGAACCACTAACAACTCTGTTGAGTAATTAACAGCTCTGTAAGTTCAAATCTACTTTCCTCCTTGACTTATGGCTTCCAGCATACAATACTGTACAGTCTTGTGTAAAGCTGTCATTAGGCTAAGTCGATACACTTTCACATAGAACAGTGTGTCTACCTGCTTGCCTGTGTGAACGCACTGTCAGTCTGAATTTTGGGAATAAAGAGGAGTCATCCATTCTAGATTGGCATGTGTTGTAATTATATTTTCTACATGAGTGAGAAGGCTGGCACCACTTCCACTCCAGCTCAGCTTAGCGGTGGGACGCCTCACGCAGCCACAGACCTGCTCTGGCAAGCATTACAGACTACCGCTGCGTTACAGACTACCGCTGCGTTACAGACTACCGCTGCGTGACAGACTACCGCTGCGTTATAGACTACCGCTGCGTTACAGACTACCGCTGCGTTACAGACTACCGCTGTGTTACAGACTACCGCTGCGTTATAGACCACCACTGCATTACAGACTACCACTACATTACAGACTACCACTGCATTACAGACTACCACTGCATTACAGACCACCACTGCATTACAGACTACCGCTGCGTTACAGACTACCACTGCATTACAGACTACCACTGCATTACAGACTACCGCTGCATTATAGACTACCGCTGCGTTACAGACTACCACTGCATTACAGACCACCACTGCATTACAGACTACCGCTGCATTACAGACTACCGCTGTGTTACAGACCACCACTGCATTACAGAGTTCCACTGTCACAGTGAGGACAATGGCTTCCTACTAGAAGAGCTGGTATACTTATCCCAGCATTTTCAAAGCTTTGGCTTACAATGATTAAGGCCGCAATATATATGCTTTTAATTACGCGTTCACCTATGCAAGATGGCTACCTATGCAAGGTGTATTTTGTGTTCCTTTGGTGGTGCGTTGGATGCGGTTGGCTGTGCAGGTCCTCAGAAATTAAAGTGCCGCAAAATATCCGCTTGTCTGCATGTAGAGTAGACATTGTGTTAAACAGCAAGCATATCCAACGCTTTATGTTGATGGTTCAGGCTTTGCGATAACACCTTTTTTTCTCTGTTTGAAGGTGTAACGCGCAGAAGAAACGTGAGAAAAGGAATTGTAGATAAGAAGGAAGGAGCTGTAGTAGGAATAAGGATAAGGAGAAAAAGAGCGCTGTAGTACTGTTAGGAATCAAAGCAAGCCATGGTTAATTCAACTGGCAGTCTGGCAAAGCTTCAAGTAAAATTCTTTTCTATGGAGGATTTTACTTTAAAGATGCATTTCAATTAGCGTCATAATTCACGCTTGTCAAAGAAATCGGCGTAAAAAGGGTCGCTTCAACTGTGGTAGAAAGACAGCTACTGTACTGTTGAGATAAGATAAGAGGTTCCAAAACCAGATCTGTTCTCCATAGTTGCCATCCCACTTGAATAAAACCCTTTGGATGTTTGGGAACCAGTGGAAAGTTACCATCACCTTAGGCAATAAGCATTATAATAAGTGCCTTATTGAACTAAAGGCGGCTTTAAGATGCTCCCAGAGTCTGTATTTTTCCATATAATGCATGACTTCTAAGCCCATTCACTTAAACCTTCCCTTTCCTGCGCCTTACGGCTCTGCCTTTAGCAGCGGTTTCCCGTCCTGCTTCCATGCCAATATGTGTATCAGATGCTATGATTCCATTCCTCACCTTTTATCCCTGCACTTTCAACGGCCCTGGAGACTCACTCCCCATGAATTAGTCTGCAGAATCCATAGTTCCTCCTCTGCATAATCACCAGCCTCCCCGTGACTCAGTGAGAACACTCATCGATCACGCTGGTGTACTCTGATTCAAAAGATAACTAACACCATTATTTAAACATGAGATGAATCCGCCCGTCTCCTATCATCCATGGGCAGGATTTGTGTGGCTCAGGCTAAGCATGTGACATAGGAAAATCACATTCATACCAATCCCTTTCACAGCATGTCTCTGACAGTTGAGCCTGGAAGGTTGTAGCATGTCTGCATGGAGTCTTTGGAGATCCACACAGTACAGTTGGGTTTATTCTCCACATGAAAATATAAGGGTGAGAATTGGTTCTTCAAGATTAGGGCAGCATTTGATTGCAATCCATCCATCAATCAATCAATAAATAAATCAATGTGTTATTCTTTCTAGGGTCTTTCAGTACCAGAGGGGCACAAAGTAATAGTTGATTCATTGTTCCTGGTATTGAAAGATAATTGCAATATTTATGTCATGAAGCAATATATTTCAACAATCAGATACTGTGCAGTAAACCATTCCTTGATTGTACTCTTCCGAGGACTAGGGCCCATCACAATAACTTAAAGCATACCGTGTTTCATACTCTACACTACAATGGTACAGTACTATTTGACTTATTTCAACTGCCTCTCCAAATGTGTGAAGTATTAAACCCAATGTCAAAATGCCTTGACTAGATACTGTTGACAACATTATGCACCATGCTGTCATGCCTCTTTGATGCTAATGGATGTTTCACAAAAGCCTCAAAGTGATGCTGAAAAGTTTCCCAAGTGAAAATCTGTCAAGCTGCATACTGGCGTACTTCTAAGTAAAGATGACGCTTAAATTCAAACATTTCCCAAATACAGTACACACACGGTGACGTGTCGAAAAATCACTCGCAGTGATTTTGAGTCGAGTGGCAAATACTTCGACGCACATTCAGTGTAATGAATACCTCGATGTCATACACCCTCACTTCACTGTCTCATAACCATTTCGTGTCGCAGTGCGCGTTGAAGTGGTGGAGTACCTCAAACCTTTGGGTAACTTTGGCGGCGGCATACACACCAAGCTGACCAAGCTACAAGTTCTCTGACGTGTCTCTCTGAGAAAGAGAGAGACAATGAGAGGGGAGAACTCAGAATTGCGATCACCAATGGATTATTTAACAATTTCCAATAGATTCAAGGCCCTCTCGCTCTAAATATCAAGAAAAAATCCCATAAGTGAGATGACTGAAAGGCACTTGGCCTAATAGATGAGATGAGAGAGAGAGAGAGAGAGAGAGAGAGAGAGAGAGAGAGAGAGGAAAATAAGCAGGACGCTAGATTTGAAGGTGCTGAATCAGACGAGAGAGGAAATGGGTCCGGACTCTAGATCTGAAGATGCTTACTCACGAGTGCCACTGACCTTGGCTGGCAGATGGAGGCCAGATACACCATAACAAATACATTATCTTCTAGCTCCGTGTCTGTTCATGTTTGACCCAAACAATGTCCTCTAGCTATTAATGGGTTCTCTGTGCGTCACAGGAAGCAGCTGAGGAGAGAGCAGTGGGTATATCAGAGGTATAAATAGACACAGGAGCAAGAGGTGCGCTATTACAGTACAAAAGTGTCTTTGAGTGAGCAAGAATTGATGAAAACAAACAACTTGCTATGAAAGCCACACACAAACAGGAGAATATGGACACCACTGGCTATGGTTTTTAGTCATGCCCCTCTTCGAATTAATGTAATGTCACAAAGGTTAGGCCAATAACTAGTGTCTGTCCAAGTTAAACTTGGTAAGAAGAAGAGGGCCTTGAAAATTGACACTCAGTTTGTTATCGAGAGAAAAAGTTGCAAAAGTCTTGACGTTTAAGTGGGAGCCGGCCATGGGGCATGATCGATCTCTCCTCATCCTCCACTGGACCACTAGAGGGTCTTCCTCTGTCCTCCCTGAAGGCCTGGCTCTCTGCTGAAGTGAGCATCAGGTGTTCCCTAGTCACACGCGCTCATCATCGCGCTCACTGCCCTGGGTCAACTTCCCTCCACTCCTCGCGTCTGCCAGCAATCGCTCCGGCATTCTGCTGAGCTAGCTGGCCTGGCGTCCCTCTCAGAAGCAGGCGGCATACTGTACGTTATGTGACTCACCGCCTGGAGAAGTACGCTTACAGCTTGGCATACAATACATTACATACTGTATCAACATTGCCCTCCTCACTCCCCGGTATGAGTCATTACTTGAATGCATCTGACAGTAGTCGCTCACTCGGAAAATGTATCTATTTTCCTTTAGGGGATAATGGCAGCTTATGTTGACCCTTGGAGGTTTTCAGTGCCTGGTCTGAGGCAGGCAAGTGTAGCCTGGATGGTGTCAGATGTGGAGTTATCTGGTCTCAGAGTAGCTTAGATGTTTTGTTAACAGGTGATAAAAGCTGGGAGATTTGCACCAGAAGGCCTTGGGCAGCAGCAGCAACAACAAATCTCCAGCCTCGCATGCCCTGTGTAAACAGAGATAGACCATCCACCATAGAAATACAGTTTTATTGTGTAACGTCTCATCAAATACATACAACAGGTGTTGTCACAACTCACGTTTTTAGATCGCTACAGAGCACTAATCAATCAATACCTTCCATCATCACATTCTTTCTTTTTTCTATCCAATTGGAGTGAAAGGTAATTAGCGGTTTTAAGATTAGCATAGCATCATCACTGCATTCCAAATTAGCCCCTTTTCACCCTCAAAAGTCTGTACATTAATTCCTCTTACCCTCATTAGTGTCTCTCAGCACAGACAACGGACTCATGTACAGTACCAGGACCTCACATGGGAATGCTGTACACCACATTTAACATGAAATGTTCTACAGTATATGTATGCCATCTATTCTTCATCTACATCTTATGATATTGCTGAATTGTGATTGTGTTCCTGTTTTAATCAAATTTTCTTTTAAACTTTACGTACAAGTGTGGTTTTGAAAAATAATACTGTCTTCTTGAGATGTAATTGCATCATTCATCATTTAAGGTGATAATTACCACAGAAATGAAAAACCCAGGGAGGAATGTCATGAATTACAAATTATACTATGATGAAATGTCGTGCTTCGCCAACATTATTCAGAATTTAAAACATTTTTTTAATGGAAGAAAAACCTGTCATGGGAATAGGTAGAAATGCTCTCACACACAAACGTGTGTTGAAATGAGGTAAACCTGCTACGCAGCGATTAGCCGGGGCAATTCCAGACAAATTTAGGAGCAATAAGAGAATAGGAAGAGAACCAGAAAGTTGACATCCCAATGTTCATTTGGCATCAGTTGAGGATCGAACTTGTAACCTCTGACACCAACCAACATCCTCTATCTCACTGAGCTAATTAGTTTAATGTTTGGCTTCACAAATTGACTAAGCTAGTCACCAGGGTGCAGGATAAGAGGTCATAATCTGTTTCATCATAAAACACTGAACGTGTGGTATATGTAAACGCCCACGTGAAAAGATGTTTGTTCATTAAAGTATACACACTGAAACAAAGGAAAGGATATAACAATAGAAGTTGCATCATACTGTATAATGATGGTATGCCCTTCAAAATGTGGATGAGTGGCTGAAGTGATCAGTCTCATAATATACAACAAAGGAAAGAGAAAGCTGTTGACAGTACTGTGTATTATAAAACATTTTGATGCATTGTAAGCTACATTTTGCTAATTCAACAATCTGGTCAATGAGTTTGTGAATGACAGTCTGAAGATCCAATGTAGCAAGTTTGGTGTTAATTGATTGAGAATGTGGGATGAGATATGTTTATTCATTTTTACAAGTTTTGTTTGCTTTTCTTCATAGTTGAACATTAACTTCAGCAGCTGTGTGCTCAGTCAGTGGCCAATCAATCAATTTAGTCATTGTAATCCTCGGGGTTGGGTAGGGTTGCTAACAGTGATGTCTCCGATTGGTGGAGCTTGTGTTGGATTGTGGGTAGTGTAGTTTTCTCTGTAGAAAGTGTTGGTTTCAGAGGACAGAATTAAACATATTTTTTTTAGATAAAATTCTGAAAGAAATCATACTACATCTGCCATGTCATGACAATTTTCTGATTTTTCATGAACATTGGACATTTATTGAGCGAGAATTTGTAGTAAATGTACAGTATTGCTAATAGTAAAACATTTTAATGCATCATGCGCTCAGCTTTTGATATTTCAAAAATCTGTCAGGATCGTTTGGTGTGGGCTGTCTGATGATGCAGTGTGTGCATTTTGGTTGCAATTGAAAAAAAATGTGGGAGGAGTTAGGTTTAGATATGTTCTTTTCCATTGACCGTTTGAGGGTATAATTCAGAATACTGTAAAAAAAAAAAAAAAAAAATTTGAAATAAGATATGTTGCCAATGTTGTTACTTTTTATGAGGATGATCAGACATTGATTTGGTGAGAATTCATAGGAACTGTATACAGAACAGTAAAACTTTTTGATGCGCTGTGGGCTCAATTTTTCATATTTCCAAAATCTGTGAGGATCGTTTGGTAAGGACAGTCTGAAGATACAGAATATCAATTTTGGTGTCAATTGAACAAAAAATGTGGGAGGAGATAGGTTTGATAGGTTTTACAGTTTATGAAAAAATCTGAGTGATGGACTTCAAAATTCCTGCAAGGTCAGAGCATATGAACGTTTTGTCTCACTTGGGACTACATTCACGTGCACGTACGCACCTATGGCTGATTTGTTATGATTTTTTAAAGTTTTAAACTTGAGACTGTTGCTGTAGCGCCACCTTCAAGTTTATTGACCTACAATGCAGGTTGAGGACTTTGGGTATAGGACTGGAGCTATCTGCAAAGTTTGGTGATTTTTTGTCCACGGGAATTCAGACTTCAGTGGGAGATGGAGAATAATAATAATAATAATATTGGCAAATACAATAGGGTTCCGGCAGATACGCTGCCTGGCCCCTAAATACAGTAGTTTTATTCATTTCATGGTAGCCATTAATCTCTAAGGAAGAGACATCCGGGCCTGTTTGGAGTCATTATATTGTTACGTCTGCTTTAGCTGCAAATGGATGAATCTAATCACCTCCTGAGTCTGGCTGACTGTGTTTCATTCATTGTAACGAAGTTGAGAGAATCCCAGTAAAATGTAATTACTGATCTTGAAAATGTATAGCCTTCCCGATATTCCAGCTAGGTCCACTGCTTCTTAGTGTACGTGTTCATGGTAATGGGCAAAGTACTGGAAATCCATATTGCAGTTTGTCTGGGCTCTGCATTGGCATAATGTCATCTGTGAGTTCATGCATTTATGTGGAACCACCATACTGTATACGGTTGACTACACTTTAATTTTACTCTTTACGTCCATGACTGGTGTATTTTCAAACATGAAAGACAGAAGTAGAGGGTTGTCTTTGTCATTTTTCACCCTGAATAGCACAGAGCTGATTCAAAACGCACCCAAAATGTATCAATACCTTATTGCATGCAAGAAAAAAACACAAAAGGTCTTTATTCGGCTCATTTGTATTGCTGTTTGTATTGGGTATGTTTGAGGAGATATCTCTGTGCCTTTGTCTGAGAGGACAAAGCTTAGCATTGATGTCAGAACTGTGCACTGTCCTGATAGCCAACCTGTCAATGAACCCTCCGGAAGATCACTGTGTGCCGCTACCAAGGAAAAGTAAAAAGCAGGGTAAAAAACAAAACAAAACAACAACAAAAAACAATCCTATTGTATTCCAGTTACCTTATTAAAATTGGAAGGAACTTCATTTGTTAAATAGTGCAGTTATACACAATAATGGCTTGAAAGCCGATTTAATTATTTCTTTTGTGATGAGAATTGTGTTCCACATCATCTCACATTCCTGTTCTGACCTGAAATATGATGCATCCACAGATGCAACTCTTAAGTGATTATGGCACATAGCTCAGGAGGTAGCGCAGCCAGCTGGGGATCACAAAGTCCCCGGTTCGATCCCAGTGCCTGAAGGTGTGTGTGTGTGTGTGTAGCCAAAATATAGGACCTCACATGGTTCTGTCATATAAGGGGACATAATACTTCAACTGGTATATGTCTGAACAGAGACATACTGTATTGCAGTGAGATAATTGTCTACAAAGACATGAGTTGAATGGATGAGAGTGCTGCCTTTGATTCAGCTTGTGTCACAAAACAATCTCCGTTGATTTCTGTTCACTCCCTCGCCCTTGTGTGAATGTCTGAGTTATTTCAACCCTTTCTGATTCTTGTGGTTCAAAGGGAGGCCCATTTCCCATCCATCAGCAAGTAAGCACTGCATTTTCAATCTGTTTTGATATAGCGATATTATTTGCTATTGCTGTGAGAGGCACATCTCCAATAGGTGCTAAAGCAGTCACTATTTCAGATGGTTGTTGATGACTCATTGCCAGGAACATAGATGTAAGTTATCAATTCCATCCACTTTTCTGCCCAAGCCAATTAACCATCAACAAATTGAGGCAAATGTGGCATTCCCATGCCATGCCTTCTATTTCACATCTACAGTCTAACTAGAATTGCTTTGGTGTTGTGTTTTCCAGGAGTATCCATCTTAGCAGCAGACGTTAGAGCATGTTTACCCATTACCAGAAAATGTCCTCCGGGGATTTAGTCAACTTATTTGTTACTGTTGAATATTTTATTTTTATGTCAGCTTAATGCACATATGCTAAAAATGTTATGCTAAGAATATAAGCTTTAAAGGATCTAATTTCTCCAGCTGCGAAAGCGCGCAAGCAGTCCCACATATCAAAAGATGACACCTCAAAGAATCCATTCCCTGAACATGCATTAGATTTGTGGAACTATTTATTTCAGTTCACCAATACCCTGTAAGCATAAACCAGAAGTTAGAAAGAGTAACTGAACTTTGACCTGAACAGATTGTGATGGCTGCTCCGGTTCTCTGACAAGCTGCTAAGTGTCGGGCTGTGAGCTTAAGGGAGTCCATCGAGCTTCCTGGGGTCAGAAGAGGTTCTCCATCTCGCCCACGGCACTCTTTTCTAAAACACCCACATCTCTCGCCTGTATATCTTGATAAAAGTCACATGAAGTCACAAAAACAACTCAAAAACAGATCTGTTATTCATGACTCATGAGCGAGGGAGGTGGACTGAATTACTTCAGAATTGAAAAGACCACAGAGTAAAACACTCAAGCAAGGGAATTTTTAAATTGGATGCTGGGAAAATGCTGTGTGTTATCGATGTGTACGAAGTGGTCTGCAAAGCAATCAGCATGTCTATCCCCTGCAGTAAATCGGTAAATATTTTTTCCAATGCGCCTTACAAAGAAAACACAGTTCCCTAGGAACTCTTTCAACAGGCAGTGATAATTTTGTATTATACCCAAATAGTGGGTCCAAACCGTGGTCCTGCTCAGTACAGTCTGGCTGTGTAACACCAAAATAAATATTTTCAGGCAAAACAATACCCAGTGCCTCCAAACAAATCTAGCTTTGCTCCACACAGGCAGGCACAGGCACCTAATACAGTTGAAAGATATACTGTTCCATCATTAGTAACTAACTCCCTATCTCCCTCCAGCAGGATATGAATTATGAGAGCAGATGTGTTGAAGGGCATATTAGTGCAAGGGCACTGAGTGTGGATGAGGACCAGAGAGCACAGGACTCATCTTCATATTGTTTCATAGTGGGCCTTGGAATTGTTTATAAAGTCATAATCAGTTTTGGCTGGCACATAAACAGGTTGCACATGCATTAGTCACATCCAAGGAACAGGTCACAATGGCCTTCATTTATCAAAGGATCCAAGCGCAGACATTATGGTACGACAGCGTCCGCATGTGATCTCTCCAACATTACTGTTACTGTTACTTGCAAACAATTGGAAAATACCCATGTATGTTAGGGATATATGACACATAGAAGATGCCTTTACAAAATATAATATTTTGCCATGCCTATGTGGTTGTGCTGCGCTTAGATGCCAGTCAGAATCAGTCTCATATTCTCAAGCTTGCGTACACAAGCTGAGACTTGACGTGAGATTTGGTCGTAGTCCCGCTTACGTCCAAATTGATAAATGCCAAACTTGGCGTGGAAATGACCGTACGCTCACTTTTCTGTCCTGCGATCGCTTAGTAAATAAGGGCCAATGACTCCATTATGAAATAGCCCCTCCACTCCTCTTGATAGATAAGCGATTAAGATCTCCCCCAAAACAAACTGTTATGTGCGTAATGATCCTATCCTAAACACCCGCCAACAGACAAAAACCATCTCTGATGGTTGATGACCACCAGCTCTCTCAACAATTGAAATGCTAGCCGGCCACTTTCACCGCACCAAGTCTCTTTCTCTTTCTCTTATCTATTGGAAAGTGAAGGAGGAGGAATCTCCTCTTGGACAGATGGCGTGTGACGCAGGCTTCCACATTATCAGCAGAGTTCAGGGCACTACTCTGCCCCCTCAGCCCCCCCCCCCCCCCCCCCCCCACCAGCCAAACCAAACCCAGTCCACATGTCCCTCTCCATAGGCCCCCACAGCTACAGGGCTGGAGGTACGCTCAGCATAGCAACAACCAACCAGGCGTATTGCTCGCACTTTACTTGACTCTAATAATGAATGCAGTCGGTGCACCATATGGGAATACTGTACATGTAGAAGCTCACATAATGAGTCTTTGGCAGAGCGATGGGCGGGTTATTGATCTAATTGAAGGAGAGACGCATTGACCCTCAGGTGAACCCTCGAATTGAACCATAATGCAGCACCCTGAGGGAAATTCTCATAGAAAATCTGAAAACAAAACTGTGGTGAAACTGTCAACCGTAAGTCGTGATTATATGGGGTTTTATTGGGTCAATGCACTGGGATACAGTACTTAAACTGGGAGTGTAACATTTCTATTCCCAGTTTTACTAGGGTACCGCGTGGTGAGGGTGAAAATGCGAGCCTTGCTTAATAAAATGAAAACCAGTGGGTGGTCTATCACCGTATGACATGTGATCTACTAAGACTTCAGTTTGACCTTGTGCAATATTTCACACAAATACACCGCCTACTACCACCCACTCCCCAACACACACACACATACACACACACACACACACCTTCTCTCTTTCTCACTCTCACTCTCACACCTACAGTCACACACACACACAGGCATGCACACAATTAAGCATGTCCACACACACACACACACACACACACACACACACACACACACAATATCATGATAAATGGCCCTAGTGCACCATAACAGAGCCAGGCTGTTGAACACATCCTCAACTGAGTCTAGGTGGGTGGAAGTAGCTGATGAGCCGAGGCTATATGTTTGATTTAGGCACAGAGAGGAGGGGGTAGGGGACAAGCAGAAGGCTGGAGAGGGCCGAGGGAACCATATCTCACCCCCGCCACGCTGGGGACTGCTTAAACCTGTCTGTGGGAAATGGGGCCAAGATGACATACGATGGAGGCGGCCATCTTGGATGGTTGTCAAGGAGAAACAGTGAGGGTCAATACTGTTCCGGCCAAAGGGCTTCTACACCTTGCCAGCCGATGATGCACTGTTCCCACTGGACGGTACAGGGGAAAGTGTCACACTGTGTCGGAGACCCGAGTGGAAAACTGGGTTATCTAATGGCTGACATCACCAGTCTATTTTCGATAGTAGTGGTTCCTTTACATAATCGACCCAACATTAGAACCTCACTGGGCAGCGAAATAAAGAGGTACCTAATAAACAAATATTCAATATTTTTGGAACCACAGGAAACAAACTATATTCCTTTGTTCTATTCAAATCTCAGTTTTAGTGCTGTACTTTAAAAGGAAAGGCAGAATAATAGCAATTATTACTATTTTGTGATAATGCACGGTGCTCTTCAAAATAGCTCTGCAAAATAATAATAACAGTAGCAGTGTGATATTCTGAAGTGCTGCTTGGCATTATGTTGCCTGATGGGGCAATGGCAGGAAATTACTGATGATAATGTCAACTTAATGAAATGTCAAGCAGAATCAGATTAGATCAAAGCACTGTGTGGTTCATGGCCCAGAGCCAGAACGAGGTATGTGAGGTGTGTATCTACTGTGAGGTGAGTATCTACTGTGAGATGTGTATCTACTGTGAGGTGTGTATCTACTGTGAGGTGTGTATCTACTGTGAGGTGAGTATCTACTGTGAGATGTGTATCTACTGTGAGGTGTGTATCTATTGTGGTGTGTATATCTACTGTGAGGTGAGTATCTACTGTGAGGTGAGTATCTACTGTGAGGTGTGTATCTACTGTGGTGAGTTCCTACTGTGAGGTGAGTATCTACTGTGGTGTGTGTATCTACTGTGAGGTGAGTATCTACTGTGAGATGTGTATCTACTGTGAGGGGAGTATCTACTGTGAGATGTGTATCTACTGTGAGGTGTGTATCTACTGTGAGATGTGTATCTACTGTGAGGTGTGTATCTACTGTGAGGTGAGTATTTACTGTGAGGTGAGTATCTACTGTGAGGTGTGTATCTACTGTGGTGTGTATCTACTGTGAGGTGTGTATCTACTGTGAGGTGAGTATCTACTGTGAGGTGTGTATCTACTGTGGTGAGTTCCTACTGTGAGGTGAGTATCTACTGTGGTGTGTGTATCTACTGTGAGGTGAGTATCTACTGTGAGATGTGTATCTACTGTGAGGTGAGTTCCTACTGTGAGGTGAGTTCCTACTGTGAGGTGAGTTCCTACTGTGAGGTGTGTATCTACTGTGAGGTGTGTATCTACTGTGAGGTGAGTATTTACTGTGAGGTGAGTATCTACTGTGAGGTGTGTATCTACTGTGGGGTGAGTTCCTACTGTGAGGTGTGTATCTACTGTGAGGTGAGTATCTACTGTACTACTGTAACTCACTCTTCACCTGCTTCAGTAAGTCATCCCTGGTCTGTCTACAATTGGTCCAGAATAGCTTGGTCAGGCTTTTGACTAGGTCCAGGAGGTCATGTCATATCAGCCCTATATTAACCTCCTTCCTTACACTGGCTTCATGTTAGTTTGTGGATCCAATCCAAGGTCCTTGTGATCACATATAGAGCCCTCCATGGCCAGGCAGACAAACTCGCAATGAGCGTCATTACACTCCCAGTTAGTGTGGAACAGGCATTTTAGCCTGAGGTTTTCTCTTTCCCCGAGATCATCATTACTACTACATTCACTAGTGCTTTCGTTTCTTTCTTGTGACACAGACTGTATAATAACACACCTTCGCGACCAGAAGTGTTAAATTAGTTGTACATATGTACTGTAGGCTAGGCCTACTGAAAAAAAAATGCTGTATTTTATTTTGTTCTCACTGGTTCAGGAACACCACTTGGGGGGCGAAATGCAAGAAGAGGAACATTAAATATTGGTTTTGCTCGCAACGAACCGAGTGAAAAATAATTTCATTTTGAAGCCCCAGGATCGGGGATGGGCTGTGGGTAGAAGCTCCTCCTGAGCCTCTCTAATTTGGCCTTGTGGATGCGACCGCAGCAGAGAAAAGAGTCCATAATCCGGGCGGCTGGAGTCGTTCACAATTCTACTGGCCCTGCTCTTGCACCATTTGATGTACAGTAGATGTCCTGGACTTGTGGGAGTGCCCCCTGCATGATATATTCTGCTGACCGTACCACTCTCTGCAGGGCCTTTCCGTCCTGCATGGTGCTGCTCCCATACCAGGAAGTGATGTTCCCAGACAGGATGCTCTAAATTGTGTATAGAAACGGAAGTATCTGGGGAGACACTGAATTTCTTCAAACGTCTGAGGTGGTGCAGTCTCTGCCGTGACTTCCTCACCTCGGTGTCTGTGTTTGTAGTCCATGTCAGGTCCTTGGTGGCACCAAGACACTTAAAGCTGTCCACCCTTGCCACTAGGGTCCTATTGATGTTTAGAGGGCTGTAGATCCTCTCCTGCTCCCTCCCATTGTCCTCCAGCATCTCCGTCATCTTACTGACATTCAGGTGAAGGTTGTTGTCCTGACACCACCTAGTCAGGCACCCTACTTCCTCCAGGTCAAGGTTCCTTCATCATTGTTGGAGATCAGGCCTACCATAGCTGGCAGTGATGTTCATCAGCGAACTTGACCATAGCTGGTCATCAGCGAACTTGACAATGGAGTTGGAATCAAAGGTGGCTACGCAGTCACGTGTGTACAGGGAGTACAGCAGCTGGAAGCAGACAGCCCTGGGCCCTGGGGCGCACCAGTGTTGAGGGTAAGGAAGATGAGGTGTGGCTGCCCACTCTCACCACCTGAGGTTGGCCCATGTGTGTGTCCTCAACATGTGACTGTGGCAGGTGTTTTGTCTCTGCACCAGGGGGCTCAGAGGCGGCTGTAGAGAGCCCAGAGCCAAGAAACCCTGGCACAGCCAAGTAGGGCCAGGGGGAGAGTGTACAGCTGCTGACCCTTGAAAAACGCTCTCAGTCCTGCTGGGCAGACTCTGTCTGAACACCCCCATGCCCCGCCCCCCAGCACACTCTGTCTGCAAGCCTGTCTGTCCTGGAGAACAGCTTCAAGACTGTGTGTGTGTGTGTGTGTCTGTGCATGCGCGTATGTGTACGTGTGTGCATTATCTCTGCCTGCCAAAGCAGCTGCATGTAAGTGCCCATAACAGCATTCCCCCCCCCCCATTACATCACCCTGCTATCTTCTCATTGGACCAGTGGGTGAAACACCACCTGGCCAAGTCATGGTTGCTATACTCATCCCCTCTTCTTCTTCTTCTTCTTCTCCTCCCTCCCTCCCTCCCTCCATCCCTCCCTTCACAGTACCATTCTCCCACACGTTTCCTGGTCACTCTACCCATTCTCCTTACCTAGTTAAAAATTGCCGCCTCAGTGTGCGCCATTAGTCTTTTCTAGGTCAACGCGCAAATCAGTAAACGGCGGTGCTCATGCAGACTCGACCCCCCGGAGTCACAAGTAGACTGTTTTGATACCCAGGCAATGTGAGGGAGAAAAAAAGAAGCCGTTTGGAAACATACATAATTAGTCTCGTGGAGCTGAAGCTGTGTCGTGTTGTGGTAAAAAAAAAAAATATATATATATATATAGCTCATTCAGTTGCACGGATGACTAAGCAACGCCTCCCAGATATAGTTTTAGCGTGTGTATGTGTGCGCTGTGCGTATGTTGTTTATCTGTTTACCGTTGATGCTGATGATAATGGTAATTGTAATAATGCCTTTATGATCCTGCTTTATTCATATTGATTTAGTCTTCCTCAACATCATTCATTCATGGAGGGTTAGTAAAAACCCTAACTCTAACCCTAACCGCTATCCAGGTGTCAGTTTGCAACATTTGCTTCTAATGTAATTGTGAGTTGTTTTCAATTGTGTTCCCACTCCAAATACGATTCCATTCACCTTTTAGAGGAGACAGAACACAATCTGTGATATCATGTCCAAAACGAGATTCCTTGTACAAATGAAATTGACATAAAATATGCTGCATTGCATTGAATCTCACTGGCACAGCAGTATACTGGTCTACTGTACAGTACAGTATGTACATTCAACATTCTGAAAACAACATGGTTTAATGGTTAGGATCCATATAGGGGTGTAACAATATATCGTGCCACAATACAGTATATCGCGATACAGAAACGTCACAATATGTATCGTCAAGGTGAAAACAATATTGTGATATGTTTATTGTATATCAGTGAACGCTGGCTACACAACGCTGGTAACAAACACGTCTTTTGTCTAGGCCTATCCATGATATTACAACAGTTAAAGGAGTAGTAAAGGGAAAATGCATGTTTAGCCATGTTTTAAGGTTACTTATGATCATATACAATGGTTCAGATCAAAACGTTGACAAAACTAGCACTTTTGAGAAAGTCTGCTAATTGCTCTACCACCGTTTAGGTCATACAATGGATGTGGGTGGGCACCTTGAAAAATCATTCAAAAACATGTTAACCTCTCGATTTCAAAGACAAGAAGCTCACCGAGGGGGTAATTGGTGTCCGTTGGTGTTCTGACATCAAATTCGCCGCAAAGTATGAATCCTGTAGGGTTTTATTGATCATTTTATGAAATCCATTGACTTGTATTGAAGCCGTTGTAGATGTGTAGATCAATCCGCAGAGGGGATTCAGGAAGCGGAACTACTTACGGTAGCTATTGTTATTGTTTATGTTGCTAGGCTACCTAGTTTGCGGAAGTTTACACACGTATGTGCTGCGACTAAATAGTTCTATGCTAAATATTTAAAAAAGCCTTTCCAGATGAACTAGAATCTTACTTTATGGCAAGTTATATGTCAGAACGCCAACTTACACCTCGGTGAGTTTCTTGTCTTTGAAATTGAGAGTTGAACATGTTTTTTGAATGATTTTTCAAGGTGCCCACCCACATCCATTGTATTACCAAAACGGTGGTAGAGCAATTATCAGACTTTCTCAAAAGTGCTAGTTTTGTCAACATTTTGATCTGAACCATTGTATATGATCATAAGTAACCTTAAAACAGAGCTAAACATGCATTTTCCCTTTACTACTCCTTTAAGCTCTAAATTCACAAAGTGTAGTGGAGTAGAGATGTGGAGAAATGCACTATTGGTGTGAACAGCAGCGCTACTGCAACGTTTCACACCTGCCCTTAGTGCAGGGCTGAAAATTAACTTTTTGGTTCACCTGCCAACTGGTAGATGAAAAAATCCACCAGCCGAGTATATTTTTTACCGGCCAAAATTATAAATTGCCTTTTTTGTCACATTATAGGCCTACATCTGTTTCAATTTGATGCCTAGAAACATTGGAATCCATAGAAATTCAATTATTCATTTGCATTCACTTCCCCGGTGTAGAATTATCCATAACTACCTAACCCTACACAAATATGAGATATACATGATCCAAGCCTTCACCTCATGGTCTTTATGTGTTTATGAACAAAATATATATACTGTAACATATTCACAGCCTGTCATCATGTAAAGTAGTAGTCGACTGTAGTAGCACACATCCTCTGAGGTAAATGGGAACGATTTTCTGTGCGTGAGTAGCCTCGCGTCACCAGTCTCTCCTAGTGCGCGAGGCTCCGCAACAGTCATGTGACTGAAAACTTTATTTGGTGCAGTGGGGGAGCTATTTAAGTGCAACACACAACAAACAGAACGCCGGTCTATGGCATTGATGTGACGACATCGCGCGCATAATTTATTACATGACTCTTGGTACAAACATTTACCCGCCAGCATGGCGGATAGCCTCCGAAATTTAGTCGCCAAATGGAAATTTTACCCGCCATTGGCGGGTGTTAATTTTCAGCCCTGCCTTAGTGTATCGTATCGTTATCGTCAACCCAATATCGTGTATAATGTCGTATCGTGAGATTAGTGTATCGTTATACCCCTAGATCCATACCACTAGGGAATTCCTAGTGGACAGTGTTCATTGGCCAACCCCCACTAGACTAGTACAGCCCATAATACACTCCCAGGTTGGGTTATGTCAATCCATCATGATTATTACATGAGCACAGGGACACACACGTACTGTGACCTTCAGGGGAGGCTGCAAGGACAGCCATCAATACATCCATCACGTTTAGGCTGCCTTGCTTCGATATCTACCAATCCATCTTTGTAGCTAGCTACCTAGCTAGCTTAGCTTCCATCTTTCCTGTAAACCTAAGCCTCGTGTGTTATCCAGTGGAAGGACAAACATACTGTAACAACTACAACGCTTGGTTGTAATGCACATCAAACATATTCTGTTCATTACGTATTTGACCTTTCTTTATTCCTACCGTAAGCTAGAATGCTAATGGAAGGCTATCTGTAGCTATCTAGCTAGCTCCTGGTAGCAATCTCAAGCACACCTTAGTATGGTGTTGACTGTGGCAGTGGACCGGAGTGTATCCTGCTGCATGGAACAACTTTTAACTGGCATAGCACTGTCAATTCGAGAACAGCTCATCCAAACAACTTCACGCATGACACATGCACATCCTTGGGTCCTGAGCAATACACCTGCCACATATTAACTTCAAACAGTGTCCGGTTGTCGAGATAATCAGGTTACAGACTTGCACGCAGAATTCTGGTCGAGAGAGCACAGAGCAGGAGCGATTTCCTGGAACTATAGTAAGAAGATGTCATCCTTGCCTGACACAGCAGCTACATGTAACAGCGCTACAGCGTTGCCACTATCCAGGTGTCATTTGGCAACATTTGCTTCAGATCAAATTGTCAGTTGTTTTCAATTGTGTTCCCACTCCAAATCTGATTCTACTCACCTTTTAGAGGAGACGACAGAGGAGAACACAATCTCTGATACCATGTCCAATATGAGATTGCTTGTACAACTGGCATTGATTAAATATGTAGGCCCATTGTACTGAATCTAACAGAAAAACTGAATTGCATAAGATGGTCAACATTGAACATTCTGAAAACCCCCATGGTTTAATGGTTAGGATCTAGAAACCACTAGGGAATTCCCTTAGTGTTCATCTAGTCCAGTGGGGGCAAGAATAGTCCACAATATACTCCCAGGATGAGTTGTGTCAATCTATCATGATTATTACATGACCACAGGGACACACACATACTGTGACCTTCAGGAGACCCTGCAAGGACAGCCAAGGGACTGATAAGGACACACTCCAATACATGAATCATGATTAGACTGCCCTACACCCTCTTCCAATACAATTGATACTGTAGCTTTGCTTTGCTCCGGCTTTGTCTTCCAAGAGGCTAGGAGCTTAGCTTTGGACCACGTAAGGAGAGTTATCAATACATCTGGCTGCCTTGCTTCTATGTCTAACAATCCATACTGGACTGTATATTAACGCTGATGGGGTTATGTCGTTCAAGTCCTTTAGCCTAATCTATAGAGGTGAACCCTATAGGGTCATAGATTAGATAGATAGATAGATAGATAGATAGATAGATAGATAGATAGATAGATAGATAGATAGATAGATAGATAGATAGATAGATTCTCCTAATTCATTCTACTGTATGCTTACTGTAAAATCTGAGCATCACCAATCTATGTCTGGTTACCTATCGTAGCCCAGTCTCTCCTGACGGTATTACAGTACACTGTTACTGTCATTCTGCTGTGTTGTGGCCATTGAGCTCTTCCTGCTTCGTTCCCTTCATACCTTGTGGACATGGATGACAGTGGAGAGGTGCAGCTCACCAGGATGTGTCACCATGTCAGTCTCATTACCAGGTTAATGGGGAGGGCCAGAGCAGCCTGTCTCCACATGACTGCCCCCCACAAGGTGTGTGTGTGTATGTGTACTGTATGTGTCTGTGGTTTGTGTATGTGTGTGTGTGTGTGCCTGTGCCACCCACAGACATGCAGTGTGTGTGTGTGTTTGTGTGTGCGTGCGTGCATGCACGTGTGCTTGTGCATTTGTGTGTGTGTCCAATATAATTCCATATGTGTGTATTTACAAACACTAGTGCATATTAGTGTATATTCCTGCTGTACACCCTCCAAATATCTCTGTGAATTCTACCCACGGTTACATCCATTCCACACAGGAGGTCTGTCTCCCCCCACACACACACACACACACACACACCCACACTTCCCCCTGATTACTGCAAGATTGGATCCTTTTTTGTGTGTGTGTGTGTGTGTGTGTGTGTGTGTGTGTGTGTGTGTGTGTGTGTGTGTGTGTGTGTGTGTCCACCCATCTCAGGATAACCTTGCACCACTGCATCTTTTACAACAGGCCCTAGGTCGCCATAATTCCAGTTCAGTTCTGGCTTTATTATCAAATACTTGCCAAGGTCTGCTTATTAATCCCCTCACATCCCCCCGACCAAATACCCCTGGCGACTCGGCAGATTGTGATTGCCTGGCCTCAACCTTACATTTACTGTGACAGTCAGGAGAGAGACTCTCTGCCGCGGAGAAGTCGCACATTAAGACACCTTTACTCCTTTACTCCTGGCCCAAGGTCTGAGTTGATTTACAGCCGCATCAGCCCTGTTGATATCAAAGGCCGTTTTAAGATCAATTTGTCTTGTTTTTTTTAATCTTTGACGCCCCACCCCCCTCCGTGGTCCACCAGGGAGTGGCGGGGTGGGGAGGGGCAGCGAGAATTCTCATTCCTTTTACGAGCAGTTCTTCTGATGTACTGCGCAATAAATGTCTCTGTAATAAGCAGACCACGCAATTGCATTGCCACACAGTACCTCCCAGTGGACTGCACATAACACTGTCGCTTTGCACAGTCTCGCTTGGACAATGTTGCAGATCACATACGTGCAACAGGGTGGTGAACATGATAACACACGGTGCTCAAATGACCTGGCTGCTCTGGCAAACAAAGGCACAATCCAATTTCATCATAGATGAGAAGAGAAGGAGTTCCTTCCTCTTAAGGGGAACAGGCAGCCAAACTGGATCAACCACCCACAGAAACCATTCCAGGGAGAGACAGAAGAAAACTTGGCTCCATAAAAACAGCTGAAGGTGAAGACCTTGACATCCCTCAGCTTCTCCAAGTGTGAAATCCCTTCACATACAGTTCACTGAATTCTACTCATTTTCTTTATCGATGGAGTTGTGTACTGGACTGAAGTGGATGTGGGCACCTACCCCATGCCTCCCCTGACAACCATCCTTATCCAACAGCTGTTTAATGAAACAAATCCTGTTCCTTCAGTCTTTCAAGCCCCGGTCTGCCTAACCAGCATGACTATGAATCTCATCTGAGAGCTGACTTGTCAAAAGGCCCTGATGATGGATTTAGAAGGATGACTATGCTAAATCATGTTTATATGGCGAAGGGGGTGGGGGTGATGGAGTAGCTGTACACAGATTAACAACAGATCACTGGATTATAGCAGCATAGGTTTCCCTATATCTATATGAGACACTTGGACAATATTTCTCACTTTTTACAGACTGATTTGCATATGCATATACTGTACAATAACATGTTATTTCCACACACAAAAACACCATAATTCTCTAGACTTGTTCATTATCATGAATTAAATTGTAAAATATTAGATTTACTTATATTAAATTTGATCAGTTAGTCTTTAACAGGTTGACAATGTGTCAAGAAATTAAGCTCTGTAGGATAAATCATGATGTAGCCTATAAGTTAATATAAAAACCATATGCCTATGCTGGAGGAGACCTGTTTTTCTAACTGTTATGAGCCACAGGTAGCTATGGAACAGACTGTACTTTTGATGATATCAGTTCAACCTCTGTTCCAAATCAGAGCGTTACAGTGAACGGCTCTCTTGGCCTGGGGCTTTGCACCACAGCCACATATGTGCGGAGATTCTCTGCAGAGGATGAAATTAATGCGCAAAACCGTTAGAGCAAGCAACAGGGACCGACAAAGGGACCTAGCCCAACACTGGTGGCACAAAGGGTATTGCAAAAACCGTTAGAGCAAGCAACAGGGACCGACAAAAGGACCTAGCCCAACACTGGTGGCACAAAGGGTATTGCAAACGTGAAAATGATGAACTCCCATTTAAAAGCACAATCAATGTCAAGTGAGTGTATTACTGCACACATGTCAACACAACTTAAAGCTTTAAGGGCAAAAACTAAAAGATGATGTTCCGGTTTTCAAGCGGCAGCCAAGGTTCTCCTATAGCCCTATGGACCTGTAACCCACTTTCAACTGAATCATCACTGCTGCAGTAGGCGAATATGAAACGGTCAAACTTACCTCCCAAAGCTTGCTTCATAACAAAATTCATGACGATGGCTTTTAATTCCTGCCTTCTTTATCCTCACGATATTACATTCAGGTGGAACAGGAAAATAGTCCCTTAGGGTCAGATCTAAAATGAAATAGAATAAAATATGAGATTCAAACTTGAAACTTGACCTAACCTCATCTCAGATAACTTTTTAAAACATGCAATCTACAGTCAGTGCTATTTGTATACTGTGAGTTGAGTGTGTTATCAAGGATCTTGATTGTCTTCAATGCGCCAAATGAAGGACACCAAGGTCAACCAAAGCCACACAAAACCTAAACACAATCAAAATACCAACAGCACCTTTGTTTTCACATTTAATTTAGCAATTTTAGCATGTAGTATGTTTACAATAGCGTGTTCATAAAGTCTCAAATCTCGAGAACTGTGAGCTCACCTTAACTTAAATCAACTATGTCTTTGAGGTCTTCAATTTTGCCTAGAGTAGCCTATAGGCTATCAAAAACAATGATCAAATATAAAATCTATACAAATATAAACATCTTCTTCATAATGAGAAAACTTTTTGAAAAATTGCAGAGGTAAATAGTAGGCTAATTTCCGACCCCAATGTGAAAGTGAACGCAGCTGCCTAAACCCAGTGTCCGTTGATGAGAGGTGTTTGATACACGATAGTCGTGCCTATATACACGAACATGCGTTTAGATGTAGGCTACATTAGGCTATGGCATTGTGTATGCAGTAATATAATGCGTTTTGTCGGTGAAACCCAAATAATCAAATAATAGATCGCAGTAGCCTAATTCAAAATCACTTCCTTGTTCGTTCAAAGGCTGGTTTCAGCACTATAGCCAGTGGATAGCTCTCTTTTCCCACTCAACCGGGTAGACCCGACACTAGGATTTTCTTTCAGCAGTCATAATTACCTCTCCGGCGATTAGAATAATTTCAAAGACGATTAGTCAAAGATTCTCCGAAATTAAATTGTTTTGTAATTGAAGATTGTGAAAGCCTGTTTGTTAACTGCTCGCGCGTATCATCTCCAGCTTCCCGAGTAGAAAAGGACGTCCTTGCTTCTTCTTGCACAGGAGCTATAAGAGTGTTTATGAAGGGAACTGCAGCTGCTGCTGATGAACGAACTCACTGAATCTCAATCACATGGAGCAGAAACGTCCCACGTTCACACAGAAAGAGACCGATCAATTATTGACGCTGGCCAGTCGTGCACCGCCCCTCTCGCTAATATCTTCATGAGTCGTTCAGCCAGTCCTTGCAGATGCTTTCATGACCCACTGTAACCTTGCCTCCCGTCTCCACCAGATTTATTATTTATTTTTTAACTCTCTGACCTATAGGACAACTGTATTTAACTGTCTCTGACCTAAATGTTTGCTGATTATGTTGTTTTAAATGGCGACATTCACTAGCCAGCAGCTTCCTAAATGTAGCCTACTCTGAAATGTGTGTTTGCGTTGAGTGTCAGATGAGATGTAGCCAAATATGTGTAGGTTTATTTGCCATAGCCTATTGCCAGTTATTTTCTTGGTCTCTACCAAGCAATGCTGGGACTTGCTCTCCCTCTCTCTCTCTCTCTTTCCGTCTTTCTCTCTCTCTCTCTCTCTCTCTATGCTGCTGCTGATGGGAGTGTGTGTAGTCTACTATAGTATTTGTACAATAAATATAATATGGGTGTACTATACAGTAGGCCTACTATACATCTACTTCAAGACAGACGGCAGACGACAGACATTCATGCACCATTAAAGTATATGATTCGAGTAAATGCAGACAAATCAACAGGGTGCCATGACAAATGTTATTCAGCCACAGTACAGTGGTTGAAAACTTGATTCAACTATACAGGAAGACCTTGTTACAAAACATTTGTTTTAGTGAAGATGCACATATCAAGAGTAGAGCTGTGTAATAGCCTGGATTACAGATGGAAGTGGGTGTCATATCCTCCAATGGAATTTCAAAGCTGACATTCAAAGATATGTTCTCCTCCCACACAGAGAGTAGAGCAGCACTGTAGAGCTACAGTAACAGTGCCCACTACTGCCCTCTCACTCCCATATGACATCAGGTCACACAGCACTGTGATGCACAAAACAAACAGACTTGTGCTTTAGTTCTTGTGCAACTCTTGGTTCTTTTAAAACAAGCCTGAAGACTTTTCTTTTTGCCACTGCTTTCTAAGATGTTTCTGTATACTGCACTGTAACTTTTATTCCTGTATTCTATTTTTCCTGCTTTTTGTTTTAAATGTCTATAATGTCTTGCTTTTTGTTTTAATGCTTTTAATGTCTCATGTAAAGCACCTTGAATTGCCCTGTGGCTGAAATGTGCTATATAAATAAACTTGCCTTGCCTTAGTTGTTTCATCACAATCACCATCTGACTATGAATACAATAGTGATGTCGTCTAATTGAGTCTTACAGTTTTTCCCAATTGCTTAGACACATTTCTTGACACACTCCACCCTTTTCTCAACACAAAACCCAATTTTCAAACTACATTCACAAAACCTCTTGACTCTTCTTGCAAAACCAAACAATCGTCCCAAAACAATTTAATCTGTACTCAAAACCAAACAATGTTGTCAGATCATACCCCAAGCCGGTCAAAATTAAAAACACTACTGAGCAGTCATTACACACTACATCAAAGAATGGAAAACACGATGTTCAGGGCATGTAGCTGCAGGCATTTTTTTATTATTATTATTGTTTACAAAGTAAATGCATTTCGCATAAAATAAAAACTCATTTATATTTTATTTTTATCAAGCACATTCAGCACTTGCATACAGTAAAAATAAAGAAAAAGGACAAAGACAAAATATGAATGAGAAGCACAAAATCAAACTCAACAATTGCTTCATCATTCGGCCTCAGCATCATGTCTTGGTGCCGGGTCAGGCCACAGGACTTCATCCACATCACATAGCACATTCTCCCTAGCCAAGCAACGAGGGAAAAACCCTCAGATCCAGTATTACGTATTTGTATAGCACATTTCATACACAGAGGCAACACAATGTGCTTTACAGAGAGGAAGGGAAAGGAGAATGTGCATACAATGATCCCACCCCTAATTTTCCAGAGGGAAGCAAATAAAGAGTTCACTCACCTATGTCATCACAGGCCAATTCCCCAGCCTGCAGGAGATTTTCCCTGGTGTAGGGTTCTCACTCATAAACCTTGCGTTGAGGAAAGGGGAATACGGTAGAAGGCAAACATTGAGGCACTCTTGCTGGTTGATGTTGAACCACTCTTGGATCTGGACAGTGAGGTGAAAACTGACATTGTCCCACACAATGACATAGACAGGATGCTCTGCCTGCTCCTCTTGCTGCTCACGCCCAAACAACACATCTCCAAGACCACCCAGAAATGTAAGAAGACGTTGGGTGTTATATGGTCCCAAGGTGGCATGATGGTGGAGAACCCCACGATTGCTTATGGCAGCACATAATGTGATAATCAATCAATGCTTTATTTCTATAGCATATTTCATACACAGAGGCAACACAATGTGCTTTACAGAGAACAAGGGAGGTGGGCATAGGTCCCACCCCTACATATTCCAGAGGGAAGCAAAAAAAACAGTATCACCCAGGGGCCTGTATCAGTACAGTATCACCCAGGGGTGAGCTGTAAAAAATTCTTCCCTGACCCTCAACGAGACAATCGAGCAAGCTCCTGGAGTATGTTTGTCTAACGGCTAAGAACATTTATAGAGCAATCATTTACATTAAATTACATTTTTAGAGCAAAAAGGGCTAAAAACATCATAGGAGAGACATGGCAAACACTGGTGTATGTCTGTGTGTGCGTGAGTGTGAGTGTGCCTGGGTCCAGATAGAGGCAGGGGTTCGGGTAGGGTCATCATCATTAGGTCGTCCTCAGACGAGCTTGACAGCGAAGTCTCCAATCCGGTTGTCCATACATCGGTTGTCCATACATCCAGCCAGTTCCGCAGGACTGTCCACTCCTGCGTCCCTCCTCAGTACATCCACGTATGTTGGTGTGGGACGTCCTCTTAATCGGTGCCCGTGTGTCGGCTCCCAGAGCACCAGCTTGCTGGCTGGGAGTTCATGATGTCTGTGGCAGTGGCCAGACAGTTTCATTTTCCTGGATGCCACTTTCTCACTCAGCTTTGGTAGCCCCCCATACAGATGCTTGTTGGTAACATGCTGGTTCTGGTTGACATTTAGCACCACATGCAGCATTCTGGTGTAGCACCCATCCAGAGACTTCTGCAGGGTGGGCTTCAGGGTCCAAGTTTCACAGCCGTATAGGAGGACAGACTCCACGGTCGCATGGAAGAAGCTCAGTTTGATGTGTCGAGGGAGATTGGAGTTCCACACACTATTCATGCCATTCAGGGCCCTCCATGCCAGTGCTTTTCTCACCTCAAGGTCCTGTTCTGATGAGTTGACCCAGGAACCCAGGTATTCGTTGAAGTCGTTAACTTCAAGGGTGGGGGTAGGAAAAGGATACGGACCCGGATTAGGGTGAGGGGAAGGGGATCTGAGCCCAGGACTGGTGTATGTCTGTGTGCGTGAGTGTGAGTGTGTGTGCCTGGTTCCAGGTAGAGGCAGGGGTCAGGGATATGGGTGGGGGTAGGAAAAGCATACGGACCCGGATTAGGGTGAGGGGAAGGGGGTACTGGGCCCAGGTCCAGGCCTAAAGCCGGAAGTGGACTAGTGTATGTCTGTGTGTACGTGTGTGTGTTAACTAAATGCACAGAGTGGGAATGAGCTAGTCATGGGGAGGCAGGGGGCCTTTCCAGGAGCCATAGTGTGGACTGGGGGGTGTGGTTCTCCAGGGCCTGCTACAGGGTGGCCTGCAGGAGACAGGGGGAGACCACAGGACCTGTTTAGAGTATAAGAGGGAGAAACACTAGGGAGGAGGACAGGGTTAGTGGCTGTACTGGACATCCACAGCAGACACGGGGGTATCTATCAGACTCAGGGTGGTCTGCGGGTGACAGTGGGGCATCCACTGGACCTGGTTAGAAGGTAGGAGGGAGAGAGAGAGGCACTAGGGAGAGGGGAGGCAGAAAAGGGTTAGTAACACGCAGAGCCATAAAAGCAACACAGATATTAAAACAAAACGCGCCAGTTGCAGGGCAACCAGCATCTGCATATACCTCTAAATACTGTATACATACAGTGCATAACAGGATATACACCAATGTATACAAAGGATTTACAGGCAGGCTGGAGGCTGCCCTTCTGTGTCTCTAGGTCCTGGCTAGTGATTGTAGGCTAGGCTGAAAAGGTTGTGGAAAACTGAAAATGTTGCCACTACACTGGCCAGGGACTTCAACAATGGCCCATCGGTCAATTATGTTCCGGCCTCTCCTCCTCCTCTTGGTCAGATTGAACCCAGCTTCATCGACAAAGATTTATTCACGGGGTCTTTCCATGGAATACAGTTCGGACACTCTATAGAAATATAGTTTTGTAAATGCTACAGAAATACAGACCTGTGCTGTAGAGTATTACTGCATGTATGTAGTCCTATGCATGTGTGAGTCAGGGTTTGTTCGCCTAGGACCCAATAGACCAACTTGGGAGACAGGAGAACGGGCAAAGCCCAGCGGGCGGTTTAATAGAACAAAGGAGGGGAGCCACAAAAAGGTTTGCCACAAAAACAACGGGAGTGAAAAAATAGGTGCCGCAAACACTGCCACTTAATAATAATTTTAAAAAATGTCCTTGCGCTCCAGAGAGCTGTAGAGGGTTGGAGGGGGAGGTGGTGCAGGCTGGCACGGTGCTGTAGAGGGGTGGAGGTGGAGTTGGTGCAGGCTGGCACGGTGCTGTGGAGGAGGTCCGGAGGTGGAGGTGGTGCAGGCTGGCACGGTGCTGAGGAGGAGGTCCGGAGGTGGAGTTGGTGCAGGCTGGCACGGTGCTGTGGACGAGGTCCGGAGGTGGAGTTGGTGCAGGCTGGCACGGTGATGTAGAGGGGTGGAGGTGGAGTTGGTGCAGGCTGGCACGGTGATGTAGAGGGGTGGAGGTGGAGCTGGTGCAGGCTGGCACGGTGCTGTGGAGGAGGGCCGGGGTCAGGGTTGCCAGATTGGTGTGATGTTTTCCAGCCCAATGAGTGCTCAAAATCCGCCCAATGTGATAAAAAACCACCCAAATATTATAGTATATAATATATAGCAGTGCATGCTAAGAAAAATGCCTTTGTTGAAATAGTGAAAATAATAATAACTCATGTGGTAAACTGCAACACACGCCTACACACAGTCTACGAGAGAGAGAAAGATGCGTAATCCCATCAAATAGTCAAAATGATATAATGCAGGCAACAAATTATAATAACACATGAGAAGCATGGCTATATCATGAATATAGGAACGGCGATGTTGCGGTCATAGACAAGAGAGATAGATAACAAGATGACAAGCTAGATAACAAGCTTTAGTGGTGACAAGAAACAAGTGGACTAGACTACACAACTTCCAATGGTAGGCCTATATAACCACCTGTATAACCACCCATGAATAGCCTGCCTGCTCGCCTACAATAACCGAGTCAGGAGTGTGACACTCAGGCAGGCAAGCAGGCAGAGACACAAGTAATGAATCACTCAATGATGCGACATCCAGAAACACCTGCTATAGTATTAAATAAAAAATGTCTTACCGTCACGCCGAACAGGCCATTAGTCCATTCCAACTTCTTACGTAACTTGTCAATGTAAAATTATGTACATGTGGTGAATTTGCTAATTAGCAAGTATTAATAGATGGTTGAGTCAAAGCTCCCCAACAACTGTCGGGGAGGGTGGAACAGCCGTCAAACCGCTCCGTAGACCGAGCGCACGTCCATGAGAGCAGAAAGCAGCGGTAATCCCATGCGATTTCTGCCATCATCTTTAGCGTCACTTGGGAAAATGCTCTCTCCACATGAGCATTTGATATGGGCAGAGTGAGCAATATGATTGCGCCAAGTGCCACATCCTGAAAGCACAGATTTCCTCCGGCATCTTTAAAGGCCTCTACCTGCAGCCAAAAGGCATCGATGCGGTGATCATGACAGAAACCTGCTGATCCCACATCCCAACGTTGGCATCTTTAGGTTTCTTCGGGGGTAGCTAGCTAGATTTGACTCCGACCTCGACCTCGGGCCTTCTCCTTGACGGTGTGAATCAAATGCATTGAACAGGGAGAGCTCCCTCACCCCTATTGGACTAGGTGCACATCTCCCACCCTATTACTAACATCATTGGATAAAATTGAAACGTCTGTCCAGCCAGTTTTAAAATATATATATATATTTTTAAACGCCCGCCCAATGCTATTTTTTCCAACCCAACCGCCCAATGCTATTTATTGTGGCCAAATGTGATCAAAAGAAGCTGGCAACACTGTCCGGGGTTCTGGAGAGACAAGGAGGACAAAGGAGGGTGAGTGATAATGATCACAGGCAAAATGGCAATGAGCAACAAAAAAAAGAAGGTAGACGTCTACCCAGCAATGTGCGCAGTTAGCAGGCGAGGGAAAAGCACTACAATTTACGAGCGGCAAAAATGTAGGCTAGGGCTGTAGCCTACTACACCACATGTATGGTTGGTAAGATCTGGTGATGAGTGGAGTGTAGACCGGGTTCTTGTAGTAGGCTGAAGGTGATAGGCTCTGTGCACCAGCTCCACTACTTCCTGAAAGTCACGTGGCATCTTTATTTCCTGTCCTATATGATTGGATTAAGTGATTAATCAGGTGTGCGGCAGAACCAGTGCACACCTGATTAATCACTTAATCCAATCATATTGGACAGGAAATAAAGAAGACAAGTGACTTTCAGGAAGAAGTGAAGCTGGTGCACAGAGCCTATTGCAGGATGAGGAACAGGTGCGGTGATGAGTGATTCGGGACAGGTGTGCGCAGAGCCGAGCCGTAGCTCGTCAATAGCAATCAGCGCCGTAAGGCGTGGCTGAGGTGCTGGGGACCTCCGGGTCTGAGTCAGGTGAGGGGAGGTGCTGGGGACCTCCGGGTCTGAGTCAGGTGAGGGGAGGTGCTGGGGACCTCCGGGTCTGAGTCAGGTGAGGGGAGGTGCTGGGGACCTCCGGGTCTGAGTCCGGTGAGGGGAGGTGCTGGGGACCTCCGGGTCTGAGTCAGGTGAGGGGGAGCGGGAACGCGCCCCAATCCCAGTGGTGGGAGTTTGGAAACTCGGGTGAGTTCGAGCGCCGTGGAGAGGACCCTTGGCAGCGCCAAGGACGGGCGAGCCGTAACAGGTAACAGTAAGTAAGTATGTATTGTTACATACATTGTTAGTATTCATACATGCAGTAACATACAAATCGTTGTATGTATGTATGTATTTATGCACTCCTCCTGATTTACATACATTGCATTGTCATGTAGCTTGAGAGTAGTATACAGTAGTACTGGCCTGTAAACCATCAACACTGAATGTGTTTGAATGTACACCTACAGTACCTGCACATACTGAAATCGTTGCTCTTTGACTCCTTCTGAGTTGCGCTCAAAGGGTACTCTGTACACTTGCTTCATGCGCACCCTGTTGCGTTTGAGGACATGGTCAGGTCAATGGTGGAAAGGCTGACACTGTTGATTCCTTCAAAGTTTACATCCTCAATAACTCTCTGCTGTATTTCACACAGTCTAATGGTATTGTTTTCATGGACAATGTCAACTATGAGGGCCTCTTGCTGTTGGGAGAACAAAGGTGTCCTTCCACCCTCATGTGGCAGTCTTGCAATTCTACAAAAAGTGAACATGCAGTTACAAAAACATACATGCAGTAACATACAAACAGTGATGGACTTCCCTCCCTAGCCTTCTTCACTGTATTGGAAAAGTTATGTACTGTAAACTTTCAATGACAAAAAAAGCAATTACCAGTTCTCTGCTCTGAATCTCTGGATTATGGTGGACACAGTGAATCTGCTGATGTTGGGTTGCACTCTTTCTCCTGCTTCCCTCAATGTCATTCCATGGACAATAACCCCCCACCCCCCCCCTCCCCTCTTACACACACCCTTCCTCTTCCTCTGTTTCTGTCCATTGTTCAACCTTCAACAACGTGTGCTCTCTAAACTGGCTTATATTGGTTTCATCACATCATTAGGAACAAGTGTGATCAATTTTATGTGATTGTGTGTAAACTGACACCTGTGCTTTAATTAAGCAATAAACCACGAGAGGCCGTGTGTTATAGTGATTTTATAACAGCTAGGGGGCGTTGTTAGGCACGAAGCAAAGCAGAACAACTACAATGCATTGGATCAAATGGGAGGCGCATTCATACTGAAAATGGAATGATATGCGGTCCCAGGTGTGTGTTACAAAGTATTTTAACACGGCTTCCAGCCAATCAGAATCAAGAACCAGAACTAACCGTTGTATAATTGTGCTTAACCTTTGCTACTTGTGCTTACTAGGGATGCACCGATGCATCGGCCGAACATCGGCATCGGCCAATGTTGGCCTTGTTGACTGCCATCGGCCCATCGGCAAATAAAATGACATTCACCGATGGTAGTGGCCGATGTTATTTCGCAACAATTATGGCTTTTTTTGTTGCAAAACGTAGCCTACCCAGCTACAGATTCGGAGAAGATCCGTGACATAACGCCGCAAACGCACGTGTAGTTTGCTTTCAAATTAAAGTGAAATAAAAATTGGCATTTTGGACACACTTCATTTCTTTGTTTCCCTGGCACAAAAGGGGGAATACAAATAAAATAAAATAAACATGGGGCATCGGCCATCGGCCGGATTGTTATTTTAAACATCGGCATCGGCCCAGAATTTTGCAATCGGTGCATCCATAGTGCTTACCATTATGCATCACAAGTGCAGCAAAATGTGTTTTAGTGAGTGAGAATGTGCAAGTTGTGTCTAACTAGGTGAAAAGTGTTTATGGTTTTGCCAAAAGGGTGATCAATTCAATAAATGGGTTCAGGCAACTGAGCATTTGGTTCAGACAATAGGGTTTAGTGTTGTTGAAAAACTGTAAAACCTACTTAGGTAATCATATGCACATCTTACTTGGTGCTGGGTTGACTTTGAACTGTGAATAACTGATGATAGATGGCAACGTTTCAACCCTATCTGGGCCTTCGTCAGGTCTAATTGAGTATTGCCAATGAGATCAAATCAAACAAAGTATACACTGATCTCCAGTGGTGAGTTCTATAGGCTGGATTTTAAGGTATCCGTGGGTACAACAATACCAGCTTTAAAGAGGTAGTGGACGGACATTTAGTCATATTTGTGGTCTGTCTACCATGAACCTGAAACATAAAGACCATACTTTCACTGATCGTTCCAGTATTGAGCTACAGGTATCTGCATTTTTGTATGCAGGCTCTCCCTGGGCTACAATGGAAGTCAATGGGGCACCCGTAAATTAGTTGAAAAACTATGATGAATGTGCTTTTCCGAGATGAGAAGCATAGGGTATAATCTTACCAGTCTCAGTACGTATCGCAATAATTGTGGGTGTTTGTCATGACTTGCAAATAGTCCTCCATGGGAGCAGTGAAAATAAGCGCCAGGGGAATGCTTATGTCAAAGCCATGCCAAACATGCAAAAATATTTGGATTATGATACATTTCACAGGAGAGCATATTGAGACCGGTAAGATTACACCCTGTGTTTCTAGTCTCGGAACAGCACATTTAAAGTTTTTAAGCATTTACGGGTACCCCATTGACTTCCATTGTAGCCCAGTGAGAGCCTGCAGAAAAACTGCAGCTAGCTCAATACTGGAATGATCAGTGAAATTATGGTCTCTATGTTTTAGGTTCATGTTAGACAGACCACATATAGGCCTAAATGTCCAAAATAGCACACTACCCCTTTAATACCTTCATAACCTAAATAGTTCATTGCCTCATTTCACCAGGAACCCAGGGGATATGCAGAATTGTATGGCCTCTTTCAACATTCATTGAAGTCTGCACATTTTCATATGTTAATGTTCACATTTTGAAGGCCCTTCAGTATTCAGTTGTAACAGACTGATGTGTGTCCTGAAATTAGGGCTCACAGAGAATTTTAATCATCTTTTTTTTTGTATCTCTCTAGCTCGTTTTATTTGAAAGAATCCCAATAGCAATGGTTTGAACAGGATTGGGGGAAACAGGTAATTAGACTTTCCCCGAAATTCACCCTAGAGGATTTTTCCAAATCCCATGACTAGAAACAGCATTCTCAAACAGACAATTATTTATTTGCTGTATGACTGAAATAGGTCACAACTGGCTCAGTTATCCTACATAAAATGTCCAGAGAGCACCATATTGATGCCTCCAGCTTATCTGTAAATTTATTGGGAGGGAAAAAAAAAACATTTTACCACTGTCCTCATTTCCTTCTATTTCATCTCAAAGCAGGAGCAGCTGATTGAATACCTGATAATCAAATGACAGGCCAAGTCAGGTAAACCATGGACCACAATGTACACGTGTATCACCCCTGATTATCACTTGAGATGGTATTTGATTGATTGGTTGATTGATTGGTTGATTGATTGGTTGATTGTTTTTTTGGTTGATTGGTTGATTGATTGGTTGATTGATTGATTTTTCACACTCATACTTCAGTAAACATACACTCATACTTCAGTAAACCCTTCTGTCTTCGACTCGTTTGGAATTCAATCTGTCTTTGAAAAAATGTTCCTCAAAGCTTCCAGCACCAAGTATTCTTTCTTTTTTATTTCAAAGCGCTCAACTCCAGCAGCAGCACTTCCAGTAAAACATAAAACTGTCCACAGGCAAAAAACTGTTGGACTGTGGGAAATCACACATGCGCGCGCGCACACACACACACACACACACACACACACAGTTTACAAAAGAAAAGAGAACTAATGGATGCCTGACTCATCACCCTGGAGAATCCCACTGAGGTGTCTTAAATCTTTGACTTGCAGTGGTATGGTGGGATCTAAACCAAGGCACTCAATCAACCAGATAACATTCACATTTTTATTCCACAGTCTGTCCAGCTTTATAGACACTAGTCTAGTTTAGGGGCGGCTGTAGCTCAGTTGGTAGAGTGGGTCGTTCAGTGATCGAAGGGTCAGTGGTTCGAATCCCAGCTTTGACTGTCCACATGTCGAAGTGTCCTTGAGCAAGACACCTAACCCCAATTGCTCCCAATGAGCAGGTTAGCACCTTGCATGGCAGCTACCGCCATTGGTGTGTGAATGGGTGAATGAGTAGTTGTAAAGCGCTTTGAGTGCCGCTAAGATGGAAAAGTGCTATATAAGTGCAGTCCATTTAGTATGGGAATTCTCCATGAGATTTTAGGCACAGTAGTTGAATACGGCCATAAGCTATAGACATGCAGGGGAAGCTGGGATTGCGTTTCCTTAGGGGTCACCTCGGCCTGTCTTCATGTGCTGCTCCAGTGGTTACGGGATCGGATGAGGAATGCTCACTGGCTCGTCGCTGAGCCACGCTCACCTGTTACCAGGAGGGGAAGGCTGTGTGTGCTTGTGTGCATTTAAAGGAGGCCAGTGTCACAAGGCCGGATTCCAAATCAAATGTCTTGGCCTAGCTCACATGTTGATCCATATGAAGACTTGATCTGATGTAAACAGGGAGGTGTAAGAGCTTACCGAAGGACTAGGGTGCAAGAAGGAGTGTTTTCAGATTGGCATTGTTACTACAGTACATGGGATCTGGAGGCACTTCATTCAGGTTCTGCAATAACTGAAGGATTCAGGTTCTGCAATAACCGAATTAACCCAAATTGCAGCCAACAAACAACAGGCAACATGTCGACCTGGATTTATGATCTCAAATGAAAGTGGTGGGAAGCTCTTCATCACACAAATGAGGAAAACCCCAGAGAAGCAATAAGGTGGAAGTCAGTCTGACCCTTAGGAGTGGCCAATCACACTGGCAGGATCAAATCACCTGACTGTTTCAACACAGTGCAGAATGTAAACAAACCGTGATTACCAGACATATGAAAAATAACTGTCCGGTCATATAGGTGAGATTGTGCTGAAAAAAATGACAGCCTACCAAATTTGTCATGTTAAATGTGATATATAAACCCAAAATCAAAAAAAGCCCCAAAACAGCCAAAATAGCCCAAGACTTCAAAGGGCTAATATCAACCTACTGTAATATTCTAACTTTTCTATTTCTAAGGATAATTAATTACACATAGTCCCTGAAGTGCCAGTCCCTTTGATGTCATTACTTCTTCAAAAGCTTTGGAGATTATTAATGTGCACCTATAATTATGGGGGTTGGACTTGCATTAAATGGCATAGCCTACTTGAAAGCATTTCATGGGGGGGTTGGGGGTTTTCTTAAAAGGAGACATTATTGATCAGAAATTACCTCGCTTTGAATGTTCTTTAACTCACTATTATGCTATTGTAAAATGTATTTTCTGTTTAGTTGTTTATTTTGTAGCTGGCTAGCTGCCACCTGTTACAATTACAAGGGTCAGTGCAAATGAAAATAATTTGAATTGGTTAAACTCACTCCTCAATATAAATACTGTACCGCTCACTGCGCCATCGCATTGTTGGTTTTTCAGTGGTATAGCTGGGTGAAGTCGTGTTTATGGGGGATGGTCAGATAAGCCTGACATCGCCAGCCTTATCTCACGAGCTCACATTCGATTTCACTCCGCAGATCAGTCTGGATATCCAACCGTTCTAATAGATCCATGGTTCTAACAGGATCCGCTCGAACCGAAATTTGTTAGTGCCAATCACAACCCTTTATCTAATATGGGGCAGGTTAAATAAGATGATGGAACAGAGAAGTGCCGTAGAGGCATTTTCTTGGTTGTAGGTCTATCCAATTGGTCTATCCAAGTGTACAGAGGCATTTTGATCTAAGCCCGTTGGTAACGACCCTTGGGAATAGGAAAGCAACTGTGACCCTGTTTAAACTTGGTTATAAAATGCGTTTAGGATGATCAGATCACAAGTGGACAGTGAGACACATCGTTTACACCTGTCTATCATGCGTCTCCAAATGTGTCCAGATGACCACTTGTGTTCGTAAGTAGTAACCATAGTAACTCACTCACTCCTGCCTGCGTGTCGCACAGCTGTTCCATGTAAACAAATCAATAATCAGTCGGTTAGACATCGAGCAGATTGAAAAAAGAGTGCATGAAAGCAACCGAAGATGTTTGCGACAGAGGCAGCAAACCGGTAAACATGTTTTTAATGTACTCCGTGACCAGCAAACACTGTATAAAGGTATCAACCACAAGCGAGCATTAGACTAACCAAACATGCCCCCCCCCCCCATGATTGGCAGAGAGCAGGGGGAACAACGGCTGGACCCTATCAACTGAATGTCCTTAACTAAGGTCATTACAGTGCCCACAAAGTCCCTCACCCTCGAGAGAACCCAGAACTCTTAAGCAGAACAAAAACCATTCAAACAAAGCCCACAAAACAACTCGGAGGCCTCCTCGGTCTCTGGGGCTGCGCTGACAGGTGTCCTTGGGACAAAGGGGCCGGGACTTGTGAGTCAGCTACTGGAGAGGGAAAAGAGTCAGAGACTCGGACTCGGGGGCGCAGTCACGCTTGGGGCCTGACTAGAGGGGGAAGGGCGAGGAGGGGCTGTCAGGCCAAAATGTGTCCGGGGGACAAAATGTGTCCGGGTGACGTAATTGAGCTGGTTTATACAATTCAGTTGACTAAAGTGAGTAAAATGGCTGTATTCTAGCTATCTTGTTATTGATCTCAAATATTGGACGTTTCTAATGTATTTGTAATAAAATATGAAAATAAATCCTCGGACTAGCACTAGCTAACGTCTTATTTAGCTAGCTAGTTTGAATATAACTGAATTTAAATACTACACTTATAAAGATAAAATTAGCTTGTTTGTTCAATCATGTTTTAACTAAGATATCTCTGAGAAAAATATTTTTTACAAGGACAGATTTATTTATAGTCAACAGCGACCGCAGGAGCTCCATTAGCAACTCGGGAATGCGAGGAATGCGAGGAATGCGATCGCGTCATGCGTTTCCACAGCAACGATAAGCAATTACGTCACCCGGACACATTTTGTCCCCCGGACAGATTTTGGCCTGACAGGGCCTCCTGCATCCCGGTCGACTGCGTAGAAGAGCCCCCTGTGTACGGAGCCAGTCTGTCCCTGTGGAGCGCCACCTGGGAGGCAGCTGCACCCTATAGACCACCTCCCCCAACCTCTCCAGCACTCGGCAGGGCCCCACCCACTGGCTCTCTAGCTTGGGGCAGCGACCCTTCTTCCGCTGAGGGTTATCTACCCAGACCAGCTCACCCGGCAGTGTCTCCCCTGCTCTTTCACGTTGTAGTTGCCTCCCCCCGGACTTCTGCTGCTTCTCCCAGGCAAACACGTGGGCTGACTCTAGGCGGTCCTGAAGCCTACTGGCGTACTCGGGACCTGGAGGCATGACTAGGACGTCGGGTGGCCGACCGAATGCCAACTCAGCTGGGGTGTGCAGCACCCTCCCCAGCATGAGCAGAGCTGCCGTGCATGCGGTTGACTCCTACACCGCCGAGGGACAGGCCATGAGCACCAAGGGCAGGGGAGTGTCCCAATCACGCTGGTGTTGAGCCGTGAGTATGGCCAGTTGCTGACCCAAAGTGCGGTGGAACCTTTCCACCAAACTGTCACTCTGAGGCTGCAGTGGGGTGGTGCGGGTCTTGCGGATGCCCAGCCGCTCACACATGGAGGCAAACACTCGGGACTCAAAGTTCCTCCCCTGGTCACTGTGTAAGCTCTCTGGCACTCCCAAGTGGCTGAACATGCCCTCCAACAGGGCCTCCGCAACAATCTCCCCCTCCTGGTCTGGGAGGGCGTATGCCTCAGGCCACTTTGTGAAGTAGTCTATATCCACCGCCACTCTCTCCATCGGGACCACTCTCCTCTCCTGTTGCTGGCTCCTTCCACACATGCCGCAGAGCCCCAAACTTAGCCCACAGCCCCTTGGTTGCCCTAGAGAGCACTGCCACCCCCTCCCACTGGTGGTCGCTGCCGGGCCTCCAGCCACTGGAGAACGGGCTGTAGGTCTGTGTCCCGTTCCTGCTGCTGTCTCCATTGTGCCGCATCCACTGTCTGCAGCTCCTGGCAGACCAGCCCATCTTGTCGACGCACTGCAGCACTGCAATCCTCCTCCTCCTCCTCCTCCTCCTCGTCCTCCTCCTCCTCACAAAGCACTCTGTGCACCACACTGAAGTTAAAGGCCTGTAGAGGCTCCAACCACCTGGCGATCTGTCCCTCTGGCTCTCTGAAAGTCATGAGCCACTGTCAGTGACGTATTTAGGCATGGGCGACATCGGCAGGGGGCGGCAAGAGGAGCAAAAAAAAAAGCAGAAGATAAAAAAAACTCCCCGTCCGTGTCCACCCCCCCTGTCAACAAATCGCACGAGAATCAGAATTGCCTGTCAGCACCACCCCCCCGCTCAACAACCAACAACTTGCCGACAGTTCGGAAAGCCCGATCATTTCACGTTTACAAAACGAAACTGAAAGTGTTCCACCTCACCGCGCTGGCCACCACTCTCTCCCCCTCAGGCCTCACCTGGAACAACACCTCTCCCACCCCAACACTACCCCTCCCACCCCAAAACCACCCCTCCCACCCCAACACTACCCCTCCCACCCCAACACCACCCCTCCCACCCCAACAACACCCCGACACCACCCCTCCCACCCCAACAACACCCCTCCCACCCCAACACCATCCCAACAACACCCCTCCCACCCCAACAACACCCCAACAACACCCCTCCCACCCCAACACCGCTGGCGTCAGTGTCCAGGATGAAAAGCAGGCTGGGCTCGGCCGGGGAGAGCACCGGGCTGCAGACTGCTGAACGCCTTCTGGCACTTCTCAGTCCACACAACTCACACAACTCCCTATCTTTCTGTAGCAGCCTATACAGGGGGGTGGCCATGCAGGAGAAACCCCATACAAAGATCCTGTAGTATGACGCCAAGCCCAGGAAGCTTTTCAGCTGCCCCTGACTGGGGGGGGTTGGGCCAGTCGGCGACCGCCTGCATCTTCTCGTACATGGTGCTGATGCCCTCCACCCTCACTCTGTGCCCCAGGAAGGTTACCTCTCTCCGCATAAAGTGACACTTCTCTGGGTGCAGCTTCAGGCCAGCGGCTCTGATCCTTTCCAGCACCTGCCACAAGGACCCCACAGCAGCCTCGAAGGAGCTGCCATGTGCCAGGATGTCGTCCAGATACACGAGGCACTGCTCACAGGGAATACCGGCTTGCACCGTGTCCATCAACCTTGCAAAGGTGGCCGGGGCATTGCAAAGCCCAAAGCTAAGGACCTTAACTGCCACAATCCCCGCCCCATGCAGAAAGCCGTCTTGGGCCCGGCCTCTGGGGAGAGAGGTACCTGGTAATAGCCACTGTGGAGGTCCAAGGAGGAGAACCAGGAGGACCCAGAGACCAGGTCAAGGGACTCATCGACCCTGTGGCACAGGGTATGCATCTTTCCTGGTCCCATTATTCAGCGGCCTGTAGTCAGAGCAGAGCCGCCAGTCCCCATTCTTCTGTCGGAGGGCTCAATGATGTCCGCCTGCTGCATACTCCACACAGCCCGGTCGCATACCTGCTGACGGACCAGGGGAATGCGGAGGGGTTGCCATTTGATGGGGCGTGCGTCCAGGGGCAACCAAAAAAAACATGGGGCACGAGATAGCGAAGCACGCGAGCGCATCGTCCGTGCGAGGCAATAGTAGCGTGTGAAATTTTAGTTTTTTTTTGTGCATTTTTGCAGTTTAAAATCAGGACACAGCACACTACCAGTTGCCACTCAAGCGGTGTGAAATTAAACTTACTGGTAGCGTTCTTTCAAGGACTTTCAAAATAAAAGTAAGGGAAAACAAATCAACTTTTTTTTACTCACTTGGCATTGGTCCGAATGATATACTGTATACTGAAGTATGAAGTATATTGAATCTGATATACTGAATAGCCTAATATTTGGAGGACCCGTTCATCAGTTAAGGACTTAAATTATAAGTTTTAAGAATAAGTTAACCTTAATCTAAATGTATGCAAGCAGACCATGAAAACGTGTTTATCTGAGACGAGGCGAAGGGGGGCTTCCAGGTCCAGTGTTAATTTGGAAGATACCAAATCCACCGGGAAAGAGGGTGTTTGGATTTTTGAAAGAGGTTATGGTGGCTTTTCGAGGCGGTCTATGACATAATTAAAATAATACATTCAGCTCAGTAGAGAAAATAATCTTAGCTCCGCATTGTAAAATGTAATGGTAAACAAACAATAACAGAAGAAAAAATAAATAAATAAAATCTGATGGGGCACGTGCCCCCTCAAGTTCTATAGGTATGACGCTTCCGCGTGCGTCCCTCGTGTCTATCTCATGCTGCACTAGGTGAGTCCTCCCCACTTCCTCCTCACTCATGGTAAAAATGCCTTGATACTCCAGCAACAGTTGCCACAGCTACTTCTGCTGCTGTGAATCCAGGCCGTCAGTTCTTTCTCCATATTTCTCTCACACCAGTTGTCTGTGAGGCTCAGAGCCAGCTGCAGCACTCTTTCCTCCATCAACCACCCCTCAGCATCAGCTAACAGTTCAAACTGCACGATATGCCTCCCAGTCCGCCTTACCAGAGAACTTGAGTGTCTTCACTGCAGCTCGACGACCACTGCCATTATTGTTTCCACCGCCCTTCCTGCGACTCACTCCTCGCGGGGTGGGACTTGGACCGACCACCTGTGGCCTAAGACGACCCTTCGCCTCACGAGAAGCTCTCTTCCACTCTTCCCCGATATCTTCCAAATATCCCCACGCTCCTTCCTCCTCCTTCTTCACTCTCACCTTGCCAGCGGAGCTCTCCATCTTTCTCGCCAACTAGCTAGTCAGCTAACTCACTCACTTTCCCTACGCTAACCTCGCTAGCACGCTCCCATCTGGATAAACGAAGACCTACTTCGCAGTTTTGTTTACTTCTGACCCCAGTGTAATAGCTTGACAAAAGCGAGAGGCGGAAAACCGGTAAATGGGTTTTTAATGTACTCCATGCCCCAGCAAACACTGTATACAGGTATCGTTGCTTGCGAACGCTTGCCAAATCCCACAAGGGAGCTATTCACTAACAATCACTGTTTTTACCACAAGTGAGCATGAGACTAACCAAACATGCTCACCCCCCATGATTGGCAGAGAGCAGGGGGAACAACGGCTGGACCCTATCAACTGAATGTCCTTAACTAGGGTCATTACAGTATGTTCCCAGTTCAAGCCTGGCAAGGTGAGATAAGCCCTGGTTAAGGTGCTTGACGGTTAGGAAATGTAAGATTTACAACTGCACTTGTGACAATTAGGAGGAGTCTTTAAGCTCTTGACCACTTGTGGTTGCAGTGGAGAGCTGTGACGTAGTTGAGGTGGGTGTGTGATAACCAGACTCAAATTATCATGGTCAATTATCCTTTAACTCCCCCAGCCAAAGGGTATACATGCACACACAGACACACACACAAACGCATGCACGCACACACACTGCCCTACCATTGTTCCCATGATTAGTGCTGAATCAATTATTCTGCTGAATCAATTATGATAAGCAGTAAGACTGATGAAGCATTTTGAACACATGATAGGAGGGCACAGCGTTTACACCCCATTCACCTGCTACAATAGCCCAACACTAGCCCATCTCCCTGTTTTACAATGCTCTCATTCCCAACTCCACTGACTATGACTGGATCTCCTCTCTCATTATTTCTGGGTCGAGCCGGAAAACGCAGAACCACAAAGGCATTCCTATCCTGGCTGTAACCATGCTATAGCCCTTTGTACAGAGTCCTTATTGGACTTAATGATTCCGAGTACCTGGAGAAGACAGAGAGCTAGACTACTTCTTTTTTTTATAGCGCAATGTTCCAACAACTTCACTTTCGACACTGTGCTTCCCTATTTCAACTTCATACAGTGCCCGGTTCTCAAAAAAATCTAAATACAGACAGACATACAGACTCCTTCCATTGTAGTATGACAACATTTTAGTCTAAGTCAGTTTAGGTTAGCTAACGTTAGCTGGTTAGCTAAATGATAACACAAGGTTCCCTGGTCATGGCATTTCTGGAATATCATGGAATTTTAAAAAGTCTATTCAAGAAAAGGAAAGTCAGGGGATTTGATCATTGTGCCAAGTCATGGAATATCAGGGAATCTTGTTTGTAGCATGTGTACATTTCAGGGCATGTGTCCACATAGCGCCTTTTTCTGGCACAAAACCGCTGGAGAGAGCTTTGTCCCAGCACCCTGCAGTGCTTCATCAAATCTGACATATACAGATTTATACAGAACAATGGTGGACAAAAATATCTCAGATGCAAGAGAATATTGACATCTGTTGTCCCTAATCATCAGTACCCTAATGTCACTGACCCAAAACAAGTTAGAAAGTTAAATCAACCACACAGCTAAATAAAGCAAACAGCTCATGGTGCATAGTCTATGAGCTGCATTTTATGAGCAGTCGAGTTTGTCACAGCTGCCTCTCTGAGGAGTTTTTCAGTTTGTGTTGATTTTAGCGGCACCATGTGGACAAAGGTGGTAGTGTTTTCCAAGAAAAAAAATGCATATTCCATGAACACCAGAGCTTCCTGTTCGAATTTCTCTTGCCTAGCCCAGCATTCATTTTGGAAGCCAGCAAAAAGACACAATGTCAGGATATCTATCGACAAGGTAAATAAATTATTTTGTCCTTTCTGTCCGACCCGACCAGCTGACCAGATATCTAGAATGAAACAGCCAATCTTCTCGTGGATGACCGCATTTGAAAATAAAAGTAATGTAGAGGCATCAGTATTAAAATTTGACTTTTTACATTAGTTATCTGATCGGCTAACCATTGCTAGTTTCATGCCATGTCCCTTAGCACAACTGCATCCAAGTAAATTAATATAGCTTCTTAAAACGTAACCAGTTAGCTAGCTAAACACAGTAGATAGTCAAATAGTGATAACTCGTCTCTTGCCTGACAGCTTGGTTGGATGTATTTATTATAATCCAACAGTGGCCTTTGAGATACAGTGCATCCAGAAAGTGCTCACACACCTTCACTTTTGTTGTTCTACAAGCAATAACCCATAATGACAAAGTGAAAAAAGTTTTTGGGAAATGTAAAAATGAGCCAAAAAACTGAAAAACCATATGTTTCAGACCCTTTACTCAGTACTTTGTTAAGGCACCTTTGGCAGTGATTACAGCCTCAAGTCTTCTTGTGTATGATGCTACAAGCTTTGCACACCTGTATTTGGGGTATTTCTCCCATTCTTCTCTGCAGATCCTCACAAGCTCTGTCAGGTTAGATGGGGAGCGTTGCTGGAAACGCTACCGCCTCCTTACCCATAGATCCACGAGGTGCCTCCCACCACCTAACACCAACAATGTGGACAAGGCGTACCGGGAACTCTGAGGCATACTGGTGAAAGAAAACGGCCAAAAGAAATCCATCCTACGCGGATGTCGCAACAGCTACAAACCGTGCTGGGATGTGGAGCGCGAGAGTCTACTGTGTCTTCCACCGGGCCCGCCAGGGGCTGAGTCAGACAGGCTTGCCTCAGCCCTGCTGTCAAGACTCAGCCGAAGGAGGCAAGAGCGCCGGGAGGAGGCCATTATCTCCATCGACTTCTCACACTCCAGCCGTAAGGCAAGGAGCATCCTTAACAACCTCACTGGTAGGTCCAGACACTCCCCCCATCACTGCCCCATCTCTGCAAACAAAATTGCATCACAGTTTGTGAAAAGTGGGACATACGAGGACAAAGACTGCGAATCGTCACGTCTCGTGGCAAAAGAAGTGTCTGACCTCTGGAAGGCCACAACTCCTAGCAGCGGTAACATCACACTCAACAGTTCACTGCTGCCCTCCAGCATGTAAAGCCAGGGAAAGCTCTGGAGCCTGATTCTATCTGCCACGCCTGCCTTGAAGTCCTGGTTAAGAGTGTTCCTCTCTTCCTGCTTGCGCCAACTCAAGATCCCCAAAATCTGGAGAACAGCCCTAGTTTTTGCAATCCCTAAGCCGAACAAGCCTGAAGGGGACCCAAAGAATTACCGCCCCATCTCTCTGCTATGTATTCCCTTCAAAATCCTTGAGCGCCTCATCTACGCCCGCATCGAACCAATCATCAACCCACTGCTCCTACAGGAGCAGGCTGGGTTCCGACGTGGGAGATCAACTGTAGATCAAGTCACTTTGATGACTCAAGACATTGAGTACTGCTTTTCGGTCAAAAATAAGGATGGAGCCATCTTTATAGACCTGAAGGCTGCCTACGACACCATATGGCACCACGGCCTCACCTGCAAGCTGCTCCGCCTGCTGCCGGACAGGCATATGGTCAGTATGATCATAGAGCTTGTCCGAAACCGCAGCTTCACCCTCACCACTCTTAAGAACGGCCTCCCCCAGGGATCTGTCCTGGCCCCCCTCCTTTATAACATCTACACCTACTGTACGACCTGCCGGACACAGTCTCCAGGAAGCATGCCTATGCAGACCACCTTGCGCTGGTTCACTCCGCTGGAGACTGGCAGGCCGTGGAGGACACTCTGAGCCAGGACATGCAGACACTAGCGGCATACCTCCAGAAATGGAGATTGAAGCTCAGCGAAGCAAAGATGGTGTCGGCGGCCTTCCACCTTAACAACAAGGAAGCCAAACATGAGCTCCGAATACACATCGATGGAACACTCCTGCCATGCTGCGCCGAACCAACCTATCTCGGCGTGACATTGGACAGGTTGCTTACGTTCCACCGACACCTTGAGTCACTGCACAAGAAGTTAACAGCTTGTGTGGCATTGATGAGGCGACTGGTCCGATCAGGCTGGGGCGCTGGTGCAAAAACATTGCAGAGGTCTACAGACAATTCCTTTGACATCATGGCTTGGTTTCTGCTCTAACATCTACTGTCAACTGTGGGACCTTACTGTATATAGACAGGTGTGTGCCTTTACAAATCATGACCAATCAATTGAATTGCCCCCTGGTGGACTCCAATCAACTTGTAGAAACATCTCAAGGATGATGAGTTTTGAGTGTCATAGCAAAGGGAGTGAATACCCATGCACGTGATATTTTAGTGTTAGTTTTATTTTTAATACATTTGCAATTACACTTTGTCAGTATGGGGTATTGTGTGTAGATTTATGAGAAAAAATGAATTCAATCCATTTTTCACAACCAAATGTGAAAAAAGTGAAGTGGTGTGAGTACTTTCAGGATGCACTGTATCTTTTCACTAGCCTCGTGGGACTCTGGAGATGTCTTCAGACAGCTGATGAGTCGAGCCCTATCTAATATTTGATTGGTTGCCTGATAGGAGCGGCAGTGACAACACCACCGCCTTTCTGAAAAGTTCTGAAAGGCGCTAGGAGCAGCCACCCAAAAAAGCCGGAGCGCTCTGTAACCCCCGAGGGTGCAGTGCTTTTCTCTAGCCAGCCGCCGATGCTCTCTCCTCATTGGAAACAATAGAAAAAAAACGACCGACACTCAAAAAAGGCGCTATGTGGGCACGGCCACTTAGTTGCCATTCATCAAAATGTTATATTTTCCATGCAGTATTTTTCTGTGTGGTTGTAAGCCAGCACACCTAGGATAGAGTTTGTCCGGTTATCACTCACTCCCTCCCTCCCTCTGTTGAATGTTGACCTGCATTTCTCTGTTGGCACCACAAGAGGCAGTAGTCCCAGCACACCAAAATAAAGGACTCCACTGCTTAAGTAGAGTAGTGGTGAGAGCATAGGACTCCCACCCGGGAGACGGGGGTTCAAGGCCCCGGTGGGGGTGACTTTATGGGACTATACCCCAAACCTCCACACATTCATCCTTTCACTCCAATCTTTTTATCCCTTACCTTTGTCCAGAAACATAAGTTGAACCAATTGCAGCAAAATAGCTAACGTTACAGGAATCATCAGTGTAACTGCTTTAGCCACTGGCCGCTACCATTCATGTTATGGAAGCTGCTGCTAGTTGTTATGATCTCATGAGCTAACTGGCTATCTCGCTCTCATTGTGCTGGATTAGCATTGGAAGCATTGAAACTGATGTGTCCAGGCGACAAGACCTATCTTAATTTATCAGACATTATTACCTCCGCCCCAGGGGCAAAACCCCACAGGGCGGAAGGTAATGTTTTCGCCCCTGTCTGTATGTGTGTGCGTGTGTGTGTATGTGTGTGTGTTTGTAGGCAGACAGGATTAAACAAAAACTACCAGCCCGATATGCATGAAACTCGGTGGAGGGGTGCAGCATGGGCCAAGGAACTCACCATTAAATTTTGACCATGTTTCATTCATAGGTGGCTCTACAGTACCCGTATTACTGTAACTTCAGTGTAGTGGGGGATTTAGGTTTCAGTTTCCTCATAGGTTTCAGGTTCAGGTGCGCACAATACCACTTGTTTGCTAACAAAGGCTAGAGCTACTAGCAAGGTTATAATAGTTTTGCTTTTTTCAGTAGTTTTTATTTTTATATATCGTTTTGACTGTTTTCAATTTCAGTTTAGTTTTGATTAGTTTTAAAGCAGGTTTGCTAGTTTAGTTTAGTTTTGATTTTTTGAAAATGCTTCGTTGTAATTTAGTTTTTATTAGTTTCAGTATTAGTTTTAGGGTTTTTTTCTACTACAGTAGAAAGGCTACTGTACACTAGCCTCGTGAGACTATCCTGATCTCACAAGCTCACATTGTTTCACTGCGTGTGAAACAATCCATCTGGCGCACGTCAGGTTACTTCTGTGCAGGGGCACAGCTAAAAAAATGGAGGATAGATTTCATATCCATCCAAAATACTAGGCTTATGTATGAAATGAAAAAGACTAAAACTAAGGACATTTTCTCAGTTTATTTTTATTTTTTATTTTAGTTAGTTTTGTAAACACGCAATACAGTTTTAGTTAGTTATAGTTTTTTTGTAAACTCTAGTTTTTATTTTTATTTCAGTTAACTAAAATGTTTTTTCACCCCTAGTTTTCGTTTTTTAGTTAGTTTTCGTTAACTATAATAACCTTGGCTACTAGTTAGCTGTTGATAACAAGATCAGCTGTTGCACCTGGAACGCTCACCTCGGGAGTGACCATTGCCAGTTCCCACTCGCACCTCGGGTGGACAAGAAGATAATGTTCCTATTTTACCAGGCTGTATTAGAGAGCATTGTTAGGTATGGGATGACCAGGCTGTATTAGAGAGCATTGTTAGGTATGGGATGCCTGCATGGTACGGCAACCTTAGTGTGAAGCTGAAATCCAAGCTTGCTCGCCTGGTCCAGACTGCCATGGGGAGGGAGAAACACCAGTCTCTCCAGTCCTTGTATGAGCAGTCTGTTTCCAGGCAGACTCGGGGTATATTGTCTGACCCATCCCATGCTCTACATGCCGAATTTCAGCTTTTGCCCTCGGGCAGACGGTACAAGGCACCCAGCTGGAAACTGAATCATTTTAAATACTAATTTGTGCCGACCGCAGTTAGAATGTTGAATGATAGAAAACTATATCTCGCCTATAGACTATAGATTTAACATGTCATTGGCTGTATAACTCCCATCTCAAATGTACATCTTGTAAACTCTGCAGACTCTGAACCAGCCCGCTCCTCCCTCCACTACTGCTCTGCTTGGCTGTTAATTAATGTGAATGGGAAGTCTTCACAAAACTAGCAACGTTTTGGAAATTGGAGAGAAAAGATGTCAAGCAGAAAGAGGAAACTACAGGTGGTGCTACAGTAACCAATCAAAAAATCCAGAAGAGAGCAAAGCACATGAGAGGTGGTGGTGGGAGGTGGGAGGAAAGGTAGAGGAGGGGGGCGTGGAAGGGGGAGAGCAGTTGAGGGGAGGGCAGAGGTCTGCACTCTCTGAGTGCAAGCCCCTCTAGTTTTATGTAATTTCAATTCACAGCTATATCAGTGGCATGACTAGCTTCCGTTCTACCAGCCCTGAACAGAAACAAGCCAGCCACGCACATAAGCCAGGCTTGACCTGGCCTGGTTCTTTATCTGGTTATTTCACACATTTCCTGTATTGCATGAGTGGTTGTCATGGTTATTTGATTATTGGATATTCCCCTACCGGGATGGACTTACCGAGACTGGCTAAGTCTCCGTATTGGCGCCGGACGCTTCCGCTCATCGATGCACAGATGGGGCTTGGCATCCTGTGCGGCGTGCAAGTGTGGCGCCGAGGAACAAACCCCAGACCACGTCATCCAGGACTGTCTGATATATCGGACACCCAACGGAATGCGTGGCCTGACGGTGGTGGATGACGAAACGGCGACTTGGCTCCTGGAGGTGTGCCTGGATATATAGCCCAGGTGACCCCCTCACCCAGGCTCGGGGTGGTAAAAAGATAGCCCCTCGACCCCGAGCCTGGGGGGAGTGGAAGCAACAACCGACCCATACGAAGAAGAAGAAGAAGAAGACGAAGAAGAAGTAGTCATGGCCCTTGTCACACTTCATAGGCTGAAAAAAACAGACTAGAGACTTAGCTTGCTATTTACCTGTCTTCCCCTGTTTTATTCATTCTTCCACATTATTATGTTTATTTATCCACATTTGTTGCTTGCTGATATGACTCCGTTCAGGTTCCTCTCATTTTCTCATGGTTTTGGTTACTGTGGCTTTCTTCAGGGGGCTTCCTTGCGTAGCCACTGGTGTTGATCAGCATTTTGATAACCACAGGTTGTACATGCATTTGCATGCAGTACAGTAGGTAGGCCTATGGATACACTGGAATAATGATCTCTATATAAGCAAATAGGTTTGTACAGAAGAATCACTGGAAGATACTGGATGGATTTTCTGGTTTGGTTGGTTGTTACATGAACCTGTGATTTAGCGACAGATAAAAGGTTGTAACGTGTGAAGCACAGAGGAAGCAAAGGGAAGCAGAGGAAGAAGATGTGGTCATTTTTATCTGCATAGAAGTGTGTTATATAAGTGTGACAGTCAAGTTATATTAATGTGCCTCTCATATAATTTGTAATCATGTCAGGGGAGTCTATGTGAACCGAATTACACACGATCATATCCGAAATGAGAATCTCTTGGAAATGAGACTAGACTATAAAAATACAAATCGCTGGGCCTTTTACAGTATATGGCACATACTTTCGTCCCATAGCCCTGACCTCCATTGTGATGAAATGTCTTGAAAGATATGTACTGTCTCTGCTTATGGAAAAAGTTGAGCCACTTTTCTCACTTTTCAATATGCCTATAAGCAAAACCGTAGCCCAGAGGATGCAATTCTATGCATCACACACTTCATATCTAAGCATCTTGAGAACAATAAGGCCTATGCTAGAATTCTCTTTGTTGATTTTAGTTTAGCCTTCAATACAGTACAACCCCATTTGCTCCTAAAGAAGCTGAAAGAAGCGTCTATACTTTTTTAATCAAATTGATTTATTTCTTTATGTCTGAGAAGGCACAGCAAGTGTGAGTTAATGGGACGTTGTCAGAGACCAAATACTGCAGTACAGGAGTTCCGCAAGGTTGTGTTCTGTCCTCATTTCTTTTTGCACTGTACACCAGTGATTTTAAAAGTACTCATCCAACAATTATATTGTAAAATATGCTGACAAAACTACAATCCTGAGCCTCCTTGATAAAGACACAGACCCCTCTGTGTATCAAGATGAACATTCATTGAGTGGTGTGACAACCATCTCATTCTAAATGTCACCAAAACACAGGAGATGGACCCAAGACAAGTGACTGACCAGGAGGCTGTGGTCATTAAAAACAAGAAAATCACTCAGGTGACTACAAATACTACAGTAGGTGTTCAGATAGATAATTGTCTCTGCTGGAAAACACATATTGACAGATTATGTAACAAACTGCAGCAGAGGCGTTATCATCCAAGGTGACTGAGGCTACGGAGTGAGTAGACAGATCATGATGATACCGCTCAGTCCTAGAGAGCATCATCAGATATGCAATAACTGTGTGGTTTGGAAATTTAACAGTGCAACTAGAAAGTATACTAGTTAGCATGCACAACACGGCCATGACAGTTGTAGGCAGAAGAAACTGTGAGCCAATACAGAGTCTGTATGACAAAGCTGTCTTATAGATAAGGCAAATATGATCAGAGCGGACCTTCAACATCCCCTCTCTTCTAAGTACCAAACCCTTCCCTCGGGAAGATGACTGCGCATATTTATATATATATATATATATATATATATATATATATATATATATATATATATATATATATATATATATATATATATATATAATCACCTGAAGCTATCATTTGTCTCAGCCTTTATTAAACTGATAAACTCGAGTTAATAGAGTATGAGTGGACACATCAACACCTTAGCACTTGCACTTTACTGTTTAACTCTAGTGCAATTGAGCAATGTGCAACAGGGCAATGTGCAATCTAAGTGTTGACTGTTGTTTTTAGACGATGCTGCTGTCAATGACGATTGTTGTTCTCGATGGTCTGTTCCTGTTTTTGTTGTTCTGTCGTGTCCTGTGTAACGTGTTGTTTGTCAAATGCTTATAAAGCAATGCGGTGCTGTGCCAACATTACCTGCTCTGACTGTGTCATCAAGGTGAAATCCACACAACCACTCTGTTTTACAACCTTCAAACTTTTGAACCAAATAGCTGTAAACTAGTAGAAGTAATAAACTACCTATTTCACTCTTGAGTATTAGCAAAGCATGAGGGACTGGGATGCTTATTTGAGCTGGAGTATGTAATTGGGTCCTTGTCTAGAGGAGGGACAGAGTGGCTGGTAAAGTCTAATGTGCTGGCGGACGTACCTGAACTGGCTCTATTGTTTTGGGCCTGGTGAGTCATCAGTCATCATAGTCCACAATACAATCTCCAGTGCACACTGAGGGCTCCACTGTACTCCACTGAGGGCTCGGGAGATGGATGTCCCATTGTAGGGTGTATGTTACAGCACTTGTTGTGTGGTGTGACATCAGCAGCCGACATACACATACCATATGGTGGTGCAGAAATCAAATCATTCATGTGTCGTCAACAAAGCCAAGTTACATTCGCCAAGAGCCTGGTTATTATAATGTTATACGACACTGTTATTACTCAATATGATTAACTGACCATAAAAGTGAGATTCACTGATCATAAAATCCCTTTTGAGGTTTGAATGATTGGATACTGACATTTTTAGATAAGCTAGGACACCAAAAGAATACCCCTTCTTCTTGGGATTTTAGAGGTTTAAAAAAAAAAATTGTATCTAACCTTTATTTAACCAGGGAAAAGTCACACTGAGATTTACATCTCTTTTACAGGTGAGCCCTGGCCAAGAAAAGCAGCATAGTTTCATACAGATAAAACAACATTATACAAATACATCACAAGTAGAAAGTGAAAGGACATGGGTTAAAAATACAGTAAGTTAAAATATATATAAAGAGAGCAGAGAAAACCTAGACACCTTCAAATACAGTGAACCACCTAGAAACACGTACATGGAGACGAGAGCAGCTCAGAGATCTGGGTTTTAAAGGAGCTGATGTGTATTAACCATGAAGGTATAATATAAACAGTATTAACTGAGACAGCTTCAGGTCGTATTGCAAGCTGTTCCATAACGAAGGGGCAGAATAACTAAAAGCACTTTTACCGAGTTCAGTTTTTCTGTGTGGAATGTTCTATAGTACGTAGCTCAGTGAGCGTAGGCTGTAATGTCCGTGACTCTGGTGGGTGAGTAAGGTGCTTAGGTATGGTGGAAGCTGACCCAGGATCACTTTGTACAGGAAGATGTAGTGATGTCCAGCCTGCTAACTGGTACAGCGTACAGTGATGTTGTGTATTGATGTCGATTGCATAGCCAGATTCTCACAGGGTCACCACAAGTTTACGGTTAGATCCTGTGACAGTCCCTGATTTCCTGCGAGCGTCAGATGTATCAAAGCGATAGCTAAAAATTACACCTCGATGTCTGATAATTCATGCAGCTCATGTGCAGTGAAGAACCACCTTGTAAATGATGTGTTGCATCTCAAGGGCCTATTGTTTTGTTGATTTGTGTCTCTGTGTAAACTCGTCATCACTGTAAATGAGGGAAACCTCAGTGCTTCACAAATATAAATAAAGGTTTGAAATTTCAATGAAATCCTTCTAGTAAATTAAAATTCAAACTTAGGTTAGCTGGTCTGTCTGTGACGGATGTGCTGTCTTAAAACTGTCTGGTGCACCTAACTTGGTGAGGGATACAGACCTGGCCCCTCAATTAAGATGAGTATGCAAGATGGGATAGTGCTCTGGGGGGGTTGAGCTCTTTGAAAATCTGCTGATTCTATGAACTTGCCTTCACCACTCATGGGTGTCTCAAGACTACCATACATCTTCTGCAGTTTGCTGTGCGTCAGTGGAGTCCATGGGTAATAATGCCTTACATGTTTATGATCTGGAGACAAAAGTAATTTGATAACTTGTTTGGGATCAGTCCACTCACTCACCCACTGTGTACAGGTGCAGGGCCTGTGGTTTTCCTTCAGCCCAGAACCAATTACCTTCACACACACACACACACACACACACACACACACACACACACACACACACACACACACACACATAGACATACACACACACAGACACACCTCCCTAGAATTATACAGTAATTCAATGCATCACTCATGTAGACATAAAACATGGGGACTTCAGACTGTACCTTGCAACCTTGATTAAAGTGATAAATCTGGAACAGAACTTTTCCCTGCTGCTGCAGCCTCATCCAACTTTCATGAAAATGGTTAATATTTGATGAGAACTCATGTCATGTGGCTAACATGAAATCCTGGACAAAGCAACAGAGGGAATAGAACATTTTGGGTAAAATTCAGACCAACTGTCTATCTCTCTCACAGCAGATGAGTCAAACCATCTTTACTACAAGGCCATAACCATTTCCCAATGGCTAAGCACTTAGGCCAGTAACCAGAAGGTCACTGGTTTGAGTCCAGAGCCAGGTGCTAGAAAAATAGCAGGAATTCATCCAGCTATGGCAGGATCCTGAATACAGATCTCAGCTTCAGTCCTACTATTGTGCCTTTGAGCAAGGCACTTAACCCCTCAATTATCGCTCATCCATCCCGGGGTGCAGCACAGAGGCTGACCCAGCGCTTGTCTCAACTGTGTGTGTGAAGCTGTATGTTGATGAGAAGAAGATGAAGACACATTTCAGTTGTTTGTCCAACATTCTTCTTTTCCACCCATTGTTTCATTTGAACCTGCATCCCCTCCTCTTCCCCTCGTTGAGGAGAGACCAGGAGTTCTCACTAAAGGAAGCTAGTTTATTCAGGTGCAGGTGCTCAGATTCTAAAATGGAGCTTGTAAATTAGGTTTCCATCAGGCCAGCTCACTCAGGGGCAGCAGAAGAACATTACAAAATATCCCTTGATAGGTGTAAAATGTTAAATTGTTTGACTGATCGCATTTTCATCAAGCGCAGCAGGCGAAATGAGCTCAGTGGCATTCTGTATGCTGATTGAACCAATGAGCCAATACCTGAATGAGTATGCAAAGATTAGATATTTAACTTGGCAAGATCCATAATAATACACACCACATAACAGATTTTACTTGACGTTTGGGATTAGTTTATAATTTCAGCTCAACTGCAGATCATGCTTTGTGTCTGTTTCTGTTCCTTCCCAATTATACTATAATCTTAGCCGGTGCACAGTGTGCATGCATGACCACACAGACCTTCAGGGTAAGTTGAGGGTTTCCTGTGAACAGATTCAACCTTCGTGTTGGGACATGTTGTCACCTGGCCTTGTCACTGCCTCCTCTCTGAAGCTCAACTGTGAGCAAAATGTCAACAAGTCTTGGCTGGGGCTCCTCTGTCCGATTGAGCCCTGGGCCCCACTCTCTCTCATTAGAACAGATTACACCATCTTGCCCTTCTCCCCAAATTAAATAAGGAGTGTGTGATGGAGGCCTCAGTGACTGGACAGCCCTTGAAGAGGTTGGTAGTAGAGCCAGCAATGGCCTTTCAGGTGCCCGTGGCTGTTGTGAAACAATAGATTATTTGAAATTAGTCTGTCATAATGAATTAATGTATTGCTTTGAATTGCTTTGGATCATACTGCTAGTATTATGATATGCTGCCAAGCAGCAATGTACATTTCAGTAACCAATTCTTGGGTAGATGGTAATTACAGTAGTAGAAATTGTTTTTACTAAGTATCTAGCTAAGTATAAGTTATCTAGGTGTCAGGTTTTTCAACATCCCCTAACAGTTAGGGGATGTTGAAAAACCTGACACCCATATAACTTATACTTAGCTAGATACTTAGCTATAACTATTTAGTTTTAGAATAAGAAGGCATTTTTAAAGCAGTAGTGTCTGAGAGGATGTGATTTATGGGCTTATGTCAAACTGATGTCAAACTGACATAAGCCCATAAATCACATCCTCTCAGACACTACTGCTTTAAAAATGCCCTCTTATTCTAAAACTAAATAGTTACTAGGTACAGTAAATACTATATTACAATAATATAACATAATATATGTACAGTACTGTACCTAATAATTACCAGGCAAAAAAGGAAGTCAGTGTAATTCCTTACCAACATTTCATATCAAGTTTTTCTACTGTAGTTGCTGCAGACAATGTTTTGCCATTGGATTAAATAACATAGCAATCATCATAGCAGTTTTCAGATAACTCCATAGCTTGTCAGCAATCTTGTCGAACACTTTAGTTACTACTACTTGAATTTCACTTTCCATCGGCTACAAGACAAACCTCTCAATGTGCCTCCTGGAGACAAATACTGTACTTGTAACCAGGACTGTAAGGGCCTATCAAGATTCTCTAGGGTGGAACCAATTTGACTTGCAGTGAAGATCACTTTTTAGGGATAGGCTTTTGAGACATGGAATCCTCAGTGCTCAGCCATAATTTTGTTTAGTCATCCACACTCATGGATAGATATAAGGTCGTCTTGGCCCTCTGGTTTCAGCTGGCCCTTTCAGCTAATCTACTGTAATGAAGGCTGACTTCTCGAGAAAGAACAGATTCGTAGAAGCCACTCAAAAGCCTATTCAATTATATTAGAATGGGCATCTGTAACTCCTCAAGCCTCTAGCTTTGCCCATGGATATTGCAACTTAAAGCTCAATGAGATAACTTTTTTATGGTTCAATATTCACTTGCTATTAGTTTATGAATTGGCCTTAGCTCATTTTTATGAGACTGCATGAGACCCTGTGAATTTATTAATTTAGTATTTCGGTGTACTGGCTAGTACACTGGCGGGAAATCTTGTGGTGGAAACAGAAGTGACACGTTTTGCGTGTCACAATATCAGGAAAACAACAAACAATTCGCCCAGCGAAACGAAATCTACATGCACATAAAAGAAAGAAGACTGGTATTTACCTGCATTGAAACCATCCTTCCAGAAAGTAGCTACAATCTTCCAATCCAGTCTGCGCCAAGCGCGTTTGTTATAATTTTTTCCGATCATTACAGCGAGTGAGTGGGGGATTGTGGGAAGTGTGGTTCTTAAAACGCAGTGCCGATTTTATCACGACCAGAGGGGCTGCCAAAGTGCCGAGTTATCTCATGTAGCTTTAAGCTTGTGTATGCTGTTCAAGGGCGTAGGTTTGGTTTCAACATTGGTAGGGACCATATAACAGTGTAGCCTGCATACACAGTTTTTGCTGGGGACAAGAGATTAAACCCTTAAATATTTATATATTTATGAAATTGAATAAAACTAATACAATGTTCTTAATGTATCACATCCTGCCTGCTGCTGCTGCGTCCCTCCAGTCTCTCTTGACTTTTGCTGCTGCTGCGACCCTCTCTCTCTCTCTCTCCCTCTCTCTCTCTCTCTCTCTCTCTCTCTCTCTCTCTCTCTCTCCCTCTCTCTCTCTCTCTCTCTCTCTCTCTCTCTCTTGTGATGGATAATAACTGATCTAGTCAAAAAGGATTTACCAAGATTCGCTCAAACAGGTTAAGTCTGTTTTATTGAGAAAACATACGAGCGCAAGGACTTCCGGACAACGCACATGAGTGGTATCCCAAGAAGTGGCCGCAGCCTGATCTTGCGCAGCCTTATATTCAAGCAAACACAGGTACGGCGCTTTGAGGATGTGATTGGCTAACCCATTGTACGTCATATTAAATGGCAGGCGTGGTCGAGAATACAGACACGTGACATGAGAAAAGGCGGTAATTTCTTGAAGAGACAAAGGGACAAAGGATGGTTATTCTGGGTCTAGGTGTGTTGACCTCCTGGACGGCATCCTGTCATGAATTAGGTTAGCACAGCTATGTGAAAGGTCTCTCGACTGCTGCTGCGTCCCTCCACTCTCTCTCTCTCGACTGCTGCTGCGTCCCTCCACTCTCTCTCTCTCGACTGCTGCTGCGTCCCTCCACTCTCTCTCTCTCGGCTGCTGCTGCGTCCCTCCACTCTCTCTCTCTCGACTGCTGCTGCGTCCCTCCACTCTCTCTCTCTCGACTGCTGCTGCGTCCCTCCACTCTCTCTCTCTCTCGGCTGCTGCTGCGTCCCTCCACTCTCTCTCTCTCTCTCGACTGCTGCTGCGTCCCTCCACTCTCTCTCTCTCTCGACTGCTGCTGTGTCCCTCCACTCTCTCTCTCTCTCTCGACTGCTGCTGCGTCCCTCCACTCTCTCTCTCTCTCTCGACTGCTGCTGCGTCCCTCCACTCTCTCTCTCTCTCGACTGCTGCTGCGTCCCTCCACTCTCTCTCTCGGCTGCTGCTGCGTCCCTCCACTCTCTCTCTCTCTCTCGACTGCTGCTGCGTCCCTCCACTCTCTCTCTCTCGACTGCTGCTGCGTCCCTCCACTCTCTCTCTCTCGACTGCTGCTGCTGTGTCCCTCCACTCTCTCTCTCTCTGTCGGCTGCTGCTGTGTCCCTCCACTCTCTCTCTCTCTCTCGGCTGCTGCTGCGTCCCTCCACTCTCTCTCTCTCTCGGCTGCTGCTGCGTCCCTCCACTCTCTCTCTCTCTCGGCTGCTGCTGCGTCCCTCCACTCTCTCTCTCTCTCTCTCGACTGCTGCTGCGTCCCTCCACTCTCTCTCTCTCGACTGCTGCTGCTGTGTCCCTCCACTCTCTCTCTCTCTGTCGGCTGCTGCTGTGTCCCTCCACTCTCTCTCTCTCTCTCGGCTGCTGCTGTGTCCCTCCACTCTCTCTCTCTCTGTCGGCTGCTGCTGTGTCCCTCCACTCTCTCTCTCTCTGTCGGCTGCTGCTGTGTCCCTCCACTCTCTCTCTCTCTCTCGACTGCTGCTGCGTCCCTCCACTCTCTCTCTCTCTCGGCTGCTGCTGTGTCCCTCCACTCTCTCTCTCTCTCGGCTGCTGCTGTGTCCCTCCACTCTCTCTCTCTCTCTCGGCTGCTGCTGTGTCCCTCCATTCTCTCTCTCTCTCACTCGACTGCTGCTGTGTATCATACATAAAAATGATTTGATAAAAATTGAGATTTTTATTGGATTTTTACACTGACATTCAACTCATAAATTGATCTGTCCATGAGGAGAGTCACAAAATACCAGACATTTAGTAGGCAATACAAATTGTGAAAATCCACAATCCTGGATACCCAATTCGATACCATAGTTGGAAAAAATAAATCCCATGTACATCAACATACACTACTTTATTTAAAACACCCTCCGGCCAATATAGTGAGAGGAAAAGTATGAGATTCCAGTTAGTAAGTATACGTTAGCTAATAACTGTATTAGTTAGTAAAGAAAACAGGCTACACAGGGACGTGATTGGTGGAGGAAAGGGGTAGGCTAACGGTCTAATATGTTACTCCAAACATAATGCAAATTAACTCACTCAAAATGGTACGGTGAATCTGTCCTTCCAAACTATGGGAAGGCCATCTAAATTATCTAATATAACTGCACTCCAAACATAATGCAAACAAGGTTGCTTAAAAGTTGGTAGGGACAATTTGGGCCTCCCAAAATGTTGGTAAGGACATCTCCCGACTGTCCATATTTAAACCTACGCCCTTGATGTTGTTCAATGCAAAGCTAAAGATATCAAAATGTTTGAAAAGTTATGGTTATACTGAGCTGTTTGAACTGTATGAAATCATGTCAAATGTCAGAAAAGTAAATGTTGGGACAAAGTATGTGCTGGGACAAAGTCTATGAAACCCGAAGCAAGGAAGACTATTGTTATGGTAAATCAAGCACAATTGGGCCCAACAAATAGAGAATCTTGAACTTGGTGAAAATGTATTAAGGCCCTATGGTTGTTTGAAGCAAAACAATATTTGTGTGAAAGAAAGCCTCTTCCCCAGTCCTCTGTCCCAGGAGATGCTTGTCACGCTCGGATGAATATATATCGTATTACCTGAGACAAGGAGATGAGAACATCCATTAGAATGGGTCATGTCATGGGAAATGATGGAGCCAGGAAAGAGAACAGAGCGGAGGACACAAAATGGCTCATTCTCTGGCAATTATTTTCTCCACAGATTGCACTGCATGCATATCATATGAGATGAAAAGCTAGTGACCATGTTATGTTTGCATAGATGGGGATTTCAATTGCCTTGTCCCCCATTTTGTGCTAGCTGGATCCAGCCTCTCTATCCATTCTTTGCCTGAGTTAATCTGGGCCATACCTTTTTTGAAGCCAGCATCCAGCACTGCAGACATAGTGACCAGTGCCATACAGTACAGTATGTGGCATTCAGTTAAGGGTGTTGTATTGTATGCATTAAATGACAGTAGATAGGCTTAATTATAGGCTTACTGTTCTGCAGTGTGAAATGGGAGCTTTCTGTATTAAACATTGTTTCCTTTGATGTGTGCTCAAGTCAAGATTGTAGCATCTCTGGAGGGGGGCTTTGAAGGCTGTGAGAACTCAATTGTCATTGCATACAGGTATGTTTACACTCGGCACTCGCCTTCATTTCCCACACAGATCCTAAGCACTCACTATGGACTCCTAGAATAGAAAAAGTTCCTGTCTCAAGTGATAATAGTCCAAGAGAAACAAACATTTCCAGTTAATACACTCAGGATGGATTTATCTCACTCAAGTAATTTCAAACAATTCGACAAACTTTTTCCTTTTTTGTGGATACATTTCACCATTCTATCATAACTCTATAATGTGAGGTGAGTATTCATTACCTCTCCCATTCAGCTTTTCTGAAGCCCAGCCAAGATCATGTGCCACTCATTGTTTTCTTATCAGTCTCATCTCATGGACTGTAGAGGGCAATTCAAAATCCTCAATTCTTAGTACCTGTACGTTGAAAAACTGCATGGCAATAAACGGATTCTGATTCTCAATCTGATATTCACATGTGTATTTACAGAATGTAGATACAGTATGTATACTAATGAGTAATCCGTTATAAATAGTAATAATAATAATAATAGCAATAATAATAATAATAATATTATAATTATATCAGATATAAATAAGTCACAGATGAGTGAGTAATGAGATTTGGGAGAAGGGTCTGAGAGCAATGAGCAGACGGGCAATGTCCTCATTCAGGATCTGGATGGCCTGAGGGTAGAAGCTCCTCCTGAGCCTCTTAATTTAATATAGGCCATGAGTAATGAAACCTGTTACTCCCAGCATGTAAAGTGCGGGTTCACTGAAAGGGTGCGAGGGTGGGTGGGGAACAAGGTGTGAAAAATACAGCACAATATCAGTCTGGAATTTTTATTTCATTTGGCTTTCTTTTTGTTATACTGTAAGAACACCATTATTCCCAAACATGTTTATCTTCCACCTCATTTCCGCAGCTGGTCAGTTCAGCCACCCGAGTGTTGGCCCTGGCAAGTGCACTCCTTTCATCTGAGCTCCTTTATTTCCTGGTTCCTCTCTTCAAAGTGTTGCCAACTCCGGGTGGCCAAACATGCTAATGCCTCCCTCCCTAGAGTCTCTGTCCACAAGACACACGTCCTGGGAGTACTGTGGCTGAAAGCAGAAAACAATGCTCCCATTTAGCTCGGGGCCTTGCTTATTAATCATCATCCCAGACTTAGACCTCACCAAGGGTTCAATTATCTACCAGGGGGAGGATGGTGCTAGGATATGATCTGTTCATTTAGATGTTGGGATGAACAGACAGGCTTAAGAACCTAACTAATTACAACTCTACTGTTTCTTGGTTGTAGTCAATTCTGTGTTTTATTTTATTTTTCATGTACTGGCTCATGCAAATAGGTCTTGGGTCAATTAAGGGGCAATTTATACTTGTTTCCTGTGTGGGATATATTATGGTTGTCTTGACTACAGTATGATTAGGAAATGGGGGAAAAAAAATTGCATAAGACTGCTGAATTTGCAAAGAACATGTATTATGGGATTTAAATCTTGGTGTGGTTATGCTCCAGAAAGCTCACAAAGAATAGAGTATGCTTTAACATGATCAACATCTAGTATCAGATACATTAATAATATTCTGTGTGTGTGTGTGTGTGTGTGTGTGTGTGTGTGTGTGTGTGTGTGTGTGTGTGTGTGTATACAACAGTATACTGTACATGTATGTATGAATGAGCGAATGAATGAATGAATGAATGAATGAATGTATGAATGAAACTTTATTTCCCCCCCCAAAAAAAACGTCATAATGTACAAGTAAAAAACAAAGCAAAATTACCAATTAAATTAACAACAATACACACTAGTCTTTCCTTTTCCGAAAAAGAGTAGGAGCTTATCATGTCCTTCCCCTAAACTCAAAAATATATATTTACACTACCCTCTCCATAACCATCCTCATTGCAATTACATTCATAATCAGCAACATTACTCCATCAGAAATAGACAAAAAGAAAAAAAGAATCAATAAAGCCCCCCGCAGACCACATCTGCCACGACACGACACGAAATGACGTTCCAAATAAATAGCTCCCATTGTTTCCTATGGAAGCCCGTACACTGGCGGCGTGCCGACAGCTGGCAACAGCTGCCGACAAAGTCGCCCCGGGTTGATTTCGACTCGGCTCTATTTTTTGGAATGCGGCTGCCGACACATGTGGCAATCCAACGTGGATTAATGCATGTGATTTCCTGCAATGCCTGTCTATTAAATATATGTAAAAGTAAGCTAATCACTAAAAGTTAAACATTTTAGTTTTATTCCCATCTCTTCCCTTGTTGTGTCGTTTAGGCCTATTGTTTTGCTAAAATGTAGGCTAGCCTACATCTATTAGGCTAGCCTGCGACGAAAGATGGGCAGCGACTCTGCTGTCCTGACGTCAGTGGGCAGTTCATTCCACCACTGCGGGGCAAGAACAGAGAAGAGCCATGACCATGTCGATCGACCGCAGGGGCCTCGGAGTGACGGGGCAACCAGACGCCCCGAGGTAGCAGAGCGTAGCGGTCGGGAGGGGGTGTAGGGTTTGACCATGGCCTGGAGGTAGGAGGGGGCTGTTCCTTTCATTGCCCTGTAGGTTAGCGCCAGAGTTTTAAACTGGATGCATACTGCTACAGGGAGCCAGTGTAGGGAACGGAGGAGGGAAGTTGTGTGGGAGAACTTGGGGTGGTTGAAGACCAGGCGAGCAGCAGCTCCAGAGGTTTAATGGCTGACGCCGGGGCCCCAGCGAGGAGGGAGTTGCAGTAGTCCAGGCGGGAGATGAGTGTTATGAGATGAGATCAGTGAGGAAAGGGCGAATCCTCCTGATGTTGTAGAGTATGAATCTGCAGGAGCGTGTGATGGATGTGACATGTGCGGAAGACGACAGTTGGTTATCTAGGGTCACACCCAGATTCCTGGCAGTCCGAGTCGGGGTCACCACTGTGTCATCAATGGTGATGGCCAGGTACCGGTGCGGGCAGCCCTTCCCCGGGAGGAACAGCAGCTCAGTCTTGTCCAGATTGAGCTTTAGGTGATGTGTCGTCATCCACTCCGAGATGTCAGCCAAGCACCCAGCTATGCGTGTCTCCACTGCCTGGTGGTATAGGCTGGTGAGGAGGACTGCCAGGTGGTATAGGCTGGTGAGGAGGACTGCCAGGTGGTATAGGCTGGTGAGGAGGACTGCCAGGTGGTATAGGCTGGTGAGGAGAGCCAGATAGTATTAATGGGTTTCAAATGTAGTCCTAGACCTGCCATGTTCGGGACCCAACACAGGTGTTTCAAATGAATGAATTAGTTCTACTGCATAGGATTCTATGCAGTAGAGCCAATCGGATAAATTGAAACACCTGTGTTGGTCCCCAATATGGCAGGTCTAGGACTACATTTGAAACCCATGAACAGGCTGGTGAGGAGGACTGCCAGGTGGTATAGGCTTGTGAGGAGAGCCAGGTGGTATAGGCTGGTGAGGAGGACTGCCAGGTGGTATAGGCTGAAGGAGGACTGCCAGGTGGTATAGGCTGGTGAGGAGGACTGCCAGGTGGTATAGGCTGGTGAGGAGGACTGCCAGGTGGTGTAGGCTGAAGGAGGACTGCCAGGTGGTATAGGCTGAAGGAGGACTGCCAGGTGGTATAGGCTGGTGAGGAGGACTGCCAGGTGGTATAGGCTGGTGAGGAGGACTGCCAGGTGGTGTAGGCTGAAGGAGGACTGCCAGGTGGTATAGGCTGAAGGAGGACTGCCAGGTGGTATAGGCTGGTGAGGAGGACTGCCAGGTGGTATAGGCTGGTGAGGAGGACTGCCAGGTGGTATAGGCTGAAGGAGGACTGCCAGGTGGTATAGGCTGGTGAGGAGGACTGCCAGGTGGTATAGGCTGGTGAGGAGGACTGCCAGGTGGTATAGGCTGGTGAGGAGGACTGCCAGGTGGTATAGGCTGGTGAGGGGTACTGCCAGGTGGTATAGGCTGGTGAGAGGGACTGCCAGGTGGTATAGGCTGGTGAGGAGGACTGCCAGGTGGTATAGGCTGAAGGAGGACTGCTAGGTGGTATAGGCTAGTGAGGGGTACTGCCAGGTGGTATAGGCTGGTGAGGGGTACTGCCAGGTGGTATAGGCTGGTGAGGGGTACTGCCAGGTGTTATAGGCTAGTGAGGGGTACTGCCAGATGGTATAGGCTGGTGAGGGGTACTGCCAGATGGTATAGGCTGGTGAGGGGTACTGCCAGGTGGTATAGGCTGGTGAGGGGTACTGCCAGGTGGTATAGGCTGGTGAGGGGGATTGCCAGGTGGTATAGGCTGGTGAGGGGGATTGCCAGGTGGTATAGGCTGGTGAGGGGGATTCCCAGGTGGTATAGGCTGGTGAGGGGGATTGCCAGGTGGTATAGGCTGGTGAGGGGGATTGCCAGGTGGTATAGGCTGGTGAGGGGGATTCCCAGGTGGTATAGGCTGGTGAGGGGGATTGCCAGGTGGTATAGGCTGGTGAGGGGGACTGCCAGGTGGTATAGGCTGGTGAGGGGGATTGCCAGGTGGTATAGGCTGGTGAGGGGGACTGCCAGGTGGTGTAGGCTGGAGAGGAGGGCTTGGTTTGCCTACACCCATCCTGCCAGGCCAAACTGCCCTCTGGGGAGCTGAAGTATGCAGCCAGCTTGTCACAGAGAATGTAGGCATCCCTGGGTCCTCTGTTACACCCAAGTATCTGTTTTGCTCAAGGAAAAGGGACAAAACAATATCAATAGTAAATATTTAGCTTGTGTGGGAGAAAGGTTGTATGTCTTAATAAAATCAAGAATAATATGACCTGCATATAGGCTACACTGCTAAAATGTTGTAGGTATATGGCATTATGTGGCATGCTCATTGATACTTGGATATCTTATACATAGCCTAATTTGCCTACTAATTTTTTTTAAACTATGTTCTTACTGTTGCCAACTTGAAAACAAACACACCAACTGCGGTTGGTGCATATTACTAATGTCTGTTCACCAGATGTTCTTGTTAGCTACAATGTTTTTCCTATTTGAAAACAGACACTCAAACACTGCGGTTGATGCATAGCCAAACGTTAGGCTACATATTAGCCTACTAACGTCTGTTAACTATGTAGCACTAGCTACGTTATGAGTGCCAGATACAATGTTTTGCCATAAAATGTTGCCTGCTTGAAAACACACTCAAACACTGTGGTTGGTGCATAACACAACGTTACATAGCCTATACTAACGTCTGTTAACTACGTTATGTTACATAACATACATGCATAAGGTCCGTTAACTATGTTATCTAGACTAACGTTAGCACAATGTTGCGAGTGCCAGATAGGCTAGCTACAATGTTTTGCCACAATGTTGCCTAATGAAACAGACACAAAAACGGTTATGTGACTGATACAGCATCAAAGTAATTGTTTCTAAAAGATACAAAATAACTTGTAAGGCTATAGCTTAGCTACTATCACCATTATTTTATTGAAGAAATTATAAGATTAATTTACCCATTGCGAGGTTGTTGGCTATTTGTCATTGACTGATCAACTGGGATTTGTTTTGTTTTTTAAAGTGCACTCGAATGTCGCAGCCTGTGTGCGGGGCTAGCTGGACACAGCGCCGTGTGCCGTCGTACAACATCGTGGCGGATGCGGTCTACGGGGGGCTTACCAGTGTCACCTCTACAATTCCCTTCATTTCTGTATCTCACAAAAACGCTTTTGTGTGTGTCATATTTATACTCTTCTTCATCCAAACTATTCCACAAAGTCACCCCACAAATTGAAATGAACATACTTTTAAGCTTGGTGCCAGCATAACCTTGTTTAAAATGTAAATGTCCTCTAAAATTATATCTCCCTTCTCTATCTAAGAATATTCTTTGTATGTCGCCAGGAAGTAAATTATTTCTTGCTCTGTACATTACTTCAGATGTTTTAAATTTCCCCAGATCCATGAACTTTAAAGCATGTAACTTTAAAAACAATATATTAATTGTGTTCCTGATATCCAACTTAATTGATTATCTTTATTGCTCTTTTCTGCAGTATGCATAATGATTGTAAGGTGCTTTTGTAGGCGTTGCCCCATACAGTACCTCCACACAGTAATTCAGATACGGTAATAAGAGTGAACAATACAAAATGTATAATGCATTAGAATCCACAATGTGTCTTGTTCTGCCGAGAAAAGTAATACTCCTTGATAACTTTACTCGCACATATCTTATATAAGGTTTCCAGCAGATTTTGTGGTTTAATATCACACCCAGAAATGTATTTTCATATATTCTTACAATATTAACATTTCAATATTATCTATGCCAAAATACTGTTCATTTGACAGAATGTACAGGCCACTCCAAAATAGGCTCCCGGGTGTTGTGGGTATGGATCTAGTGTCTTGAACAACTACTCCATGATAAAAGTGAACTGAACACACTTACTGTACACAGTACTGACTTGCAGCATAGCAGATCTGAAGTAGCTACAGCATAGCAGATCTGAAGTAGCTACAGCATAGCAGATCTTAAGTAGCTACAGCATAGCAGATCTTAAGTATCTGCCTACAACACAGCAGATCTGTACCCCACCTGTTCACTCTGCTTCCAAGGTGTTTGGCTTCTCTCCTAGGAGACGTCGTGACTCATAAAACCCAGGGACAGCCGGTACTGCCCTGTCTCTCCCCAGGATATTACAGTATTTCATTGTCACTTACTCTAGGTGCCACACGTGCCACTCTCCTGTCCTCCTCTCTCCCACTCCGTGACATCGGGCACTTCCTTCCACACAGAGGGCTATTCCATGTGTGGCCACCCGGGCAAGGCTGATTGCCCCACCAGAGAAGAATATGAACCCATCAGTATCTTAATGGAGTGTGAGGGAGACAGATGTGCCACTCCCTCCAAACTGTTACCTACATGGTTTATTTGGGCCTCCAGTGCCACTGAACCTGGGTGAGTAATTAAGGAGTTGTGGTTGTGCAGTAAGGAGGCTGCCAATTGTCATAGAAACAGTGATCCGAGCTGTAGTTTGTGAGGGAGAGTGAGCATTGTATTACATTACTATACATTTTGACATAGTTGACATACAATCTCTAACAAAATGACATTATATTTCAATCACATTGACATGTTAATATACTGTACAGGTGCATCCCAAAACATTTGAATATTGTGAAAAAGTCCATTATTTTCCGCAATTTAATTCAAACAGTGAAACTTTCATGTATTCTAGATCCATTACACAAAGTAATATTTCAAGACATTTTTGTTTTAATCTTAATGATTGTACAGTATGTTCAGCATGTTCATTTATACACTCAATACTTGGTGGGGGGTCCTTTTGCACAAATTACTGCATCAACATGTAGTGTGGCATGGAGGCAATCAGCCTTGAAATATTTCACTGTGTGTAATGAATCTATAATATATGAAAGTTTCATATTTTGAATTAAATTAGGGAAAATAATGAACTTTCCACATTATTCAAATTTTCTGAGATGCACCTGTATATCAAAATATATATATTTATCAAAATGTCAATGTTCAAATGCTGGACTCTCAAGACATGACGCTGCCGCTAATGCAGATAATGGATCAATAGGTGCTTATAGAAAATCTCTCAAAAACACCATAAACTATCAGTTTTCAAAGACAAGAAACTCACAGAGTGGTCACTGGTGTTGATGTTCTGACATAAAAATCGCCACAAAGTATGTAGTATTTGTATTTGGTTTTATTTATAATTAAGCATAGAATTATTTTCACTTGCAGTACAAACGTTTGCAAACTTCCGCTTGAGAATCTGGGAGGTATTTGCTGAGTTTGGAGGCCATACCGTTCTTCTACCGTAAAAGAAGAAGAGCCACTTCTGGGTCACACATCTGCACAACAAGAAGTAGAGAAAGTTGAGGATTGATTTGCAGCTGGTATTTCATTGATAGTGTTAGGTAGAAGTGTTTGGTACGCAGAGGAATTTAAACATCACCAGCTTTGTTGTCAATACAAGTCAGTGGATTTAATATGATAAATAAAACCCAACATGAATCATACTTTGTGACATTTTTTATGTCAGAACATCAACGGACACCAGTGACCACTCTGAATTTCCTGTCTTTGAAAACGAGAGTTTATGGTGTTTTTGAGCGATTTTCTATACAGTATGCACCTGATGCATTGGCTGCATTAGGGCGACGTCATATCTCAAGAATGCAACATTTGTCGGAATGTTGATATGGGCCAATGTTTATGATGATATGTAATTGAAATGTAATTTAATGAAATGTATTGCTTTATAAATGTTCTTAGCCGGTAGACAAACATACTCCTGGAGCTTGCTCCATCACCTTGTTGAGAGGGGTAAGGGAAGAATTTTTACAGCTCACTTATCTGGCCCCCGGGTGATTACTGTTTTTTTGCTTCCCTCTGGAATATGTAGAGAGTGGGTCGTATGCCCACCTCCCTTGTTCTCTGTAAAGCGCATTGTGTTGCCTCTGGGTATGAAATGCGCTATACAAATAAAGCTTTGATTGATTGATTGATTGATTGATGATAAATAACCTTATAACATGGCGTATAATGCTAAATACCAAATCAGTCCTTTAAGGTCACACAGATTGTGGCAGATCATGGATTACATGGAACCCAGTGTGGTGGGTGTGGGAAAGAACTAACACTTTACCATCAAACGTGATTAGAACTGCATTGAATACAGAGTAGTCTCAAGCAATTGAAGTAGTATGGGGACATGAAGCAGTACACCAAACCAAGGGAATAATAAAAATGAAAGTCCTGCTCTGCTTCACTGATATTGGCAATTCAAATCCCCCAACTGTTGCTAAAGTTGGTGAGATTAAATGGAATCAGTGTGAGGCGTCTGCTCTCCCTGCTGTCTTTGCAATGCATAAGCTTGTGTGTGTGTGTGTGCGTGTGCGTGTGTGTGCTTGCGTGTGTGTGCATGCGCGTGTGTGTGTGTGTGTGTGTGTGTGTGTGTGTGTGTGTTTTGGATGTGATCGGCATTGTAATGCAGAAAACAAACGGAAAAGGGGGCTTTCAAAATGTATGTGTGGGTGGTAGACACTGGATGGTGGCTGTGTGGCAGGGTGAACTAAGCCGTCAGGTTTTCATGTCTCTCCTCTCCATGTGTTGGATCTCAATCTTTCCAAGCAGAAGAAAAACGGGGGACTAAAAACTGTCTCATAAATAGGCCAACAAACCGATGGGAAAATTCTTCCATGCTTGGGGGGGCTTTTACGTGACGGCAAGATTTATTCATGCTGGAGAACTTTATACGTTTGTTAGACATGTGGCAGAAATTGAAGCTAAAATTAAATAAAAATCTGTCTTTATTATAACACAGACTGGCAAACATACATCCTGTTTGGAATTCTCTGATCTAACAGAAATATTTGATAAAACAATGGCTCTATGCTTAACATTGAAGACTAAATCATGATTATTTGATATGGGATTAGGTAAAAAAACAAGGAGATACTCTAAAATGGATGTTCTCCGTTCTACGTCATGTCTTGTATTTTGTACTGCATATTTTTATACCTTTTATTCCTCAGCAGAATGTTGGAGAAACTCTACCCCATTACCAAGTGAACTAACGTGATCACAACTGCTAACAGCCATGATGCAGTATTGATTTGGGCTGGCTTGGGTAATGAAGATAGCTTAGGCCTTGATAAATGTGCAAATGATCCTGTGGATTTCTTATAGCTGCTACTCCAAAAGCCTCAGACTTACTCTATAAGCCTAACTGTGATGGTTAAGCTGTGATGGTTAACTCTTTCCAGCTGGAAATTATATAGCATTAACACTGTCTACCAAGGTGATACCATTGATACCAATCAATTTGATATGATCAGCCTCCCAGGTAGAGGGGGCTATAATCAGTGTTATTCACCCTTTTCTCTCATATTTTAAGGACTTGACGTGGCTTATCTCAGGTCTGTTCTAAAGCCCAGCCCAGAACATAATTTGTTCCTACTGATTAATATATGTGTGTGTGTGGGGGGGGGGGGGGATGTCCTTTTGCAATTGCAATGATTCTGGATTAAGGCAGACTGTGTACAGCAAGTGGTTAATTCTCTGAACTTTAGAGAAAATAAGCGAAACCTCCCCAGCTCGAAGGTTGAGAGCAGTGTGATTTCCTGTCCTCCTATAGTATGTATTTCTACATTAAGTGAAAAGCAGCTAAGGCACAGAGTAAACACAATCATTCAAATGCCTGGATGCACGGCGGCATGCGTGAGAACATGCTAATAAATCTCGTTACAAGGACAGATTGAGATTTCACATGCTCTGGAAGCAGAAGTAATGTGTTTACCCGTGATGTATGCATCAAAATTGTCACACAACGTACAGTATATATGTGTGTGTGTATGTGGTAATATTATAGTATGTACAATAAACTGTATGTGAAATTTAATCCCTTACAAGTCATTATGTGTCATTAGGCTATATGTACCGGTGAGCGAGCCAGATGTGCATGTATGGAGGACCGGGAAGACTGGAAGTGGCGATCGAGGGCCTGTCTGAGGACGACTATTTCTTTATTATCTGGGATGCCAAGGGCACCCCCATCCTAATATCATCACTATTTCTTTCTTTATTATTCTCCTCAGAACCTTGCTGGTTATATCTAGTTTGTCATTCTTTGTGCTAGAAACTTGACTATTTTTAGTGTTCATGGGTTTTATTTTATTTTTTATTTATGTTTTTATTACTAATTTTAGTCTATGGTGACTTGCAATACCTGCCATTCACCTGCAAGGCTGGAACAGCAGTGAATGCAGAAGAGCCAAAGATGCATGAGTGAGCAGAGTGCACTTCTCCACAGAGTCTGTAATGTCTCCATGGAGATATCTTAGTTTAATGTAGATGCAAAGGAATACATAATTGGATCCTTATAACATGCATTTCTGAAAAAACACTATAGCCTATACTGTACATCGATAAAGTAAGATGCCTTGCCTGTTCAAGCCCTACACCCCCTCCTGACCACTACGCTGCTACCTCGGGTTGACTTTTTGCACCGTCACTCCAAGACCCCTGCGGTTGATCAACGCGGCCACGGCTCTTCTCTGTCCTGGCCCCGCAGTGGTGGAATGAACTGCCCACTGACGTCAGGACAGCAGTCACTGCACATCTTTTGCTGCAGGCTCAAAACTCACCTCTTCAAGAAGTATTTCCAGAATCCTCCCTTTTAATCGCCTATTGTATTTTTAGTTTGCTAGTCTTGCACTTTGCCACTAGATTATCTCTTAGACACTTGTTTAGAAAGGAGATACACTTGTGAGTTCTGGTGAGTAGTAGTAGCCTACACTGACTTCATATGTTCAATGCAATTATTGTAAGTCGCTTTGGATCAAATCAAAATAAACTTTATTTGTATAGCGCATTTCATACACAGAGGCAACACAATGCGCTTTAAAGAGAGTAATGAGAGGGTGGGCCATGAGGAGGACATTTGGCTGAGGAAGGGTGGGGGGGGGGGTTCTCCAGGGCCTGCTACAGGATGGCCTGCAGGAGACAGGGGGTCCACAGGATCTGTTTAGAGTATAAGAGGGAGAGACACTAGGGAGGAGGACAGAGTTAGTGGCTGTACTGGACATCCACAGCAGACACGGGGGTATCTATCAGACTCAGGGTGGTCTGCGGGTGACAGTGGGGCATCCACTGAACCTGGTTAGAAGGTAGGAGGGAGAGAGAGAGGCACTAGGGAGAGGGGAGGCAGAAAAGGGTTAGTAGCACATAGAGCCATAAAAGCAACACAGATATTAAAGGAGTAGTAAAGGGAAAATGCATGTTTAGCCCTGTTTTATGGTTACTTATGATCATATACAATGGTTCAGATCAAAACGTTGACAAAGCTAGCATTTTCTAGAAAGTTGATAATTGCTCTACCACCGTTTTGGTCATATAATGGATGTGGATGGACATCTTGAAAAATCATTCAAAAACATGTTAAACTCTCGAAAAAATGCTAGCTTTGTCAACGTTTTGATCTGAACCATTGTATATGATCATAAGTAACCTTAAAACAGGGCTAAACATGCATTTTCCCTTACTACTCCTTTAAAACAGAACGTGCCAGTTGCAGGGCAACCTGCATCTGTATACACATCTAAATATACATACAGTGCATAACAGGATATACACCAATGTATACAGAGGATTCACAGGCAGGCTGGAGGCTGCCTTTCTGTGTCTCTAGGTCCTGGCTAGTCATTGTAGGCTAGGCTGAAAAGGTACGTCTTGAGATCTCGCTTAAAGATTTCCATTTCTTAGGTACTCTGGCAAGGTTTTCCAGAGGTTGGGGGCATAGAGACTGAAAGCTGCCTCTCCATGTCTCTTGGTCCTGGCTTTTGGAACTGTAAGGAGTTCAGTACCTGAGGACCTGAGTGGTCTGTTGGACATGTACCTGACAAGCATGTCTGAAATGTATTCAGGTGCGTGACTGTGGAGAGATTTATAGACTAAAGTCTTTTAAAGTCTATTCTAGAATTGACAGGTAACCAGTGTAGTGATTTTAAGGCTGGTGTGATGTGTGCCCTCCGTATAGTCTTAGTGAGGACTCGTGCTGCGGCATTCTGTATCATTTGTAGCTTAGAGATTGCTTTCTTTGGTAGGCCAGATAGTAGAGCATTACAGTAGTCCAGCTTGCTTGTGATGAAAGCATGCATTAGTCTTTCGGTGTCAGCCTGAGAGAGAAACGGTTGCACCTTGGCAATGTTTCTTAAGTGGTAAAAAGAAGTATTGGTAATATTCTTGATGTGGGTTTCAAAATTAAGATCTGAGTCAAGTATGACACCTAGGTTTTTAGCCTGGCATTTGGTGTCAATTGCCAGAGTTTTTAAATGTGCAGATAGTTTCTCTCTTTCAGCTTTTTCTCCAATGATCAGTACTTCTGTTTTGTCTTGGTTTAGCTGGAGGAAATTATGTGACATCCATACAGTACATTTATATCCGTAATACACTTAACAAGGCAGTCAATCGAGCTGTAGTTTCTGGGTGTTACAGAAATATAGAGTTGGGTATCATCTGCATAGCTATGGTAGCTAATGTTGTGCCTCCTGATGACACTGCCAAGGGGAAGCATGCACAGGCTGAAGAGTAGAGGTCCTAGGATGGATCCTTGGGGCACCCCACAGGTCATAGGAATCTTTCCTGAGCTAAGCCGTCAGGTTTTCATGTCTCTCCTCTCCATGTGTTGGATCTCAATCTTTCCAAGCAGAAGAAAAACGGGGGACTAAAAACTGTCTCATAAATAGGCCAACAAACCGATGGGAAAATTCTTCCATGCTTGGGGGGGCTTTTACGTGACGGCAAGATTTATTCATGCTGGAGAACTTTATACATTTGTTAGACATGTGGCAGAAATTGAAGCTAAAATTAAATAAAAATCTGTCTTTATTATAACACAGACTGGCAAACATACATCCTGTTGGAGGTGACTGAGGGCAACGAAGAAATCACGATCAGTTAGATAGGTCCTAAACCAATTTAGGACTGGACCGGAGAGGCCAACCCACTTCTCCAATCTTTTGATGAGGATTGCATGATCTACAGCAGTGGTACCGGTACCGGTCCGTGAGGCATTTGTTACCGGGCCGCACAGAAAGAATAAATAATTTATATAATTTCTGTTGTATTGATTATTAGAGTCTGAAAGGTGTTTTATTTTGAAAAACGACCTGATTTTCTCCTACGTAACATTCGCCTGTACCTCTTGACACGTCAAGACGCTTGTCTCGGACACGTGATACATTACTCATAAAGCCTGCAAACTAGCGAAAATGAGTAAAAAACAAACGTCTTTGGAGAGCTTCTTTGCAAAGGGGAAAAGGCCAATTGAGATGCCAGAAGAGGAGCCTACGACCTCTAAGAAAAAGAAAGTTTCTTTTAACAGACAATACCAGGAGTCATACTTAAAATACGGGTTTATCGCAACATATGACTCTCACGCACCAAGTCCGCTCTGCATAATATGTGGCGACAAGCTAGCAAACGAGGCAATGAAGCCTTCAAAACTGCTTCAGCACATGGAGACCAAGCACCCTGGATTAAAAAATAAGCCTTTGGAGTTTTTGGAAATACAAAAATGTGAGCAAGAAGGACAGAAGCAATTACTGAGGGCCACCACATCAACAAATGGGAGTGCACTGAGAGCATCATACTTAGTGGCTCACCGTATTGCTAAAGCTAAGAAACCATTCACTATTGGAGAAGAACTATCCTGCCTGCGGCCAAGGATATTTGGCGTGAACTTTTAGGAGAGGCTGCAGTTAAAAAGGTAGCAAAGGTGCTTCTTTCGGCAAGCACCGTCACCACGCGCATTGAGGACATAGCGGAGGACATTGAGACGCAATTGTTGGAGAGGATTAAAAAGTCACCGTGGTTCGCAATCCAGGTTGATGAGTCTATGGATATTGACAACAAGGCAATACTACTTGCTTATGTGCGATATCTTTATCAGGAGGATGTGCATGAGGATGTGTTATGTGCACTGTTGTTGCCAACGAACACCACAGCCGCAGAACTATTCAAGTCTCTGAATGATTATATGTCAGGAAAACTGAATTGGTTCTTTTGTGTCGGTGTGTGCACGGACAGAGCTGCTGCTATGACTGGACGGCTGTCTGGTTTAACTACTCGGATTAGGGAGGTTACACCTGAATGTGAGTCCACTCACTGTGTCATTCACAGGGAAATGCTGGCTAGCCGAAAAATGTCACCTGAACTTCACAGTATATTGAATGATGTTGTTAAAGTTATTAACCTCATCAAAGCACATGCGCTCAACTCCCGTCTGTTTGAGCTCAACTCCCGTCTGTTCGAGCAGCAGGAGATGGATGCAGAGCACAAACGCCTTCTCTTACACAGAAATAAGATGGCTATCCAGAGGAAGATCACTGGCCAGAGTGTTTGAGTTACGAGAGCCGCTGCAGAGATTTCTCTCGGAAAAAAACCCGCCACTGGCGGCTCATTTCAGTGACAAGGAATGGGTCGCCAAACTCGCTTACCTGTGTGACATATTCAATCTGCTCAACGAACTCAATCTTCAGGGGAACGTCACTTCAGGGGAAAAAAACAAACTGTGTTCAAGTTGGTAGATAAAGTAGCTGCATTCAAAGCCAAACTGGAATTGTGGGGGCGGCGAGTAGACAGAGGGATATTTGACATGTTTCAAACATTAGCAGGGATTTTGGAGGACACCGCACCTGGGCCAGCATTCTCCCAGCTGGTGCGTGATCACCTGTCTTTGCTTTTACAAGAGTTTGAGCGCTACTTTCCAACCACAGAAGACCCACGAACTGCGAAGGAATGGATCCGCGACCCGTTTGTGAACAAACCGGCATGTCTGTGCAACAAGAGGATCAGCTGCTGGAGATCGCAAATGACCGTGACCTTAAATGTACATTTGAGACAACAACTCTGCCGATGTTCTGGATGAAAATCAAGCCAGAATATCCTGACATCGCCACAAGAGCACTGAAAACCCTGCTATCATTTCCAACATCCTATCTTTGTGAAGCGGGCTTTTCTGCAGTGACAGCAACCAAGACAAAATTACGGAGCAGACTGGACATAAGGAACACACTGCCGGTGTCATGGTCCCATCTAGGGGTGATGGGAGACAATCTCGTTGCAGAGAAACAAGCCCAGGGCTCCCATTGATTCAGCGTTATGGTGAGTTGTATTTTTCATGCACTTAACATTCGTTTTTATGCCGGTCGTTATTTTATTTTTGCTGTATTTATCTGCCACACCTTGAAGGCCAGTCCGTGAAAATATACCTACATTAAACCGGTCCGTGGTGCAAAAAAGGTTGGGGACCCCTGATCTACAGTATCAAAGGCTGCACTCAGGTCCAGCAGGACGAGAACAGAGAGCTCTTTGGAGTCAGCATTAATTCTGAGGTAATTTACAACTTTGACTAAGTCGTCTCTGTGCTATGATGGGCGCGAAAGCCAGACTGAAAAAGGTTGAGGGTAGAACTTGTAGCTAGGAAATCATTAATATCTTTGAAAACAATCTTTTCCAGAATTTTACTCAAAAAGGGAAGGTTGGAGATTGGTCTAAAATTGCTAAGAACTGAAGTGTCCATGTTGTTTTTCTTCAGAACGGGTCTAACCAAAGCAGTTTTGAGTATTGGTGGGAAGATACCTACAGACAGGGAGTCATTAACAATGGCTAGAATGTCTTAAGACACAGAGTCAAAAATAGTTTTGAAAAAATCGGTGGGGATAGGATCCAGCAGGCATGTGGAGTATGAATGAAAATCTTACCTGGTTTAAGTTCGATTTCAAAGAACACGCGAGTGGTAGGTCAAGCTGGGTTCAAACAAGGACCAAAGTTTTTTTCTGATGTTACGATTTGCAAACCGGACTCTGAACAGGAAGTGTTTCCCTCACTCAGAGTGGTATGAATGAAACAGTGGGTGTGTCTTATAGCCGTGGAAGAGGAAGTGACGTCAATCGCTGAATCCCAAATCGCGCACTTTGGCGAAAGTGCAGAGCACTCGCGGCCTTGTGGCCTTACATGCGCGTTCCCGCTAAGTCCACAAGGGCTCAGGGTAGTCCCAAAACGGAATTGCTAGGTCCACAAGTGCGCACTTTAACCGCACTTACCAAAAGTCCGCAATGTCACGGACTTAGGAGCAGAAAATACCCACAGTGCTTGAGTGCATCCGAGTCATGATCCGAGTGCATCACACATAAATCATGACATTTGCAAATAACACAACATTTATCTTGAAATCCACATGCTGCAAACATATCCCACCCAACATAATTTTTAAATTATTATTAAATTAAAACAGAGCCGAGCGGAGAGCTGAGGGGAGCGTCAGAGCAGCCTCTGCGTCGGAGGGACGCGGCAGCCAATGAAAACGAAGTGGGAGGGGCATTGAGCTAAACTGGCTTGGGAATCGTTGGCACGCCGCTGGAAGTGCTGTCCCATTTAATTCACGGCCCTGCACCCTCTGGCCCTTCCAGCTGACGTCAATTAAGTGCTCAGGCCGCCAGTGTGAGGGACCGCAAGGGTGGTTTGCGCACTCAGATTGGGATTCAGCTAAACAGGACGAACAGGACAGGGAAGTGATGTCACACAAAAACAAATGGTAGTTTTAACAGACTGATTCTATGGGAATGGACTAAAAAGAAGTTTCACAGAAGTTGTAAACTAATAAATTGAAGAACAGTCAGGTAGGAAAACAGAAAAGAACAAATGGTGTGGGTAACACATTGGTGAGACTGAAATTTCATTAACAATCCCCCGTTTTGTGGATTAAACATCCACAACTATAATAAAAATGAAAGTCTCAACAATGTGGACAATCAAATTAAGTAATATAATAATAAAAGAATAATCCCAAATAAATTTGGTCAAACTTAATGCTACACATGTGGAAAGGAAGCAATCTATTTTTTCCACTAGGTGGAGCATAATAAAGATGCCTGAAAATTTAACAAACTCAAGATTATTTCCTCTCCACATGCAACCATGCACCAAAAATCCTTGCTTAAAAATTTGATGGAAGCAAGGTAAAAAAAATAACATGATTACTAATCTAATAAAACACATTTCACATAATCATGAGAGTGGGGAAAAAAAACCTCTGTTTCAGAGGAAAAACCCTTAAATTCAAATTAGAAAACACATGAGATTATGTCTCAAAATATTCCAAATTCAAAATGTCAATGGCACAGACTTCACTTAGGTCTCGAATTGAATGAATATCAAATTTAACTTCTTCCTTTAACAGTAATGCAGCAATGGGCATATCTGTAACAGCAGTTAAACACTTTCAAATACACTTAAGAACAACTCCAAAAAATAATAATGATCAAAATAATAACTATAAAATGATACATACATTTGAGAATATCCAAAAATTCCCCAAGCATTCCATCCATGAACAATATTTAAAATCGGAATGCCTTTGTTTGCTTCATGGAACTCTGTTAATGCAGCATGTGGCGCTTGAGTCTTTCAGACCTCCCACCCAGGGCTGGGCTAGACCCCGTTCCATCTGAAAGCTCAGCCCAGGCTACCCCAGAGTGAGAGCTCAGCCTTCTGCTTCCCGGTGTCTTCTTTTCAAAGCCCACCGATCACAGAAGCACTTCTCGCCTACTAACGCATTGGCTTTTGGCTTGTAGTGGCCTGACTGTACATTGAGCCGAGCGCGGCGGCCATCTCGTGGTCTTACTGCCATCTGCGACCCTACTGGCCGATGACCCAGTCGATAGCGATCCCGGACACCGTAGCGGTTACTGGCCGCCCAGTTCGGAACCGACGGTCTGATCTCAATTCCACATGGCTATGGATATTGGAACTTTGACCGTTTTCACCAGCCTTGCCTATTCACAGAGGTTGTCTGCCACGCCCCTCTGCTAGGTGTGGACTGTCGTCCACGTACCACACCGTACCAGCAACCCTTAACAGCAACACGGTGCTGACTAAGCGGTGCCAGGGCAGTATGTTGATTCATACTTCATCGGACATGGGGGCCTTCAGTCCTCTCCCCAGCACTATAGTTCATCTTTAACGTGTGTAGCAACTTTGCAATTCCGCCCCCGCCTGTTTCAGACTAGGTTCAGGGGTCCAACCCCCCTCCCTAATCTGAAATAAACAAACAGCATACTGAACCTACTATTGCACATATATTCCCTGTACTGGTTAGAATTATATCTAATGCAAATCTGTTTTGTAACACAACCTTTTTCATTTCCTTTATTCCTTTAGTTAAGGTTGAAATTATTTTATCTGATGCGTTCATGTGGCTTTGCAAGACAGTTGAGAGTCATGACTTCAAGCTGGATGTTATACAAGCCAGAGTTAGGAAAGAATATACCAGAAACAAATTGAAAGTTTGAGATAGCTCTACGTTGTCTAGAATTTGATTGTTGATGAATTACCTGCATTTCAGCGTGATCAATCTTCCTAATCATGGGAATTAAATGAACAAGATAACATCTACGTACACTGTTGCCATTTAAAGTTGAATAAGATGTATCCACACAGACCAAAAATACACCTCTAGGAAGGGCTCTCTGAACCTGGATATAACATCTCATAAAAAGGAGCAACACAGGAGCTAGTTCTTAGATCATTAATTTGTCCTACTCTGTGTTGTATCTGAAAATATCAATACATGCTGTAACATGTTGAAGAGGTACCACTTTGAATTGTCCAACTCATTTTTGAAGTTCAGATTCCTGAGGGTGCAATTTTGTTTGATCTTTAACGATGCAGTCGACAATTTTACATTTTAATCCAGAAATGATCATATAATCCCTCCAAGGAACTGTAGTAGATACACCTGTACAAGCTAACCTAGTACTCAGTGCATGATTGTCTACTTGGACTAATATAGCTTGAATATTGTTAACAAATTCTGGTCCGGCTATTTTAGAAAAATGCGTAACTTTGAATAGAACAAGGTGAGAGAAATTATTAGGCTTATGGTTCTCATTAACCTCTAGTGTCAACTTGTTTAGAATAGTCCGTTCTATACCTTTATAGGAGTTACTCAGTCTATCTAATCTTATATGAAAATATCAAGGATTGTGATTGAGGATTGTTTAGGAGTGGAGAAAATGTGAGTAGCTAAACCTTGCCAGTCATAATGTGACCATTCTGCTTGGGTTAAAGCAATTGGGTAAAATATGGGTGCGGAGGTACTAAGACAGGAGTAATCAAGTAAAGTTCTAAGTGATCCAGTTTGACAAAATGGCCTCAGCCAGGGTCCGGTGGTGATGCGTGCATTTTTTATGACCTCAATGCAGATTTGTTTCCTTGCATATTCCTATCAAATTGTTATATAGCAGCAGGTATGTTACTGTGAAATACGCATGGAAGTTAAAATAGTGTTCACTTCAGTTGTATGGTCCCCATTTTACTTTAAAATCAAATAAAGTAGGCTACATTTCTCAGAACATATGAGACAAACAGGTTTAGAGCTACCCGCGGTGAGAATGAATATATACTCAGTCCACTTGATGTAACGCCCTATTTTCAACATCTATTTTTCTTAATTTAGAAGAAAAAAACATGGAACATCCAGCCAGCACAAAAATCAAACACTTAAACGAAACATAGAGCACAGCCAGCACAAACATGGGTTTAACACTAAACAAAAACAGCAATCAGGATTTCGAATCCCAATGCAAGACCGACAAACCTAAGCAAACAGGACCAACAAACCCTAGGCAAACAAACAAAACTCAACAAACAAAACAAAACAAGGCCTCCTCGTGTTATTTAGCTCACAACACGGAAAAGAAAAGTACTTCATGCTACTCCATAACATGGAACCTAAACCTAAACCAAGGCTTCTTCGCGTTATCTAGCACAACACAGTAACAAGGCTTCTAGCACAGCATAGAGCATTTAACCGGCTAAGATTTGCAACATTCCAGTTTTTTAGCGAGCTCCGGAACCGCAGGGCTCCGAGAAAGCACACCACTGGCTACGATGGCCGCCCGGAGTTGAAATCCGCAAGATCGAAGTCGCCGTGGGCCCACGCTGCTCTTCCGGAGCACACTGAAAGCCGGCAGTCGTCCCAAAAAAAGAAACTTTTAGTTTTTTTCTCTGCGCCAAAATTATGAATAAAAAATCTTACTTGGTTTAAGTTAGATTTCAAAGAACACACAAGTGGTCGGTCAAGCTGGGTTTAAACAAAGACGATAGTTTTATTCTGATGTTACGATTTGCAAACCGGACTCTGAACAGGAAGTGTTTCCCTCACTCAGAATGGTATGAATGAAACAGTGGGTGTGTCTTATAGCCGTGGAAGAGGAAGTGACGTCAATCAAGACGAACAGGACGGGGAAGTGATGTCACACAACAACAAATGGTAGTTTTAACAGACTGATTCTATGGGAATGGACTAAAAAGAAGTTTCACAGAAGTTGTAAACTAATAAATTGAAGAACAGTCAGGAAGGAAAACAGAAAAGAACAAATGGTGTGGGTAACACATTGGTGCGACTGAAATTTCATTAACAGGAGAACTTGTCCACCATTGTAAACAAGCTCATATGTCCATTACATGGAGGAAGAGGTTCAGTGAGCAGGACGCATGGCCTTTCCTGGGTGATATTCCTCCTAATATTCGTAATCTTATCTCTGAAGTAAGCTGCAAATTCCTCACATGTAGGTAGAGAGCAGGTTATCTGGTGTTTTTACGGCAGGATTTATTAGGCTATCAATTGTTGAGAAGAGCGCTCTTCTCAGATATTAGACATAGAGATCACAATGGAACCAGCAGCAAGTCTGCTAGGCAAGTATGCAGATGGCCTGCATAATGCAGTTGCCCAGAAAATTATCTCTCTCGCATATGCATCCACAGTTCGGCTTATCTTGATGAACTGGAAGGTTAGGAAACACAACTGCTTTTGTTTAAATAACTGGCTGAGTGAATGTGTGAATGTTGTCAGTATGGAGGGAGCTAGCTCATATCTATCTTATGCTGACAGAGGGGAGCAGGGAATAAGGTCAGGTCATTTCTTAATACACTCCCCAAGGAAGTTCTTTATGATTGAAGCTTGTATTGTATGTATGTCCGTTTTGTATTAATGTATATGTGTACATATGTGTCTGTGCATATGTGTTGCATGTATACATGTATATAGGCCCTATATGTTGTGTACGCTTGTTTGTATACGTTGATTGTCATGTCTGAGCTACACTCCCCGTTCCCCTCCCTAATCCTGCCTTTGTTGTTGTGGTTGTTTTGTTTTGTCTTGTCTTTGTGTTGCGTGTAAAATGTTGTCTGACTGTAATACATGTTGTAATTGTATGTGGTTATATTATGTCTTCAAAAAATAAAATAAAATATAAATTAATAGAGAAGAGCACTCTTGAATTATTTTGGCTGATATCAATTTTGAGAAGTGGTCTTTCCTTGCATTTTTTATTGCCTTATTAAAGGCAGAAATATGTTCTTTGAGAATATCATGGTGGACCTGTAGCTTGGTCTTTCTCCATATACGCTCAGATCTTCTGCAGGTTCCCTTTAGTTGATTAGTTTCCTCATTCTGCCATGGAGCTTTATGGTTGGCTGTAACCCTTTTCAGTTTAATAGGTGCTACAGAATCCAAGGCTGCCCTTACTTTGCTGTTTAATGTGGTTGCTAAGTCTTCAATATTACGTGAGGGCCCCACTTCTGGAGTTGATAAATTGTTTGTGATCATTATTTCTCTTAAACTATCAGCTACTGCGGAGGTAAGATAACGTTTCTTGACAATGTGTTCAGAATTACTTTTAACTTTAGGAACCAATGCAGTGAAGAAGATACAGAAATGGTCGGAGAGAGCGAGGTCACTGATAGGAGGAGACAACCATAGTCAGGCCCTTAGTAATCACTAGATCAAGGGTGTGGCCGCGGTTGTGGGTTGGCTCAGTGTTATGTTGGGTGAAATCCATGGAGTTTAGGAGGTTGATAAAGTCCCTGGCTTTCGAGTCTGCCTCAGTATCCACGTGTATGTTGAAATCTCCACTGATAATAATCTTTTCTTTTTTTTTTTATTTAACCTTTATTTAACCAGATAAAAGCATTGAGATAAAATCTCTTTTACAATACTGACCTGGCCAAGAAGGCAGCAAAGTTTCACATAGAAAGACGCAAGGACATATAAAATACAGAGAACAACACAACTAAATATACAAAAGGCGTAGAGCACGTGGGAACAATAAGAAATGAAGGTATATTACTACATGAGCAGCTGGTGGTAAGGACTTCTGATAATTTCAGTTTAAAGCTGGCTAAAGGAATAAGTGCCATCAGTTTGAGGCTTGACTGAAGGTCATTCCAAGACCAAGGACCAGAATAAAAAAGGCTCCTTTCCCAGCCTCAGTCCGCACAGCAGGTACTTGGAACCGTATCCAGGCACTGGATCTGAGGTTGTGAGAGTCACAAACTGGTACAAAACTGGAACATATGTACCAAGGGAGCTTGCCTAAAATGGCCTTATACAATAATATAAACCAGTGTTGCATCCTTCGCATAGTAAGTGAGGGCCACCCAGTTAGACTATACAGTGTGCAATGATGAGTCCTATAAGGTGCGTTTGATATATATCTCAGTGCAGCATGGTAGTGGGGGTCAAGTTTGGCCAAAACAGTGGGACAGGCAAATCTATCGATGGTATCGCCGTAATCAAGCTGGGACAGGAATAAGCCAGAGACCAACCTTTTACGAGAAGATGTTGAAAAACAAGCTTTAAGTCTGTAAAGGAAGCCAAGAGTAAATTTCAGTTTCTTAGTTAGGGCTTCAATATGATGTTTAAAGTTTAGATTTCTGTCCAGCCAAAAGTCCAGATATTTGTATGTGCCGACAAACTCAACAGAGACACCGTCAAGGGTGTCAATAGAGAGGCAGGAGGACACAGACTTAGGAGCAAAGAGCATTGCTTTGGTTTTCATACCGTTTAAAAGCAGCTTGGAATCAAGAAGTGCATGCTGCAGTGTGATAAAATCCAATTTTAGATTGAAAAACGGCAATATCCAGAGAAGGAGCACATGAGTACACAATAGTGTCATCAGCATACATATGATAGGTTGAACATTGCATCTGATTACAAATATTGTTTACATATAATAAAAAGAGCAAGGGCCCCAAAATAGAACCCTGTGGAACTCCCTTCTCCAGGGTGACAGGGTCAGAAACAGTACTGCCCAACCTGACGTTGAGTACGGTCGGCTAAATAACTCTGAAACCAACTAATGGCATTGTGTCCGAAACAAGACACCGTCAAAACATTAGACAGAATGTGATGATCTACAGTGTCAAATGCTTTGGTTAAGTCAATAAACAGTGCAACACAAAAATATTTCCTATCCAAAGCAGCCTTAATATCATCTAGGACTTTCAGACTGGCAGTCACAGTACTGTGCTTTGATCTGAATCCAGATTGCAAAGGGTTAAGGATGTTGTGTGAATTTAGAAAAAGCTTTAGCTGAGCAGAAACTAAGGACTCAAGAATCTTTGATAACACAGAAAGATTTGAGATGGGTCGATAGTTATTCAAGTCAGTGGGATCACCAGCTTTCAAGAGGGGCAATACAAAAGCTTGCTCTCACACAACTGGTAGGGTATGAGTGGACAGGGACAGATTATAAATATCAGTAACTGGTTGTGCTATAATCTCTGCTGCAATTTTTTAAAAAGAAAGGGTCTAGGCCATCAGGCCCGGCAGACTTTTTAGGATCAATTGATTGCAAACCGTGTAAGACTTCAGAGACCGAGAAGGAAGCAAAATCAAAAACAGGGGAGGAGATCATCTCTTGACTATGACTCAGGGTACGACCATGCAGAAAATCATGACTTTGCTCATCAAAAATGTGACCAGCCTTTTTGAAATGAGCATTAAAAGCATTAGACATATCATTTTTGTCAGAAATAAAAGCATCACTGACCTTCAGTTTTTGTGGAAGACTATAAACCTTCTTGTTCTGAAGTGATTTAATTGTTTTCCAGAACTTGGAATGGTCGTTAAAACTATCAGTGGTTAAACTCGGATAGTAATCGGCTTTAGCTTTTTTAATAAGAGCTGAACATTTATTTCTGAGGACACGAAAAAGAAGCCAGTCATCAGCAGTGTTTGACTTTCTGGCTAAAGACCATTGCTTATTTCGATCATGAATAAGATTGGTTAATTCTCTAGTAAACCATGGATTGTCTCTATTCTTGACTCTAAATTTTCTAAGGGGGGCATGCTTATTAATAATCAGTAAAAAGTGATCTGTAAAGAAATGGACAGCATCATCGACAGATGGAATTAACGCTGTAAGGTGCCATTTAACTTCTGCCAGGTCATGTAGGAAAGCCTGCTCAGAAAAGTGTTTGAAGCAGCGCCTGAGCACAATAAGGCCCTTGGCTTTGGGCAACTTAGTGCTCCTAACGTAAGCAATGGTGCAGTGGTCGCTGATATCATTAGGAAAAACACCAACAGACACATATTTATGAACTGCATTTGTTAGAATGACATCTATAAGGGTATCGCTGTTGGGTTCGGCAGGGTTTATTCTAGTAGGGCTTTCAATAAGCTGAGTTAAATTCAAAGAATCACAAACCTGCTTAAATTGTGAAGATTTATCACTCAGCCAGTCCCAGTTTAAATCACCCATTAAGATGATTTCAGAAGAAAACTTAGACAGCAATTCAGTAAGGCTTGTGGTTGCATCTTTGATGGCCGAGGGAGGCCTATAACAGCCAATAACAGTGAGAGGAGCATTTGCTATAGTTATTTGGACAGCTAGAAACTCAAGTTGCCTTGGTATTGAAATCGAGTGAAGGACAGAACAGTGTAAATTCTCAGCAGTGTATATTGCAACACCACCAGCTCTGCCCTTACGGTCAGTTCTGAAAACATTATAACCATCAATGTGAATAACATTGTCAGTGACGGTCGGTTTTAACCAGGTTTCAGAAACTACTACAATATCAGGCTTAGCAACTAAAAACCAGGTCTTGAAAATATCTAATTTGGGCACTAGACTCCTAGCATTAACATGCAGAAAACCCAGCCCTTGCCTACAGCTAAACTCATACGGAGTTGGCAGAAGCTGCAAAGAAGCAGAAAAACGCTCTGGACCAGGGTTAATGTTAACATTGCCAGAGAGTAGAAGCAATAACAGTATTAACAGTCTGGAAGATGATTTTTTCACATGGGTTCTAGACGAATTGCTTTTCTGGGGGGCAGGGCCACTCCAGTCCTTCGAAATTAGCGAGTCAAGAGTCAAAAGGGCATATGGGAGAGCGCATTTTATGCCGTAGAACGTCAGCTTTTGGTAAACTCTATCCGATGGGGTCAGTGCTCCAGATGTTCCACCATCCGAATGCTCAGAGTGGACAAAGACATCACTGGTAGCCAGACCATCAGCTTTGCCCAGGTGCAGTCTGACAAATAATCCCAGAAGAAGAGCGAGCACGAGAGAAGCTTTAGGCAACATAGTGCTGCAACACACCTAGTTTAGCTCAGCTCAGCTTAACCTAGCCTAGCCAGACCAGGAAAGCCAGGGGCAGGTGGAAGCAGGCCTCAGCTACAGCAGCAGGGCAGGGCAGGTGGAGGCAGGCCTCAGCTACAGCAGCAGGGCAGGGCAGGTGGAGGCAGGCCTCAGCTACAGCAGCAGGGCAGGGCAGGGCAGGTAGAAGCAGGCCTCAGTCAGCACAGCAGAGCAGGACAGCTCCCTAGCAGTCAGGGGAAGAAATTCAGGCCATAGACCACAGAGCCAGTAGAACTCCAAAAGGTCCACAAAACGGTAAAATGAGAAAATGCCAGGATAAAATAAAGACTACTACTTACTAAAATGGATGTTAAAAGTGCTAAAAACCAACAAAAAAGACCAATCACTAACAAACATTCAGCACAGACAATGGGGATGCTGCCATCTTGGAAAAGGGGCGGGGTCAAGTTATAATTTGTATGGATGATGGACAGGAGTTCAGAAAATTCTGTAGAGAAGGCAGGGCATTGTTTGGGAGGCCTATACACGGTTACTGCCAGAACTGGGGGCTGGTATTTTAGGACAATAGCGTGGTATTCAAAAGAGGCGAAATCATCAAAGGAGATGGTCCTGCAGCTGAGGGCATCTGTAGCTATGGTGGCTGTTCCTTCACCTTTTTTCCCGCTTCTCTGATAGATTGAAAAAAGCTGTAGTTGGTAAGAGAGGCTTCGATGAGGGCTGCTGGTCCATTTACATTTAGCCAGGTTTCAGTTAGGAACATACAGTCTAATTTACGTTCACATACAGTATAAGATCATTAAGGAGAAAGGTTTTGCCTGGTAGGGACCTGACATTCAGGATCGCCATTGACATAGCTTCCGGAGAGAGGGGCTGGCTCGCCTGACTGGTAGGCCTGGATGGGATATTCACTGGAACCAATATCAGGGTTTTCATATTAGATCCAGCTGACTGTTTCCTTATGGTAATAGGGGTGCGGTGGGAGATGCGCTGAATGGCATATTCAGGTGGGCAAAGTTTGTTTATAGAAATAGAAATATAAAATCATAAAAGCGTCTGCTGAATCACTGCAATGTAATGTATGGGAAGTGACCTGGCTCAGATGGCCACAACAAGAGGGAGACACATCACGGTTTGAATATGACAAAAAATATCAATTAACCAAAAAATGGATTTAATCAAGTAAATTGGAACAACTGAAACAACTAAACTGAACCAAATAATAGAATATGATGTGGTGTGAACGTCAGTGATATCAGTGGTGCTGCATGCTGGATGTGTGAATGTACGGGTGGATGAATGTACGGGTGGATGAATGTACGGGTGGATGAATGTACGGGTGGATGAATGTCCGGGTGGATGAATGTCCGGGTGGATGGGTGTTGAAAAGTGTATCACAGGAAACTAAAGAACTACCCTAACAAAACTAGTGCCTGTAAAAGGGAACAAAAGAGGGTCAGAGTGGCAGCAAGAGCGCAGGCCCCTTCTGTGGTCCCAGGGCGTGGTCTTTGAGGAGGGCCCCCTTTGTGGTCCCGGGGCGTGGTCTTTGAGGAGGGCCCCCTTTGTGGTCCCGGGGCGTGGTCTTTGAGGAGGGCCCCCTTTGTGGTCCCAGGGCGTGGTCTTTGAGGAGGGCCCCCTTTGTAGTCCCAGGGCGTGGTCTTTGGGCCCCCTTTGTAGTCCCAGGGCGTGGTCTTTGGGCCCCCTTTGTAGTCCCAGGGCGTGGTCTTTGGGCCCCCTTTGTAGTCCCAGGGCGTGGTCTTTGGGCCCCCTTTGTAGTCCCAGGGCGTGGTCTTTGGGCCCCCTTTGTAGTCCCGGGGCGTGGTCTTTGGGGGCCCTTTGTAGTCCCAGGGCGTGGTCTTTGAGGGCCCTTTGTAGTCCCAGGGCGTGGTCTTTGAGGGCCCTTTGTAGTCCCAGGGCGTGGTCTTTGAGCCTCACCGGTGAACCGGGCCCAGGACCTGGTCTTTGAGCCTCACCGGGGAACCGGGCCCAGGACCTGGTCTCTGAGCCTCACCGGGGAACCGGGCCCAGGACCTGGTCTTTGAGCCTCACCGGGGAACCGGGCCCAGGACCTGGTTGGCTCATTACCTGCAGAGAATGAGAGGCAGACCCAGATTAGAATGGTCAATGGCAATTAAGATGATCAACACTCACCCCCAGCAACATGCCTCTAGATGGTTCCACAGGGGGTATCACAGAAGGTACTATAGTTAATCTTAGTTTGTTGTTTTGGGGCTGGGGAGAGAGGCTGGGGCAGCAGCCCACATTGCATTTTCTTCAGGAAATGTACATTCCAGTTCGCATTCATGTTGTACGGCTTCAATGTTGCAGCCTTAGATTTTCAATCTTTTACTGCTTTATCATCCTTTAGCATAATCTGAAGGTTCAGATTGATCAGGCCAGGTAACAGATTCTGTAGAGAACCATTTTCCCTGCCTCGAAAACAGCTATAGAAATACATACTCTCTTTATGTCATGTCTAAGAACTAGGCAAGGACAGTCAAGCCTAGATAACAGTTATCTCAAACTCACCCCACATCCGCCGTTGAATAATCCATGAATTCAAAAATTGGAGTGGCAATTCTAGTGCCTTTTCAGCAAGGCTCACTTACTCACACCCTTTTGCTTACAGGGGAATGAGCATAATGTAAATTGTGAAAGGGCTGGTTGTGTATTCAGTGATGTGAAATTGAAGAGCAGTGTGCAATACTACTGTAGTTCGACCTGTATCTTATTTAAAAAATAAAAAAAAAAGAAGAAAAAAAAAGAAATAGGAGCACGTGAGAAGGCAGGAAGGAAAGATGTTCACTTTTTAAATATCAAGAGGCGTCAACCCGGGGGAATCGCTGACCGACAATATTTGCAAAGTACTGTATTCAAAAGTGTTTCAGGAGAAAGACGTCTACTGTATCACTCCAGCATGTGTAGTTAATCACCATCGTGGAAGATAGTGTTGGAATGAAAGAGAATGTCACATATCAGCTTTCAGATAATCTGCAACGCATTCAAACATCATTAAAATATAACAATGTTTCATCCAGTCTCTACCTGTATGTGTGGCCAAAGGGGTTTCTATGTCTCAGGAGGTGGTCTCCTCAGACAGACCACTCAGTGATCTGCCCCTGTGAGTCGTTCAAATGTAGGCAGTACTTTGCTAAATAGATGGCAAAAAGTGATCTGTTTCAAAGGCACCAGTCTTAATATCTGGCTGCAAAACGTTAGTTTGACTTTGGTTTCTCCTCAAGAAGTACTACAATGATCCTTCCTCTTAAGCACCTATTGTATTTGAAATTGCTATTCTTGCACTTTGCCTTCAGCACTAGATTATGCTCTTAGTCACTTGTTTTAGAAAGGAGATGCACTTGTGAGTTCTGGCAAGTAGTAGTACATTGGCGTTTCCTACATTAAATGCAATTATTGTTAGTCGCTTTGGATAAAAGCGTCTGCTAAATGACTGTATTGTAATATAATGGTTTAACAGTCCAAACATAGCAGGTTGTGATGAACCAAAGTAGGCCAAGGGAGCTAAAGTTTGAGAGTGAGGAGGAGGTGAGTGCAGAATTGTTCCTGCTGTCTGCCTGCAGAGCTGCTGTACAGGGGCATGGAGAGATCTAGACAGATTGTCAGCCAGTAATTAAGAGACTCATTTGATACGATACACTCGCAGGCTGCTTTAAAGATGTCAGCACTGGCGAAAGCTGTCTCTTGTGTTTGTGGTGGGGTTGCTAATAAAATCCTGGGAAAAAGTTTACAGAGAAGAGACTTTATAGACAGTTGTTTTCTTTTTTACAGTCAGAACTTTATAATTTGGTTCTTTATCTGGCCATCCCTTAATAGATCTCATAAACTGTCAAGTTGTGTTACTCTATGTCTGGAGTTCATAGCCAGCCAATCAATAATGCAGTGCATCATGGGTAACATAACACTGTCTGACAGCTGCATGGTAGGGATTTGCACAACAGCTCAAGTAATGGAGATATGAAGTACAGAGAGAGAGGAGGAAGGGATTTATCTGGCTCCCTGCAACTCTGCGAGAGTCGATGGTGTTCTGTGGGAAAACGAGATTGAAGTTTCATAATTTTCTTCAAGTCATAAAGATGTATTCATTAACTGTTTTGAGAGTGTAAAAATCGACTAAAAACAATTATACCCTTTTTGGTGGATCCAAATTCAATACTGAATAATTGTACTGGCCTCGTATGGAACAACTAATTAAGTGTATCATTTCAAAGGTCAGCTAATGTGAATGAGTGCTGGTCATATGCTAGCGATTATCCAACACTGCAGGAAGCCTTGTTGAACAGAAAACACCCGTGGTAACATGTCAGAAAGATTGTTTCACGCTAATTGGCTGAAGTGATCTCATTGTTTTGTTGGTTTAACTTACTTAGGGGCCTTGTGTTCAGTCAGTCTAATTGGACCTTGATAGATCTTGATATAGAACCGGCTCTAGGATTCATGGGGCCCCAAGTGGGAATGGCTTTGGGGAGAAAATAATGTCCATGAAATGTTGAATTCTGGTGACGTCTTGAGAAGGTGAATCAAGGGCTTGTGTTTCTGTTATAAACAAAAAGTGCAATATATAACACTGCTGTTTTTTTTTACATAAAATCACATATGATGAACTCTTTAGTATAGAGTAATACATTTAACTAGTCACAGGGCTGGGAGGCGTTCAGAGGTTGTAAAGGGTAGTCACAGCTTTCAATTGAGGGGGGAAAAATCACCAAAATGGAGATACAAGGTCTTGACCCGACAGCAGCGATACGTAATAACCAAATAATACATTTTTAACCAGTCGGTAGCAGATGATTTGCATGTAGGCTGGTCCAGCACTGCTTCTTAAATCTGTACCAGTCCATCCAAAGAACCGAGTGAATACAGAAACACTCAATCTGCTATACAACAAATCTTCAGCACTGTTCAAAGATCCATAAAAGCAGTTAATCAGAAATCAAATAAGACACAGACACTGTGTATCCCACAGTTGATTGAATAAGGGCATTTCATACATTAAATCCAAGTGTTTACTTTCTGTCCTTTCAAATGTCATCCTGGCTAGAAAGGATTTTCCTCCCTAGAGCATGCTCCTTCACTTTCATCTTTGTTCCAGATAAAGGGAGTACCAGTATGTTCTTTGTTGAGGATGTTCATTTATTCACAAGGTTTCCCTGTGCTTTGAAATTCACAGACTATTAAAACACAATCTTCTTTTGCTTTTGATTATGTGTTACAATCAATATGTAGGTGTGTGTCCATATCCGTGTGTGTTGTGTGTGTGTTTGTTCATGGGACCTTGTGTGACAGCTGAATAGCGGTTCAAGGACAGTCTTACAGTTAGGCATGGTTCATTAAAAAAAATAAAAATAATTCTTGTCAGATATCCTTGAGTGAGTTTTGTGGAAGCAGCATCAGAACTTTGAACAGACATTCTGACAGCTGCCTCGCAACAACAAAATCATACCATTTTAATGTTAATGCACAATTATGTCATTTTGAGGAGTGAGGACTGAAGAAGACACTGGGCCTCATTCCCCAATATCTTCCTAAGTTCCGTACTTAAATTTATTTCTAAGGAAAGCTCCCGTCTGATTCATGTGACGTGTTTGTAAACTGCTGGATGAGTTCGCACCTACCTTCTCTTAATGGTGAATCCCATGGTTTCGCAAGTTGAAAGTGTGTGGCCGCTCACTCGAATTAGCATAGGTATCCCCGTATAAGGACATGCAATTACAGGGTCGTGTGCAGATGTCCCTTCTCTGAATGAATACTGGTCATCCGCGCCCTTGACTCGCCAACTTTTCGATAGCATAATGATTTAGGTGGGGTTGTGTCAGGTGCGTTGGAAAGACAGAGGACTGCAGGTCGAATCCAGCGTGGGCAATCAAAATCTGATTATAATTTAGCCAAGTATGCTTCCTATACGAGTAATTTGCCTTGGTGCATAAACATAGCAAGTCTGAACAGTGCAAAATGTCAAAGTGATAGAATACAATATACAATAGCCTATAGTCTACAGATGAAAATCTAAAGACCGGACTCCACTTGTTATATTTAGCAGCGTCAGTAAAATTCATGGGATGATATAAAAGGGCACACAGTTGGACCCGGCGCATCGGAGATATTATTGGACAGACAGCACTCTCGCTTTATAAAATAATGAAAACCATTATTATAAGATACATTATACAAATATTATAGTATTGCAATCCTATAATGTTATTCATGTAGATTTGAAGTAAATGCAATCGGAAATCATTTTAAATGAACGTCTTTTGCACAAATAGTCCGTAGCCTACTTAAAACTGCACTTCCGTGTTTGTAGATTCTGTTCTTAGTTCCCACATTGGTGAATGTCAGAATCTACTTGGAAACGGTGTAAGTAGAGTTTAAGAAGAAATGCTTTCTAAGAAATTCATAACTCCGTTGGTGAATGAGGCCCAATGCTGTCTGAGTAATGTTGAAATTGCTAAATTCTTCTGTGAATAGCGTATGTCGCTAATCATATTCCAGTAATTTCCCTTCAGGCATCTTAATTTCATTGCTCCTCTTCAACATATTGCTGAGTTAATTTCACTCAAGAATGGGTTTGTCTCTGGTTGAGTAGATACTCCTCTTAGCTCATCAGTACATGGCACTGTACCACTGTTAAGGCCTCTTGTGGATTCTGAAAGGTTAGTCACTCCGGGAATCCCTCCTACACACATACACACACACACACACACACACTGTCATAGAAATTGTAATTTCACTACCTCCCTCAACCTTTCACATAGCTGTGCTAACCTCATTTAAGACAGCTGACCTCTCCAGGAAGTCGAGACACCTAGACGTTGTCTGCCCTAGAATAACCACTTTGTTCCATTGTCCCTGCAAGATTTACCGCCTTTTCTCATATCACGTGTCTCAACTCTTGACCATTGATGATGATGTCTGCCATTTAATATGACGTGTACAGATGGGTTAGCCAATCACATCCCTGGAAGCGTCATACCTGTGTATTGCTTGAATATATGCAAGATCAGACTGCGGCACTTCTGCTGGATACCACTCACGTGCGTTATCCTGAAGTCCTTGCGCTCGTATGTTTTTCTCAATAAATCAGACTTAAAGGAGTAGTAAAGGGAAAATGCATGTTTAGCCCTGTTTTAAGGTTACTTATGATCATATACAATGGTTCAGATCAAAACGTTGACAAAACTAGCACTTTTGAGAAAGTCTGATAATTGCTCTACCATCATTTTGGTCATACAATGGATGTGGGTGGTCACCTTGAACAATCATTCAAAAAACATGTTAAACTCTCAATTTTCAAAGACCTTTTATGACCAGGAGAGAGGAGAAGAGAACAGGAGGAGAGAGCAGAGGAGATGCGGAGAGAGACATGAGAGCTACTGGAGAGGTGAAGAAGAGTTGAGTATCAGATAGATAAGACTCTGGGGCGAATTCACTAAAGGATTGCGCAGCTTTCCTGACGCAAAGCCTGTGCAAATAAGTCAAAAATTATGTTTGCTATTCACAAAGCCCTCGCAAAGGGTGAAATACGGTGTTAACTGCGTTGCGTTCGTCATTGCGTTTCTCTGCGCCGGTGTTATTAGCTCATATTTAAATTAGGTAATATGGGCGGAGAATGTTCCCCTTTCTATGCAAATGAACATTATTGCAAAACCCGCCCAATTCACAAAGATCGGCGCAAATTGCCTCACGCAGTTAAAGTGAAATTAATAGCGTTTTCAGAGACGTGGTGGTATTTAAGCGCAAGGGGTGTGTCATGGCCAGCCTTTCCGCTGATCATGGCAGCAGTGATTGTTGCGAGGCGAATTCGGCATCGCAATGCCAGGCATGTTGTTCGTGAGAGAATATTTAGAAGAAGGTCACTTTTAACCACCGCGGTAGCTGTTTGGACAACAGAGCGCGCAGCTCTTCAGCCAACTGGAGTCGCGTCTGGGGAGGCTCAGTTGACTATGCGTCTCTCCACCCGTCCCCAGCGAGTCCAAGCTCCCCCAATGAATAATACTTATTTATAATAGCCTACAAAGCATGAAACTGTGCGTATAATAGTCTATACGCGAAACTGCGGATTCCCTATAGCTGTTCATTGAACGGCTGGGGGCCGATATAGGTATAAATAAATAAAAACATAGCCTACACAATATTTTTTTTATTTGAATGGTCTTGAAAATATTTTGCTTTTGTATCATAGGTGACGGCAGGTATCATCTTCAGCCATGGATGATGACTCCCGTGCGTAATCCTTCCAACGTTGGAGAGGCGGCGTACAACCGGGCTCACATCAGGACGCGCGGTGTGATTGAGTGCACATTTGGAATCCTGAAAAGCCGTTTAGATGCCTAGATCGTACCGGTGGGGCAATGTTATACACTCCCCCAAAAGTATGCCAGATCATCGTGCTGCAACTTGCATAACATAAAATGACAATTTTTCCTTTGTTCGTCTTTTCAAATCATTCCACCTCCGTTTGCAGTCTTCCGCGTTTACACACACAAATGGCACTGACTGATTGGGAAATTAAACCCCAAATATGATTTTTTGCTGCAGTCGTGATACTTTTTGCGGAAAGCTGTGAGACATGTTTTTGAACCTCGTCCGTGAGGCCTTCAAGTTCGCTGTCTGAAAATCGTATCTTTCTTTTTCTGTCTGCCATCGTCCAATGATATGAATACGAGTTGTAGGCCTAATGCGCTGTATGCGCAGTATTTATAGTAATTTCCTATATCAGCAGCAAATTGCACTCAGCCGCAAACACCGAATGGGCGTGTTTGCGCTGGGATATTATTAGCGCAATGTCTTTAGTGAATAGGTTTTTAAAACGGAGCACATAGCTGGCGCAACTGACGCGCAATGTAATGGTGCAATTAGCGGGCGCAATTTGCTTTAGTGAATTCGCCCCACAGAGTTAACACAGTTTGTCACAGTTCAAATTTGTCACAATTTAAAAGGAGCCTGTGTCACACAAAATAAGCTCAGGGGTTAGTACATTTAAAGTAGTAAAGCTCAGATCAGGGTTAGTCAATTTTCAAAATTGAACAAAGATTACAACATACAGTGCAATCTAGCATGACTGTACCATCAATGTAAGGCCCTTATTTTTGTGTGTTGGCTGTAAGCCAGCGCACCATGAAAAGGGAATGCCAATTTCTGCCTCCGTCGGGTTGTTGACCTGCACACCATGAAAAGGGAATGCCGATTTGTGCCTCCGTCGGGTTGTTTTACCTGCAGTTCTACCACAAGAGGCAGTGGTCCCAGAACATCAAAACAAAAAGACTCCACAGATTTCCCAGGTCAGCGGTGGCCGAGTGGATAGTGCTCTGCCTAGCACCGCGAAGATTGTGAGAAAGACTAGTATTTTATATACCATTAAGATGTCTGGCTGTTGCGTCTACGGGTGTACAAATCAGTGCTCTAGTGGCAAACTATTCGTTTCAAGAGGAAACTGGCCTTTTCAGAACTGGAGTCGCCTGTGGCTACAAGCCATTAAGCGTACGGACTGGACTGAGGACATCATCAGAAATGCCCGCGTTTGCGGTGCCCATTTAATATCAGGTAAGTTATTTTGATTACCTGGTTTCACTGGAATGTCTGTTTGAAATGTAGAGTAATATCTGAAGTAAACAGTAACCCATAACCTGGCTGCACGTTAAGCTAAAGCTAAGTTCAGGAAATGAAGCCTAATGATAGCTAGCTAACTCAAGGCCCGGGGAGTCGGAGATGGCTAGCGGCTAGCAAAACCTAATGAAATGGTGAGTCCTGCTTTGCAGCTTTATGCATTTCAGATTGATCATTTTGGCAATGTGTGTGAATTTGCTGCTATGTGAGAGATAAGCTTCCCCTTATTATGGTGTCAGAACGATGGCTTATGAATGCAATACAGTAGCCCAGAGATGGTTAGCACTGGCAGGGCTATTTTCAGTTTGATGAAAGGCGTTGTGGTGTTTGAGCACGAGTTGTCGTACTCTTGTGATGGATTTCGTTTTGGTGTGGAATTATAGTTGTTTACGTTTTGATAGGAACAATTAAACAGTAAAACATTAAGGACTATACAATACAAACAAACAGACTGTACAGTACAATGAAGCGACAAAGGATCAGACAAGGACTATGAAAGACAGACAGACAGGTGTATACAGACAGGGCAGCAATAAGACTGCTAATGCTGACAGACCTGGTTGTTAATGAGCCAGGCATTAAGGTTGTGTGTGAAGGAGCTGTATGTGGTGCTCTGTCTTATGTGTAGTGGGAGAGTATTCAGATCTTATGTGTAGTGGGAGAGTATTCAGATCTTATGTGTAGTGGGAGAGTATTCAGATCTTATGTGTAGTGGGAGAGTATTCAGATCTTATGTGTAGTGGGAGAGTATTCCAAGTCTTAGGAGCTGTAACAGAGAAGGATAACTCACTAAACTTGCTTCTCCTGCCTGGGACCACTAGATCCCTGTGAACTGTTTCTCTGGTGAGTCGATCACGGGTAGTTTTCTGTGTTATGGAAATGCTCAATGGGGGAGTTGCAAGGCCATTAAGAATTGTATAGGTTAAGCAGCTGTTATGGTATTTGGTGAGACTATCCCAACTCAGAAGGTGGTATTTGGACAGTATGTTGCAGATGTGGTCGTGTCTGGGCTTGATATCCAGCACCTTGATAGCCTGCTTATAGACAGACTGTAAGGGCTTCAGGGATGTGTTGTGAGTTTGAGACCATGTGGTTAGACAGTAAGTGATGTGAGGGAGGATCATTGCATGGAAATACAATTTAGCAGCTTCGGTTGTGAGGTTATTGCGTATATATCTGAAATTGTGTAGACTGAACTTGACCTTTGACAATACGTACTTTACTTGTTTTTTGTCTGTGAATTCTGAATCTAGAAAGATCCCAAGATATTTGTAGTTGGGGAACACCTGAAGCTGTTCACCAGATACATAAGCAGGATGCTTAGTTGTAGTGCTCGCCCTCTTTGAGAAGAACATGCAGACAGTTTTTTTTACGTTAAGATGTAGACCAGAATCTGACAGCCACTTAGTGACATGGACCATCTCTTCAGTGAGTTTCTATGCAGCCTGTTTGCTGTTTTTGGAGTGTACATAACTGACTGTGTCGTCACCGTACATCTGTATGTCCGCCCCGATACATACTGACGGTAGATCATTGATGTACATACTGAAAAGAAGAGGACCCAGCACGGAGCCCTGTGGTACACCGACACTGTAATTGAGGGTGGGGGATGAAACACCATTGATCCGTACACATTGCGTTCTATTGTCAAGGTAGGATTTGAACCAGCATAAGGTGCTGGGAGAGAAATTAAATTTGGCCAATTTCATGATTAATATGGAATGATCTACTGTGTCGAAGGTTTTCTTTAGGTCTACGAATACTGCTCCCACTACTCTAATTTATCTCTTGTCTAATTTGGCTTTCACATGCTCTGTAAGGAAGCAGTTGGCAGTTGCAGTAGAGTGCTGGGCTCTAAAGCCAAACTGCATGGGATGGAGTCTGAAGGGGCTGCTGTTGAGGTGAGCAATAAGTTGTTAAGCTACACACCTCTCGGCTACCTTGGCGAAGATGGGGAGGATGCCGATTGGCCTGTAGTTATTTACATGCGTTCTATCACCTGCCTTAAAAATGGGTGTGATTATAGCAGGCTTCCAAACCCTTGGGAAAGTGAGGTTCATATGCATTTGCTCTTCTGAGTTGTCACCAGATTTCCCTGCCAGCAACTTAAAGGAGTAGTAAAGGGAAAATGCATGTTTAGCCCTGTTTTAAGGTTACTTATGATCATATACAATGGTTCAGATCAAAACGTTGACAAAGCTAGCATTTTCGAGAAAGTTGATAATTGCTCTACCACCGTTTTGGTCATACAATGGATGTGGGTGGGCACCTTGAAAAATCATTCAAAAACATGTTAAACTCTCGATTTCAAAGACAAGAAGCTCACCGAGGGGGTAATTGGTGTCCGTTGGTGTGGGATACCCTGACATGGTCCGCTTGGGGCCCTAATTCTTGTCATTTCTTCAGCGATGAACCCTGGCTATCATTTTATGAATTGTGTTTATTAATAAAGATTGTTGTTTTGTACTACCTCCTGTCCCGTGGTCATTCAAAGGTTCTGACATTAACCTTAAAGCAGTTCTTCCTGCTACCCTATACCCACATTTATTACACTACTCTGGATTGATTGACAGTCTGGAACGATTTCCATTTCCTATTCTTTATGATAGCCGGGTTAATCAGTTTACTTATGTGATTGGTCGCGAAGTCTAACGGTGAAATGTCACCTTTATTGACAGATGTAACTTGGTTAGTTTGTCCGTAGTCCCGCGGCGTCCTCCTGTAGTCTGCTTTCTGGCGTTGGTCACACCGGCCCGCGCTCTTTCGTCGTCCCCGGCCAGGGCACCTGTCAGCACCGCTGTTGAGTAGCCTGGACTGGAAAGGGCAGCAGGGGCATACCCGCCCGGATCCTCCTGAATGATAGTGGTGTTGCGTGTAACGTTGGCTGGGACCGCGCCGAGTGAAGATCTCCGCGGCCGTGGAACGCTGCCACCATCCCTGCCCGCAGAGCCCTTTGATACTGCTGTCAGCCCTCCTGGATTGGGCTCAGTAGCCGATCCTGCGCGGCGGTCGAGTAGCAGACAGGACCAGCTTCAAGGTTAGTTTGGTGTACATAATCGGGGCCTGGAACATCACTGAAAAAGGTATTTACCTGAAAGGTAATGGTGTTGCGCCTAGTTGGTATCGCGCTTGTTGTAGATCCATTTCCCACTTCTGTGTCATGCGGGCCGCGATTTAGATTGATGTCTCCACTCAATAAGTGTAATAAAAGTGTGATAACTAGAATGTCACTTCGCTGGAGCTTGGAAGTAGTTCTGTTGTGTTTCTTAATCCGGTTATACAAACATGGATAGATGAACGTGAGAGGCACGGCATGACTCCCGTAGCCCAATTGTTTGTTTGTTTGTTTGGAACGTAGGCGGAAAAGATCAGTCGCGTAACTCTGTCGTTTATCACTAAAGTCATTGTATAAAAGATCATCGTCATTGTTTAAAATTAGCTCCATGTCAATCGGTTTAAAAACACTTAAAAGCAGAGTATAAATCAAGAAAGCTTCGACTTCGCCTGTCCCACCTGCCGCCATACTGATTGATACTCTGGTTTATATTGTAGCCTATTATTTAGCGAGCACAACTTGCCACTATAATGGTACGGTCCCACATGGGTAACACTTAATAATACAGCCCGTGTCTTACCAGTGTCTTACCAGTGTCTTACCAGCATCTTACTGTGTAAAGCTCTTTAGTTACATGTTCTTACAAGTAGGTATGGGGTACAGCCCATGTCTTACCAGTGTCTTACCAGCAGCTTACCAGCATCTTACCAGCGGAGCGGGACATGTTATGTAGTGCACCGGAGCGTAGCTATTTGTACTGTACTGGTAAGACACTGGTAAGACGCTAGTAAGACACTGGTAACACACTAGTAAGACACTAGTAAGACATTGGTAAGACACTAGTAAGACACTGGTAAGGCACTGGTAAGACGCTGGTAACACACTAGTAAGACACTAGTAAGACACTGGTAAGATGCTGGTAAGGCACTAGTAAGACACTAGTAAGACACTGGTAAGACACTGGTAAGACACTAGTAAGACACTAGTAAGACACTCGTAAGACACTAGTAAGACACTGGTAAGACGCTGGTAACACACTAGTAAGACACTAGTAAGACATTGGTAAGACACTGGTTAGACACTGGTAACACACTAGTAAGACACTAGTAAGACACTGGTAACACACTAGTAAGACACTAGTAAGACGCTGGTAAGACCAGCTCTGTGGCCTAGTGGTAGAGTGTCCGCCCAGAGACTGTGAGGTTGTGGGTTCGATCCCCGGCCGAATCATACCAAAGACTATAAAAATGGGACCCATTGCCTCCCTGCTTGGCACTCAGCATCAAGGGTTGGAATTGGGGGGCTACATCACCAAATGATTCCCGAGCGCGGCACCGCTGCTGCTCACCGCTCCCCCAGGGGATGGGTCAAATGCGGAGAACAAATTTCACACTCAGGTGTGTGACAATCAGTGGATTTTACTGACGCTGGTAAGACGCTGGTAAGACACTGGTAACACACAGGCTGTTTTATAAAGCGTTACCGTGAAATTAATATTTGCCAGGCTAATGACCATCGCTTGCCGAGGCGAAATTTGCATCAAAGTTCACCAAACCTGAACTCCACATGAAGAAACGATGCCAATTTATTTCACCACCAGAAGTAAATGTTTTCTTCACCTCTTCCGTCGCATAGAATGGAAGTAAATGGGAGGTGAATATTAATTTTGCCCATGTGTGACCGTACCATTATGCTGTCAACTGGTCATGTGCTGATTTATCGCGACACTACAGATTGGCTAATCATCACAACCAAGCGAAGCATCTTGTAGTGTGTACAACCAAGCGAAGAATCTTGTAGTGTGTGAGCCCCCGCAGTTGACGCATTGTGTAGTGTGCACTTTGCTGTGAGACCAAAAAACTCCAGGCAGAACGGTCGTTTAATGTGAAAGGTTCAGCAATACTACAGTACAACTTTGAAAGTGGTGTAGTGTATAGCCGGCTTAAGTGACCCCTGGTATGTCTGTCTGTGTGTGTGTATGTTTGTGTGTGCGTGTGTGCATGTGTGTGTGTAGGCCTCTTTGTGTTTGTGTGTGTGTTTGTGCAGCCAGATTAATGACATCGAGAGACACGGTAGCCCGCTTTCCAGCATATGCTAAAGACTGATGTTGACTCGTTGATTTGCCTTGCATGCTGAGTGACTTCAAACCCTAATCCGTGCGCTGCAGTCCCAGCTGAGCAGGCAGATATTGACTGGGAAACGTCCACAGTGAGCAGTCATTCAGCTCTCTCCATCCTCGCTTGTCTCTGCACACACAATGATTTTGTGTTGCTTTACTGCACAGAGAAGTGTGGCTTATCTTAATAGGGCTGCACAGGAATGCTAGAGCTTTTTAATGTGTGGTTATACCCAATATAATACTGTAGCACATTGTTGGGATTTTTCACAAAGTGGTTACTTCCTGACTTCATTGGGAGATGAATGTATTTTAATTGAACAACCTTGCAGCTTTATTCACACCGCAAATTTCGATTAGGACTTCGATGGAAACCAGCTCTGGTGTTGCTGGGAAAGGTGTTGTTATAGGAAAGGTGTTGTTATAGGAAAGGTGTTGTTATAGGAAAGGTGTTGTTATAGGAAAGAAGCCACGTTCAAAGAATTAACAAAGCTCTTTATTTCGGTTGAAATTATGACAAATATCTCAAACTGTTACCACATGTATCAAAAGGGCAGAAAACAGGACCTTGATCATAACACTACTGTTGAATGGATCTTCCATATTCCTCATGAATACCTTTAGATTAAAATGCTTCAAAATCTATTCCAAAAATAATGATCAGGTAACCAGATCAGATGAATGCAACATTTAGTAAGAAGTAACTCTGGTTTCACTTTTTGGCAAAGGGGGACTTGTGTGAGCAACTAATAGGCGACATGTCATGTGACATTAGTCACCCCATGTTGATGAATTGGCGTGCACGCTCTTTCCGGCTCCTCTCATGTAAACAGTTGATTGCCTTTTTCACATCTTGCCAAGTTGCCTAATTAAAGTTGAAAGCCCTGACAGCTAGAGAGGCAAGGCAGACACGTTTTCTACAGTACAAAAGCCGTTTCCTCAGCTGGCCACAGTAACAAATTAGGTGCCATTAGGGCCATTAGGTGAAATATGGGTACATGGTGAGAAAACTATAGTGAGGTTCTGAAAATAGACAAGGAAGGCAAGATATATATATAGACATTGTGGTAAATTATTCAGGCCGCTACTTCAGTGATGACGTTTTCACTAATGGCCGCCGAGACTGATGTGGACTTGTTGAGGTAGTCATGCCTTAACATGTCTGAAACAGTGGCGCTCATTACCCCTTCTACAGAGAAGCCTGATCCCTAGGAATGATCACACACACTCTCTCTCTCTCTCTCTCTCTCTCTCTCTCTCTCTCTCTCTCACACACACACACACACATTATCCCCTTCCAACATAAATGCTCTATCAGAGGCTCTGATCTGAGAGCCCTAGTGAGGCATACAGGAGAAATTATTATGTGATGCAAGAATGGGATTTTCAGGTGCATGCCAAGTATTCTGTCCTTTTTTTTCATTTTTCATTTTTCAAAATTTTCATCAAAGTAGGGGATGTGGAGACGAGCTTTGGAACTAGCTTTGGATGTACATGCTGATCAACTGCACTGTCACATATGGCTCCCTGCATGGCATCTGTCTCTGTGACACATCTCATAATGCATGACAATTGCTTGAAATGTGTGGCATTGTGTGCTCTACTGTTGGCCAATACACAGGGACACTGCACATTTCACTTACAGTGTAGTGAGAGCCAATTTGACACGAGACCCAAGCTCTGTTGAGGGTATTATTGTTGGCTGATGGGCAGAGCCTATAATTGGCTGATGGGCGGAGCCAGCTCTTTCGCAAATGTACTGTTCTCCCATTCTCTGGACATTGTTAACCACGCATGCGCTGACTGCTGACTCCTAGTCTTTATCACGAGCCGGAACCTCCATATTGGTCTGATGTAATGTGGTGGGGAAATACTATTGACTCCAATTTTTAAAAGTTTAAAACATAATTTCTTCCACCTTCTTTCTTCATAGAATCAGGAGCTTGCTCAATTTCTACTATCATAGGCTGGGGGAGCATTGTTCCTCTCCGTCTTTTATACTTTTTATCTCATCTCTCTCTCTCCTCCCATCACGTCGTACTTTACAATTTCAACCAATCAAAGTAAACACTCCTCCCTCTTTCACCCCCATCAGTCAATCACATGCTCATTGTTACAAAGTCATCCTCACATCTCACAAAATCTCTCTAGTATTCGTGTGCATTCTTGTGCTTTCCACAAACTGTGAAGAGGAAGTGGCAAACGGGCAGTGTCCGTATATTTTGATTCAGTTATCCCCGGATTATTTAGGGCGGTTATTTAGGGCGGCTGTAGCTCAGTTGGTAGAGCGGGTCGTTCAATGATCGAAGGGTTAGTGGTTCGAATCCCAGCTCTGACTGTCCACATGTTGAAGTGTCCTTGAGCAAGACACCTAACCCCAAATTGCTCCCAATGAGCAGGTTAGCACCTTGCATGGCAGCTACCGCCATTGGTGTGTGAGTGTGTGTGTGAATGGGTGAATTAGAGGCCATTGTAAAGCGCTTTGAGTGCCGCTAAGGTGGAAAAGCGCTATATAAGTGCAGTCCATTTATCATTTATATCTATATAGCATGTATATAATTCATCCACCTTCTCTTTCTATTCTGTAGATTGTGTAATTTTTTTATTAAGTAATTTGTAAATTGTGTCTTTGAAACTTACTGTATCTGTAATTGAGCACATCACGGAGCAGGCAAAAACATTTCACTATGATAGTACACTGAACGTTTACATGTGACAAATACAGATCTGTCTATGTGTATGTCTATAGGTATGTAACTGTTATTATTTCTATGCAGATTTACATGTGCTTAATTCCAAGGATGGTTACAACCACTGGCCAGTCCTGAGAGCACCTGCAAAATTACGACATATTTCTACTTTTCTACTCTACTTTTATCGAGCTTGATCGATCGTCTCGTTGAGAGAGGTCAGGTAAGAATTTTTACAGCTCACTTTTCTGGCCCCCGGGTGAAACTGTTTTTTTGCTTCCCTCTGGAATATGTAGGGGTGGGACCTATGCCCACCCTCCCATTGCTCTCTGTAAACTGCATTGTGTTGCCTCTGTGTATGAAATGCGCTATACAAATAAAGTTTGATTTGATTTGATACTTTTACTGTGTGTTTGTGAGTTTAATAAAGCATTTAGAAGAAGTTTGAGTTTTGAGTTGTGTATTACCCAATACGGTTTTGTGCTACGTTTGCAGTCACTTGGATATGACTCTACCTGCAGGTGGATCACCGACTTCCTGTCCGTCAGGAAACAGCGTGTGAAACCGTGCAAGCACGTCTCTGACTCCAGGACCATCAGCACATGCTCCCCCCAAGGCATGTTCTTTCACCCTCATGAACACGAACAGCTGCACCTTCAGCCACCAGTCTGTCAAGCTCCTGAAGTTTGAGGATCATTAGATGAGTCTGCCTACTGGTGGGAGATAGACCAGCTGCTGTCCTGGTGCAGCCAAAGCAATCAGGAGCTCAACTCTCTCAAGACAGTGGAGAAATAAACCAACCCCCCCCCCCCTCCTCCTCAATCACTGTGAATGACACCCCAGTGGCCACTGTTGACTCCTTCCGCTTCCTGGGCACCACCATCTCCCGGGAGCTCAAGTGGGAGCTGAACATCTCCATTGGGACAGGGTCCACATGCCACAAAAACAGCTTCGTTCCCACGTCTATCAGACTGACTAACAAGGGTCATGCCCCCGCCCCCCACGATGTCTCCCCCCCCCCCCCACCTCGAATCTATACCCTTTGCACCACTTGCGCTCGACCTCTGATTGTTCCACATACCTCAACGGCACACACAGTGGCGTCATTTCAGCAAAAGACAAGGTATGGCAGAATGGGGATGGTGGTGAAAGGGGGGTGTCCCCCCTTGAAAAAAAAAAGTAGAATCAATTGTGCAATAGTCAGTTTTGGTGCCTATTGCACTGATGTCTCGCTTGCTCTTGCTGTGCTCTCTCAGTTGGCTCTGCATATTCTTCCAGCAGGAAAACCCCTTCTCCATAATTATTATCACCTGTCTCTGGTGCCCTTTGACTAAAAAATGTCCTAATGTCCACTTTCCTTTTCTTCCCTGCTGGCAGCATGTTTGAGTTAAGTCCCCTAGTAGCCTAAAGGTGAGACGACTGACAATATCAAAACATGCTTGCGCAAACACACATATCTTAGGCTACTCACACAAGTTAGTGGGGGGGGGGGTCATTGATTGAAGTGATTGAGAATAGAGGCGACATGGTTGACATAGACACATTAGATGTAAATTAGTGATTGATTACCCATTAACGTTAGTTAGCTAGCTCGATTCGCGCTTGACGTTTAGTCTGGTTTTTCACTAAAATAAAACGTGTCCTTACACACTGAAATAACACAACATGACATGGAATTGTTCATGTTACATTTGAATTTGAATCAACTCACCTGATTTAATGAGAATGACAGACAAACACTAACGTGGATTTGTAGTTATGTTGTGAGGTCGGACTGACTAACTATTCTATTCACGCACGACTCACCCACTATGCTAATGAGTCAGTTGGAGGTCACAAGCTGCGGTGCAAACAAAGTGCTTCTTTATACATTCATTCATGCCCGTATGTGTAGAGTGGAGAAAATCCCCTAAAATTACAAAACATATTTCAGATTAAAAATTACTATTTTTCTAGAAGTCAAGGTATGGCGAATGCCATAGCTTGCCATACCTAAACGACGCCCCTGGACACACACATTGCACACATATAAAACATTGCTCATCTATCACACCACACTCTGCACATACACTCACCACACACTATTCTGAGTCATTTGCATTGTGCCTTTCTTTTTCTTTTTATTGGTTATATTGTATTGTGTATTTGCACTCCATTTTGTATATGCACTGTTTTTTGTATTGCATTTGCACTGTCATGTCTTTGCACTGTTCTGTCCTGTCCTGCACCCTGTCCTCTGTCATTTTCATCAGCGTATTCCATTACCCTAGTCAAATTCCTAGTATGTGTAAACCATGTACACAGTGAAATAAACATATCTTGAATCTTGAAATCCTGAGAGTGCTGCAAATCTAAAGGTACAGGCAGCCCTGCATGCTGTGTGTGTCCTGTTGTCTGGCAGTTAGTTGTGGTCATTCATTTGAGCCAGTGTAGCGCTGTGGCCCTCCTGGGAATGGAAAGACGAAGATCCATGAAAAGACTCGAAGATCTGTGGTGCTCAAATAGAAGCAAATGTGTAGAGAGAACTTATAGAATCCTGCTAGGATTGGAAATGTTCTCAACAAAGATGGAACATTGACGAACTGGAGAGAATTCAACAACAGAAATGAGCAAAGACAGTTGCCAGGTCACAGGTGTGATCATTTTCTGGGCTTGGATGTGTGTTACTGCGCTAGGTGGATGGAATGAGGACTGGGGCGTTGGTCGTGCTGTTTGAGTGGATCTGGGCTGACAGATAGGGGGGTTATCCCATCCCAGAGTCATGGTGACATTCTGACGGCCTGTCCACAGAGACACTGGAGGGTCTGCGTGTGATGGCCCTACTCAGCCCAGGCAACGAACTACATACCATGGTTAGACAGAACCACCAGAATGACAGTTCCTGTCAGCCCTCTGATCTGGGAGACCAAATACTCAATTCCTTACTCAAATCAGAGCTCACTGTTGACCTCTCACCTCACCTCTCTCTGGGAAAAGCATGTCCAACATTACTTTGAATATGGACTGAACAAAAGCTCTGGCACTGGGTTCGATATTATCATTAATGAAAGCCAGCTGCATCCCCCATTCCTGATGAATGTAGATCGCACCAATCGGTGCAGTTGATCATTCCATCCTCAAGACGTTGCCTGTGTCATTCCAGCACTGTGGCAGGAAGTTAGTTTGAGTATTCCAATTGTATTGTAATAATAACCAACCTAAGCAATGAGGTTACAGCTCTGCTGTCTCAAAGACCAAAATCTAATGATTCCAGTGGCTTCAGGCATTTGACTCCATTGAGGAAACAATCAGAAGCTTGATGCTCAGTAACTTTAATTTATCTAATGGGAATTTATCTCCATCCATTTGTAGAACCTAATTATTGGGTGCTGAATCTTTTTAAGCTTTGAAAACTGTTTTGTATGAAATGTTCCAACCAACATATACCATCATAACTGACGCATTTCATATTCCGTCTAAATAAATAAAACATACTCTTGTCAGCCATTAGCTATTGACCGTTTTCCATGTTTTAAAAAATATTTGCATATACAATGCAATTCAAAAGTTTTTGAGTGAAAAGGTCTATTCACTTATGAGAAATTAGTTGATCAAACTTGAGTTTAAATGCATGTGAGATATGCATCATTATGTTGAGAGGCAGTTCATTATTTATTTCAGAACCAAGAGAGAGCAGTCATCCATGGTAAGCCCTGAGGCGACTTGTGATTACAATATTAAGGAGGATGCATTCAACTGCCAATATTTCATTGTCATGGGAACACAGTGACACAGTAAGCAGATGCTAGTGCTGGGATGGCTTAATTACCACTGGGAGATCAAATGGCTGAAAATACATCAGGCCACTTTTGACACTAACAAGGCAGACTTCTGTGCTCCTAAAAGCTTGCAAGAGGGAGATGGGTGTTTATGCTCAGTCACATACACTGACTAAGAGCCCTTTCTCATCGGTGGATCTATGATGACCCCAGGAGAATCTGGAGGGGGTGTCTGATGAAGTCAGCGCACCTGGGATAGCGTTTGTCCGGTTATCACTCCCTCCCTCCCTCCGTTGAATGTTCACCTGCATTTCTCTGTTGGCACCACAAGAGGCAGTAGTCCTAGCACACCAAAATAAAGAAGGACAGCAAAATCAACCCACTGATCTCCACTGCACAAGTAGAGTAGCGGTGAAAGCATAGGACTCCCACACGGGAGATCGGGGTTCAAGCCTCCAGGGGGGATGACTTTATGTGACTATACCCCAAACCTCCACATGTTCATCCTTTCACTCCGACCTTTACCCCTTGCCTTATAGGTCAGATCCTGTCCCAACCCCAACCCTTATTCTAACCCCAACCCACACTCCTTCCCTTATAGGTCAGATCCTATCCCAACCCCAACCCTTATTCTAACCCCAACCCACACTAGGGACTGGAAGAAGGACACTTAAACCAACCTGCCAATCTCCTCTGCACAAGTAGAGTAGTGGTGAAAGCATTGGACTCCCACCCGGGAGACCGGGGTTCAAGACCCGGTGGAGATGACTTTATGTTATCATCAGTGTAACGGCTTTAGCCTCTGACCGCTACCATTAATGTTATGGAAGCTGCTGCTAGTTGTTGTGAGCTCATGAGCTAACTGGCTATCTCATTCTTATTGTGCTGGATTATTATTGGAAGCATTGGAACTGATGTGTCCAGGCGACAAGACCTATTTTAATCTATCAGATATTATTTAATGTAATTTCAATTCACAGCTATTTCAGTGGCATGACTAGCTTCCGTCCTACCAGTCCTGAACAGAAACAAGCCAGCCACGCACATAAGCCAGGCTGGACCTGGCCTGGTTCATCACAGGTGTGTTGTGTTGATAATGATATCCCACTGCGTTGTTATGGAAATTATTTCACAGTATTTGGCTCTATTTTACTGATATACAGTCACATAAAAAGAGACAGACAGCACAGATCAAATCAAAATGTATTTGTATAGCGCATTTCATACACAAAGGCAACACACTGTGCTTACAGAGAGCAATGGGAGGGTGGACATAGGTCCCACCCCTACATATTCCAGGGGGAAGCAAAAAAACAGTTTCACCCAGGGACCAGAAAAGTGAGCTGTAAAAATTCTTCCCTGACCCCTCTCAACGAGACGATCAATCAAGCTGCTGGAAAATGTTAGTCTATTGGCTAAGAACATTTACAGAGCAGTAAACATGGGCTAAAGACTTCATAGGAGTCATGACTATCAGTAGAGTATACAAATAGTTACAGAGATTTTGCCTACAAAAATGTTGACAGCTGTGTACTTATTGTATTGAGAATTGCATCCTGAGTGGATACCAGTGATTCTATAGTAGGTTTGCAATGATGGGCCTGTTTCTGAAGCTCTGTTAGACTTAGTGTAAAGGGTGAAATTATTTAATATATTGTCTGGGCACCACTTTGGGGTATGTATTCAAATGATTTGACTACATACCCCAAAGTTAAATATATTGCTTCATCATCATGCATGCATGCAAGGAGTCGACTAACAGACTAAGTGTTAATAAGTGTAATATGTGAAGTGAAGATGATGCCACGTGATTTTACTGGTGTCAGAGTAAGGATCCATGGCAGCATGTACTAACCCTGACAGCCTGTAAGCTAATTATGCCTCCTATTGTGGGAACTGAGAGGGAGCTCAACACAATCATTAATTTATGAATCCCAGCATTCTCAGCAAATTAAATGCATCAAAACAAAATATTTTTATGAGGGGTGAAGGGGATATTGATTAAAACATTGTTTTGTTGCTTTCTCATCGCTCATCTCTGTGGAGAAAACTCCCATCTTAGGAAGACTTTATTAGAGAGAGAGAGGGGGAGAGAGAGAAAGAGAATAGGAGAATGATTTCACTGTTAGGGTTAGGAGATGGTGGAGGTTGGACCCAGAATGCAGACAGCGTTGGATTGAGCGTTGAGTTTTATTCTCAAAAAAGGGCTAAAGAATAAACAGGATCAAAATGGGGCAGCACACACTAACATAGACAACGAACCGACAGAGAACAAAGGAAACAGGAGGGCATATATACTCTGGGATAACAATCAAGGAACAACATACAGGTGTGCAACAAGACATAATGAGACAGGTGCAGACAATCACCCAGACAAGGGCCGTGTCCGAATTGCATACTACCTGCTACATAGTAGGCACTATATAGTATGCATACTGCATACTATATAGTACCTACTGTTCCACAAAACGCGTGTAGTATGCGAGAAAATACAGCATGCTACTCGAGTCATCCAGCGGAAGTGACGGGATACGATACTGTTTACTCCCGCGAAGCTGTGGTACAATTATCCGTGTTTTCTGTGATCATGTTGTGTATTATCCACAAAAATTTAGCCTTTTCCTGGCATGGGATGTGCGGCTGCTGCTGCCGCCAGGAGAAGACGTGTTAACGCTGCAAGGAGAAGAGCCGTCATGAGATCTTCTCCACATGCTTGTAGTTGAGGTAAATATTGAACGTTAGCTTGCTAGCTACGCTAGTTAGCTAGGTTAGTTGATCGCCCCGCATGTGCTGGCTTGGGGCTAGCTATACTGTTACATTTGTTCCAGGGATGTTATATTAAATAGATTCTGAGAGGCAGGTAAGCAAAACAATAAAACTCAACTCATTTTAAAGAGGTGGGTAAACTGAGTTTACCTGGGTTTACTCATCACTACACGCCTGCTTTGTAATGTTACATTTTAGCTCTACAGATAATGACATCTATCTATTATCATATTGTAAAGACAAGTATATGCCATACGCACAAATGAGTTAAAGTTTGCCCTAATAATATCCCCCCTGTAGGCTCACATGGAAGACAGAGGTCCTCACCAAGTCAACCTCCACGTCCCTGCTGAGGACCTATTTTGACGGCTGGACACAAGGAGGGACTTCAGATTGTCAAAATCGACACAGAGGAACCTTGGTGATGGTCAGGAGGATGGGGCAAGACCATGGAGGTGCTAATAATAGCAATAACAATAATAATATTAATTGCATTTAGAGCTTTTCTCAGTACTCACCCTTTACAATGGTCTTGTCATTCACACACAGGTGCTAGTCTTTGGAGGTAACATTACATCAGTCATTTAGCAGACACTTTTGTCCAGCATTACCTTAGTCATTTATTTAGCAGACACTTTTGTGTGTCTGCTAAGCGACTTACAGTAGGCCTAATTGCATTTAACCATTTAAAGGTTGAAGACCTTGATGGTGGCCATGGTCCTGCTGCTGCAGATCATCCCAACCCTGGAGATGGCCTCAGAAAGTGTCTCGCAGCGGCAGCATCAGCACCAGCACAAGCTGCCTGGATCCCAGCTCTTGGTGAGCACAACTACCCCCATCCTGCCATAAGTAGTCAGTCTATCAGTTCATGAGTGTGCTTTGCCTTGTTCCTTATAGACAGCCTTGAGGCTTTAAACACCGATCAGTTGGTTATAGGCAGCCTTGAGGCATTTGTTTAAATGTATTTGTATTTAAATTTATGTGTAACACTGTACATAGTAATCAGTTTAAGTATTTTAGGGGGAGACAACAGATCAGCGTTCTCCTGTCAGTACCTTTTGCAAGGAAAGCTAATGATCTGACCAAATATAAACAAGTCAAAAGTATATTTGAAGACCATTGTGTAATAAAAATATCCAAGAAATGTTTATGGTTGTGTTTCTTCCATTATACATGTAAAGGTTACTTCTTGATGTATTAACATTTCAACAAAGTGTAATATCTACACATCAGACACATTGTCTTGATATGTGTACAGGTCATGTACAGTAACTTGGAAGGTCTTAACACAACACGCAGAGCGCTTTGGACATGTAACTCCCTTATCAAGTAGTCGTTAGTCAGACACATTAAACAGTGATGCTTTCATAACCGTCTCTGAATAATTCCAATGAAGCATTGTGAACCAACATGTGTGTTCCGTCTTTTATGCCTAATTGCAAACTACAATGTCCATTAGGAATGTTCTTTTACTCTAATGCCTGGTTTTAGGTATAGTGACATTTGTTCTTTGACTGGGAATACATTACAAGGAATGACACACAAACACCAATTTAATTCAAGAAAATACATTTAATAAAAAATAACAAAAACAATAATGGAACAAGATAAAACTTTTTTTTTTGACTGAGGCTTCTAGAAGCAACATCAGCCGGTCCTCCCTCTCCTTAAACAACCCCCTTTCCTCCCTCCACTCAGCCTTCATCTCTGCCTTCTCTCTCCCCCATTCAACATCAGCCGGTCCTCCCTCTGGAGGACGGCCAACTCTTCTCTGTTTACGGGGAAGAGAAACCACGCTGAAAGGCTTGAAGTTAACTAACGTATGCATTGTTGTTCAGAAGCAATCCAGCGGTCTGTTTACTTTGAATATTGATTTATGTAGGACCTACATCTTAGAAGCTGGGCTGCAGGGGACGACGGAGACAGCCTGGATAAAGCACACAGAGAACCTTGTAGCCATGTACAAGGTGATTTTGATCTACAGGCTACATGATAGCAAATATATTGATAGGGACTCACAGTTTGTATGACACTAGAAAACTGTTATCTAACCTCATAGGACCTAAAGAGCCCCAGAACTGGGGTCAGCACAGAGGGAGGGGAGGCCACAGCCGCTTCGTGGAAGTGGTACGGGGTCTTGGAAGAGGCGATGGGGGCCACCCATGCAGCCGTCCTCCAGAGGATCATCGTCCCTGGTGTGGTCGTTGGTCCCTGTAATACATCCAGAAGTATTATGGGACAATGAATACTAATATATTGATATATGAACAGTTGAACTCGTTTAAATCACGGAATGAACAGACAATTGTTTAAACAACTTCAAGTAACGTTAGGCTCGGTGGCTTAGGTAAGCCATTTAACAACTCATCACAATTTCGACATTTCTTATACATTTCTTAAGCAATCATGGTCATATTACATGGAAATGTTACTCTGTTTGTCTTGATTCTAGCTATAATAACATTTAAGCTATGACATTAATACGTTTTGAGCAAGAGCCGTCTGAACACCTGTAACGTTAGTAGCCTATTAACGTTAGCTGGGCTAGCTAGCTAACGTAACGTCCACCAGAGATCAATGCAAGCAGCTAGCTATCATGACGTTCTTTTTCGAAATGTCATTTCTACCCCACCTATATACACAAAACTGCATTTGTAGCTCTGTGTCGTTATAACTAAGATATCTGTCCGGAAAAATAATTTTTCCATCGACAAATTAAGTCAATACTTACATTTGAAAACTCCCGCTGCGGTCCCGGAGATCTCTTCGTTCGCCATCTTTTTTTATTTTTCTCACAGCCCAGTGACGTATCACCTCTCGACTTCCGGAACAGTATGCTCTGGACTATGCTACATTTACGCCCATTTTTTCGCCGATTTCGCCTACTATATAGTACCTACTATATAGTAGGCGAAATACAGTATGCACAGTTTTGATGCAGCATGCTGCATCTCGCCTACTATATAGCAAGTAGTATGCAATTCGGACACGGCCAAGGACAAGGAGGGATCCCAACAAGACACCAACACAAGGACAGAGGAACTAGGACACAAGTAAAAAAGAAAAAGTAAAAAAAATGATTTATGCATGTTTTCTTATCTGATGTCCACACAAAAGGTTCAACACTGTCCCCAATCAACCAGAAACTATATAGGATGCATCACAGTGCATATACAGAAATATATTTTTAATGCTATTGGCATTTGGTGAAGAGAAAAGGGGTGAATCTCATACATATTGCAACAGAAAATCTGACGTGTATTAATCGAATAGCTCAAACTCAAACTGCTTGGAACCCTGGAGAACAGTCTACAGCCCTGTAGAGAACAGTAGAACCCTGGAGAGGACAGTCTACAACCCTGGAGAACAGTCTACAGCCCTGTAGAGAACAGTAGAACCCTGGAGAACAGTCTACAGCCCTGTAGAGAACAGTAGAACCCTGGAGAACAGTCTACAGCCCTGTAGAGAACAGTAGAACCCTGGAGAACAGTCTACAGCCCTGTAGAGAACAGTAGAACCCTGGAGAACAGTCTACAGCCCTGTAGAGAACAGTAGAACCCTGGAGAGGACAGTCTGAGACGTAGAACCGTCCATAGCAGAGCAGCCAGGTGCTAGAGGGTCCACTTCAGATACCTGTGGGAGAAAATCACACAGGCGTGTGCGCGCGCACACACACACACACACACGATTAGAGGGTCCACTTCAGGAGAGAAGAGTACATGAGCAGGATGATAATAATAATAATAATAATAATAATAATAATAATAACAATAATAATAACTTGCATTCATCATCATCTTCATCATCACATGCCACCTGATGTGAATTTGCACACCCTGATCCGTTACAGCTGCTACATGCAACAGAACACATTTGACTCACCGTCAGCTTCTAGAGCAGAGATTGTGTCAGCAGGAGAGAATGATTGGCTGTACTTGTACAATGGGAAGCCTGGGGGAGGGACTTGACAGTCCCTCCCCAGATACAAGCGCTTTTGTGAGAAGGTGGCTACCAGCACTTCTCATGTACAGCCACAGAGTCTACCACCAACGTCAGCAGCAGCAAAGTACCAGAGTCTCCGTGTTTACTACCAGGTGCAACAGTGGAAGGGACCTGTAGATGAACTCCTGCCACAAGAATGGGGGTGGAAAGAGAATGATGGGAGGCTTGTCCCTGTCCAGACGGACTTACCACCAGCTCCACAAGAACTTCTTAAGATCATCAGATGCACCTGCAAGACAGACTGCAGCAGCCTGAGTGCACATGCAAGAAACATGGCCTTGAGTGTTCTGTTGCATGTAGCAGCTGTAAAGGATCAGGGTGTGCAAATTCACATCAGGCGGCATGTGATGAAGATGATGATGAATGCAAGTTATTATTATTGTTATTATTATTATTATTATTATTATCATCCTGCTCATGTACTCTTCTCTCCTGAAGTGGACCCTCTAATCGTGTGTGTGTGTGTGTGTGTGTGTGTGTGTGTGTGTGTGTGTGTTGTCATAGAAATTGTAGTTTCACCACCTCACCACCTCCCTCAACCTTTCACATAGCTGTGCTAATCTAAATTATGACAGGATGACCTCCAGGAGGTCAACACACCTAGACGTTGTCTGCTCCAGAATAACCATCCTTTGTCCAATTGTCCCTGCAAGAATTACCGCCTTTTCTCATGTCACGTGTCTGTATTCTCGACCACTGTTGATGATGCCTGCCATTTAATATGACGTGTACAATGGGTTAGCCAATCACATCCCTGGAAGCGTCATACCTGTGTTGCTTTGAATATAAGGCCGCGCAAGACCAGACTGCGGCACTTCTGTTGGATGAACCACTCATGTGCGTTGTCCTGAAGTCCTTGCGCTCGTATGTTTTCTCAATAAACCAGACTTAACCTCTTTGAGCGAATCTTGGCAAATCCTTTTTGACTAGATCAGTTAAAAATCTTCTAAAGTGTGTGTGTGTGTGTTTGTGTGTGTGTGTGTGTGTGTGTGTGTGTGTGTGTGTGCGGGCGCGCGCGCGCGCATTTGATTTGATTTTCTCCCACAGGTATCTGAAGTGGACCCTCTAGCACCTGGCTGCTCTGCTATGGACGGTTCTACGTCTTAGACTGTCCTCTCCAGGGTTCTACTGTTTTCTACAGGGCTGTAGACTGTTCTCCAGGGTTCTACTGTTCTCTACAGGGCTGTAGACTGTTCTCCAGGGTTCTACTGTTCTCTACAGGGCTGTAGACTGTTCTCCAGGGTTCTACTGTTCTCTACAGGGCTGTAGACTGTTCTCCGGGGTTGTAGACTGTCCTCTCCAGGGTTCTACTGTTCTCTACAGGGCTGTAGACTGTTCTCCAGGGTTCTAAGCAGTTTGAGTTTGAGCTATTTGATTAATACACGTCGGATTTTCTGTTGCAATATGTATGAGATTCACCCCTTTTCTCTTCACCAAATGCCAATAGCATTAAAAATATATTTCTGTATATGCACTGTGATGCATCCTATATAGTTTCTGGTTGATTGAGGACAATGTTGAACCTTTTGTGTGGACATCAGATAAGAAAACATGCATAAATAATTTTTTTACATAGGCGAAAATTGGAAATTGTGATATTTGTCACATACCTTTATCAGCATTTTTCATTACTTTCCACCACTGGGATTTTGGGGGACTACTACTACTACTACTGTTATAAAGAACATGTATACGAGACTAAAACAGTTGAAATAATTTCTGTAGCAATTTTTTCCATATTGACCCCTTTTGTCTCATAAAATGCCTGGACTATAGTGTGGGACTAGTGAGGGACAGGTGTCTAGAGCTGGGGCTGGGAGGACACAAACCAACATAGAAGACAAGACAACGAACACAAGACCAAACACACAAGGAGGCCGAACAAAACCTAGTGACCATGTGACCAACGTGTACAAAAGTCTCTGGGGGTAGTGCAGGGGCAGTCACTGGGAGGGGAGGTGCTCAGGGTCCAGGAGGGTCCAGGGGGTCCAGGAGCTCAGGGTCAGGAATCCAGGCCTAGAACAGGGGGTGTGCAGGGCGAACCAGGGGTCCGGACTGGGAGCGAGTAGAGTGGACCAGGAGTCCGGGGCAGGGGTGAGCAGGGCGAACCAGGGGTCTGGGGCAGGGGCGAAGGTCCAGACCGGGAGCAGGGGGCGAGCCGGGGCGGACCCGGCCCGAACAATAACATTGACCTTTAATATTGTGTCCTGAAATTCACCTTTAACTCTGTTTGTGAGCTTTCTGTAGCCTGTAGGAGATAGGCAGAGTCCTTGAGAAAGATCATCGAGTTTGATACAAGCAGTTGATATAAGAGGTGAGTGGATAATATTTGGACTGATCAGATTTAGCTATAGGTTTAGCTATAGGTGTTCTTTGCTTTTGTGGTAGGTAGAGTTTATAAAGATTGAATTATCTGACCTAGAATAAGACTAGATTTTTAAGTTATAAACAATGATTCATTACTGCCCTGCCATACAAATACTTAGAGGGACATAACACTTTATATAAATATTCTACGAACATCACAAATGCACATGATTTTTCTTTCACGTACACTGTCATTTTCACTTCCTCTTAAACAGTGTGCTGTGAAGAATAGTTTTTCAGTGTTGAATGAGAACATATTCATTGTTACAACCATAACAATCCGGTTGCGTAGCAACCCCACTACAAAGAGTGGCCAAGGTGTGCAAGCCAGTCTGGCTAACGAAACATGATTACACCTGAAATGTCCCCACACACACACCCACACACACACACACACATACACACCTCCACCTCCACTCCCCTGTGGCATGGGGTCAGAAAGGTGGGGGCCCCGAGACCTGTGGCTCGTTACATCCATCCTACTCCAGCCCACTAACATATCTCATCTCCGCTAATGAATTATTGATAGGGCTAGTCATCTCTCAGAGGTAAAAGAGCAGCTGAGCGGACCCCTCAAAGTCAAATGTCCTTCTCAAAATGAACCGATTTTCAAAAACCTCTTGACTCAATGTTCCATAAATAAAGGGAAGCGGTAATGATGTGAAAATGAGAACAGGTTTGTCATGCTTGTTAAAATTCACCCTGTTCCACACAATCCAGTGTGTTCCACCTGTGCTGCTTTCCACATCAAACAGAATCTATTCTTTGGAATATAGATGATTGGAACACAGTTATGGACCCAGGCCTTGAGTCTCTGCGATTTTACATGCATAGCAACAAATTATCAACAGGCTGTGATTACCTGAATGTGCCAATTACTGTGTTTCTGGGCTGAAAAAAATCTGTCCTGTTGAAGGTCTAACCGAAACGTTGGCAGATTAAAAGCAGAGAAAAAGTGTGTGCGGGAGTATTTCATTCTTCACCTGGGCTGAGGTCAGCTACAGCGCAGCACATCAAGGCCAAACTTGAGAGAGCGAAGCTTTTGAAGAACAAACCAAACATTTCTCACTGTGTGTAAGTACATTGACAGAGACCATGAGTTATTCACGTCTTTCACAATAGGTCTTCGAAGCACCATGATGAAAATCACAATGTAGTGTTGTAATGTTAATCACTACATAATATTCTAACATAATCCCCCCCATGCACATGATTAAGGTGGACCTCTGTCTGTGTGTACGACTTGTCCAGTGGTGGTGTGGACGACACAGCCCATGTTAGAGGAGGTCCGTGGCTAAACGATGTGTCCCGTTGATTAACATCAAGTTCCCATGAGGAGAGAGGAAATCATGGTGGCGTGTTGGTTGAGTAGCACAGCTAAGCTTTCTGTTTCTGTCTCTCTTCCTCGCTGTGTCTCTCTCTCTCTCTCTCTCTCGCGCATTCAAGTTTCTCTCTCCTCCCTCAGTCTCCCATATGGGCCTACACTGACAGCACATGACATTTCCTTCATACTACCCACACCATACAGCACATGCTGTTGAGCTTGTCCAATATTTAGATACAATAAAAGTCTGTATGAACCAAAAGCCATCACTATATACAGTATAAAGATACTTGGATACCTGGATGGCATGAGATCATGCAGATCAGATAACTGAAGCCTGCCTTGATGTGGAATGGCCGAGGGGGGTCACATGGCTGTGTGTTGTGTCTTGGATGCAGCCGCTGGTGTTTTCAAGAATCTGCTCACGTTGTGCTGATTAAGCAAGCATATATAAATTGTCCAATAAATGTCACAAGGAGTCGGACATATGGCTGATTCTAAAGAGAACCCATGCAGGGTGATCTTTGAGATGTAGCCAGTGAACAGCTCCTTCTGGGCCTGTGCGGACTACACAAATTCAGGCCGATTTTGGGCCGATTTTTGTCGCAGACAAAGTGTCCAGCGTCGGGCCCGATTTTGAACGTCGGGAAGCACGAGAAGCCGTGTAGGGTCACATGATGGAAGATTTGCGATTTTTTCCTGCCTAATTTTACGCCATGAAAACACTTTTAAGGCAACCCCGACAGAAGGGCATTACAATAATCCAATTGGGACGTCACATTGAATGAATAAGAATCTCAGCATCTTCAAATGACAAGAGTGATCTAATCTTGGCGATTCTCCTGAGATGAAAGAAGGCTATTTTTGTCACCTCCTTGATATGGGAATCAAATACAAGAGTTTTAACTCTGTACCTGTGTAGCCGGAATGAACCGGCAGCGCTGTGTTCTGGTGCGCTAAACAGGACACTGGTCACTGCTTGACTTTTCTCTTTTTATTCAGGTCTCTGCATCTGTAATGTGGCAGCATACAAGACAGCTGGGCGTCACTCACAACGCTGTCACACTCAAACAGACCTACGTGCAGTAGGAAAAGAGCGCCAGATTTAGCTAGCTAGCAACGACTTTCAACATGCGAACTCAGTCAAACTCGGCCAAAACAACAAAAACATTGCATCCAATACGTCTCACCAGCAAAATAAAACCCCAATGGCCCCTCACATCCTCTCCATACAGATACATCATTCAACAATCATTCGAACTTCACTCATCTCTAACCGCAGCACACAACGTGACTCACCTCCTCCATGATCAGAACAGCACTGACCAAAACTACGCGAGGCCGGGATTACATTGCGGCGAGATGGCAAAAGAAGCGTTCATTTCAAAATAAAAGTAGGAATGTAGAATAACAAAATAAAACGCAGGATTTTGGATAAATAACTCACTCTATCAAGAAATCAACCATTATGGTTAAAAATAATACTTAGTAATAGTGAACTGGAGAAAGTGATTTTTGTCCTTGCTACACCTGCACTGAATGACAGGTGGATCATTCAGATGGTTCAGTCTTGCTGGACCGATTACCATCAACTCAGTCTTGGCTGAGTTTAACAGCAGGAAGTTAGCTGACAGCCAGATCTTCACAGCAGCCAGGCAGGCCTTAAGCCTAGCTACATCTGAATCATTTCCTGATGTAATAGCCGCTTACAATTGTAGGTCATCGGCATAACAATGAAAAGCAAGCCCAAAAGAACCCATGATCTGGCCCAATAGTGTCAGGTGCCGTGAAAACAGCAGAGGGCCCAGAACGGACCCCCATACCTGACTTCCTTGGAATGACGAAACGATTTACTGCAGTAGCCTACGGCGCGGACAAGACAGAGAATAATTTAAATATGACCGTTATATATTGTCAAAAGTAACGTTATTAGTAAGACCTATGTAATTACCTCGTTGGTGGCGATCGTTCCGTCTTCAAAACACCCGGCTCAGGTAGCTAAGGTTTACGACAGTGCACGGGGAGGCTCATGGGAAATGTGGTCTTTTTGGGCGGAAAACACTTCCGCTTCCCGAAACTCCTCGTATGGCCTTTAAGTTCTGTTCTTAAATTTCTTCCTAAGAACGTTTCTAAGAAAAGCTCCTGTCTGATTCACGACGTGTTCGTAAACCGCTGGGAGAGTTCTCACCTGCCTTCTCTTAATGGAGAATCTCATGGTTTCTCAAGTTCAAAGCTCGTGGCCGCTCACATGAATTAGCATAGGTAAACCCCTCGCCAGACCCATATAAGGATATGCAACTAGGGTCGTGTGCAGATGTCACTTCTCTACTGGTCATCCGTGCCCTTGACTCGGCAGCTTTTTGATAGCATAATGGTTTAGGTGAGGTTGTGTCAGGTGTGTTAGCAAGTCAGAGAACAGCATGTCGAAACCAGCGTGGGCAATCAAAATCTGATTTTAATTCAGCCAAGTAGGCCTCCTACTATGAGGAATTTGCATTGGTGCATAAACATAGCGAGGCAGAACAGTGCAAAAGTCAACGTGATAGAATACAACATACAATAGGCTACAGTCTACAAAAACGTAGGCTATTAAATAGCCTACACAGCTAGCAGTTGACAAAAGAGGTACCCTACAGTACTTGTCTAGATATAGAAATGGTCCTTATTGTGTCATTTGTAAATTGAGCATTGGAGTTTGTCTGTAATGACCATAACCTTGGAGCCGGCAGCAACATTTCACTGTGACTGGACATTAGGCTGCATGTGACAAATAAAGGAATCGTGAATGTTTATCTTGAGGAGAGATATGCAGGCTACTGGAGGTGGGCCTGGTGCCTTATGGCACCAACGCGCTGGTCGAACTCGGACAACGGTGGGCACGCTGCTCGCTCGAAATACAATACACAGCGTATTGCTATTGCTTTTTTGACATGAGGTTTTGCACACCTCTCGAAATACAATACGGTTGTATTGTTTTTATTTTGGCACAAATATTCTGGCCGGAATTGAATTGTATTTATTATGACATGTGTATTGTATTTCAATATCGTGTATTGTATTTCAATGTGCGTATTGTATTTAATTTTGGCACATATATATGGGGGTGATTTGTGCCAAAATGAAATACAAATGGACTACACTTATATAGCGCTTTTCCACCTTAGCGGCACTCAAAGCATTTTCAATGGCCTCTCATTCACCCATTCACACACCAATGGCGGTAGCTGCCATGCAAGTTGCTAACCTGCTCATTGGGAGCAATTTTTTGGGGTTAGGTGTCTTGCTCAAGGACACTTCGACATGTGGACAGTCAGAGCTGGGATTCAAACCACTAACCCTTCAATCATTGAACGACCCGCTCTACCAACTGAGCTACAGCCGTACAGTGTTCGTATATTCTGTTCTTAGCTGAGAACAAATCCCAGATGAGAAACCATTGGTGAATGCCACAATTTTCTTAGAAACGGCATAAGTACAGTTTAAGAAGAAATGCTTCTTAAGAACTTCTTTACTTCGTTGGTGAATGAGGCCCATTGTTATGTTGGACATGTTGAGATTGTTGTTCGGACAAGATTTCAACCACTGAAACACCTGACCTGAGATACTATACATGTTCCTAAGCCTATCCAGCAGTAAACAGTGGTCCACTGTATTGAAAGCAGTGCTTAGGTCCAGCAATAAAATAACAGAAGTGAGTCAACAGCCAGTAACAAGCCATTCACCACCTTTGTGAGTGGTGTGATAATTATGACAAATTATTGTAGGATAATAAATGGGACTTATGGGTTCTTGTTTGTAGAGGGCAGACTAGACAGTTGGTTCAAAACAAGCCATGCAATTAGTGAATAACATTTTAGTCTGGCGCATGACAATAATAAATACTCTTTTAAGGCAATTCCCAATTAGAATGGTGCCTAAAAAGTGTATATAGACATTGAAAGATGACGTTTTTCTCATTATCAGAGTTTGACCTTTTACAACTGGCTTTCACTGTACTCTCCGTCAATCCTGACAGCCCAGGCACATTCACATGGCGTCAAATGTCACTCTATTTTAAAAAATGTGCTATTATACAGGGTGGCACCATAGGGAAGCACTGTACGAGGCAGTGACATTTCAGTTTGGGTTCTCTTTCAGCAGTCACACCAGACCTCCTGGAAAAGGACTCACTCCTGGCTCTTTAGACGGCCAAGCATCAGTCCTCGCCTGTTATTTCAGCTGAAGCACAGTGGAATATACATGTACTGGGGCAAAATAATGAGATACTGGGGCAAGAATGAGATTCCATAGACAGCAACACAGCCTGCCTGAGAAATTAGGAGGATGTATTGTGTCAATGTGATTGGGAACATTTCTATTTTTCTATATTTGGATATATAGCTGACAGTTGTGGTCGAAAGAAATTTGAAGTCTGTCCATATTATTTACTTTCTTCATTTTTTGGGACTGGGTAAAATCTAGTACTAGAGGGAAAGGAATAGATTATACCATAACACTAACTCTTTTCTAAGATAGGTACTTATTCATAGGTACTATTTAATAGACAGTACATTGAATAGTAAAGACATGGTGTGCTCCAGCAGCCCAATGTTGTCAACATCTTCCAAGGGAGAAGATGGATTTAGTTATTGATTCTCTTGATTCTGAATTCCAGTGATTAAAACACATGGAATTAATCATACAGGAAAATGTCAAACAAACACAAATGTCTGTCAAAGTGGTTTACAAATGATACGCTAACCAATAGATAGTCAGAGATGTCTCTACCAGCTTTCTTTTGAACCTTTTGCTGCACCAGTTACTCTGCAATTACCTCAATTATTACCATAAGAAGTTAAATAATTTTGTCTTTTATCTTAAGCATAATAACTTCATTCAAACCTGTTCTCTATTCTAACTACTTGTACACCTTCACATGCAAACTTATATGTAAATGACTTAAGTAATATAATAACTAGTTTTCATTCAGTTAACACACATTTGTTGTGCCTCCTGTTCTGAGGGGCATTGCTATAGCCAATAGCAAAAGGAGTAGGTTCACCAATGTCATTAAGGCTTAAGCCATAGTTTTATTATTGCATGCACACTGTACTGGATCAGATAAAAAGGTAACATACACATATATCTACAACATGTTCCTGTTGATTGACAATAGCTATGACAAATGGGATATTTAATCATGTAGGCTATGATCTTGTACAGTTTAGCAGTAAATAAAATTATTTCATTCAACTTCAATTTAAAGGTAACCTATTACAAGTTAATATAGTATTGGCCAATATTCGCCTTGTTGACTGACCATGTAGAGCAAGCATAGGAGCTCCTGTGCAGAGTGGAGACAGAGTGGGCCAAGGTTGGCCTTCTTTTGTAATGCCAAGAAAACCGAGGTAATTACCTACAATATCCTCCCTCTATCCATCCACCGCTAACAACAACCGGAGGCATTGTTCAGAGGGAAGTCAATGACTTCAAATACCTGGGCTCATGGTTCCACTTGTCCGAGCAAGACCTTAAAGTGAGGAAGGCCCTTGCGTGAAAGGCCCTGAACAGCTTGGCCAGTGTGTGGAATTCCAACCTCTCCCGACGAATCAAACTTAGCTTCTTCTATGCGACGGTAGAGTCCATTCTCCTATGACTGTGAATGCTAAACCCTGAAGCCCATCCTGCAGAAGTCCCTAGATGGTTGCTACACCAGAACTGCATTTAGTACTTAACATCAACAGGAGCGAGCATGCTACCAACAAGCATCTGTATGGGGGGTCACCAAGGGTGAATGAGAAAATAACAGCCAGGAGAATGAGGATGGCAGGTCACTGCCAGAGACACCAGGAGCTGCCAGCCCTCAAACTGCTGCTGTGGGAGCCAACATACAGGCATCAATCACGAGGGGATCCCACACTAACATACGTGGACGTACTCAAGAAAGATGCGGAAAGTACAGGTGAGCGAGCCAGATGTATGGAAGATGGTGAGGATCCTGGAAGCGCCGATGGAAGGCTTGTTCAAGGATGACCTAGAGAGAGACTGCCATCATGTCACCAGGCTCACTTCACCAGGCTTTCCAACCATGCCTTAGACCAACCTTAGACCAGATTTAAAATGCAAAGCAAATGGCTACAGACTAGTTCAAACAAATGCAAATGCAGCAGGATATTTCTGAATGCTTAGTTAAATTTTTTTTGTCAGATGGGGGTTGGTATAATTGTAAAGAGTGCTGCTATGACATCAGAACAGGAAGCAAATCTCAATGGCTTTTTGAATCACATGTCTTCTAAATTTGGCTGCCCACAAAAAAACTGTCTTCTTATTTGCCAGTTTGTGTGTTAGTAGGCCCATCAGAGACCCAAATGTATGTGCACAAGTACTGAAAACGTTTTCATAATAGTGGAGCTTTAAGACAGTGATGCAGACATTTGATACTATGACTTTGTTTCTAGGCCACATAATAGTCTCACATTGCAGCCTATGCCAATGATGCCAATTATATTTACAGTGACAGCAAAACATCCTATTAGAGGCTTCAAAGCACCATGAACCCAAAACATCCTACCCAAAAATCAACCCACATTTTGAATTGACAGTCATACCCACTGTTAGAGATATATTGTGCATTCGCAGCCAATTTCCTAAAAAGCAGGAAAAATACCAAACTTTGTACAGCAGATGTCATATCTAGTTAAATGCGAGTGGTGGCCTGAGCCAAGGAGACAGTACAATGAATAGATAGCATTAACACTATTCAAAACATCTATTGGTGTCAGCACTTTTGGGTTTTGGGTTCATATAGATACAATGTGAGACAGCCCTAGGAGCTTTTCCACTGAAGAGCGGTGATTATAGCCTCCAGTTAGAGCATGAAGAGGGACGCCCCTCTGTTGGGCTGCCAGACCAGACCAGACCGGACCGGACCGGACCAGACCAGACCAGACCAGACCAGACCAGACCAGACTAGACCACACCAGACCAGACCAGACCAGACCAGACCAGACCAGACCACCCAGACCAGACCAGACCAGACCAGACCAGACTAGACTAGACTAGACTAGACTAGACTAGACTAGACCAGACCAGACCAGACCAGACCAGACCAGACCAGACCAGACTAGACCAGACCAGACCAGACCAGACCAGACTAGACTAGACTAGACCAGACCAGACCAGACCAGACCAGGACCAGACCAGACCAGACCAGACACAGACCAGACCAGACCAGGCCGGACCGGTCCGGACCGGACCGGACCGGACCGGACCAGACCAGACCAGACCAGACCAGACCAGACCTGACCTGACCAGACCAGACCAGACCAGACCAGACCACCCAGACCAGACCAGACCAGACAAGGCCAGACCAGACCAGACCAGACCAGACCAGACCAGACCAGACCAGACCAGACCAGACCAGACCAGGACCAGACCAGACCAGAACAGACCAGACCACCCAGACCAGACCAGACCCAGACCAGGACCAGACCAGACCAGACCAGAACAGACCAGACCACCCAGACCAGACCAGACCAGACAAGACCAGACCAGACCAGACCAGACCAGACCAGACCAGACCACCCAGACCAGACCAGACCCAGACCCAGACCAGACCAGACCAGACCAGACCAGACCAGACCAGACCAGACCCAGACCAGACCAGACCAGACCAGACCAGACCAGGCCAGACCAGACCAGACCAGACCGGACCGGACCGGACCGGACCGGACCAGACCAGACCAGACCAGACCAGACCAGACCAGACCAGGCCAGACCAGACCAGACCAGACCAGACCAGACCAGACTAGACAAGGCCAGACCAGACCAGACCAGACCAGACCAGACCACCCAGACCAGACCAGACCAGACAAGGCCAGACCAGACCAGACCAGACCAGACCAGACCAGACCAGACCAGACCAGACCAGACCAGACCAGACCAGACCAGACCAGACAGGGAAACACATCCTGTTCATCTGTCCCTATGTTGATGCATTGCCTCACTGCAGGCACAATCCTCTCTCTTTTCACCCAAGCGTTTTTATCACCTTGATGTTTCATTATTCACTGTGCCCCAATGCCAGTTGTTACGTAAAGACCAAATTGTGAGTCTTTGTTTGCTTTTGTACTGTATATAGGCGCTCCAGAATTTTGAATAGTTTCCTGGTGTAGAATTCTGTTTTCGTGTCTCTGACTGACAAATCCATAAGGGCTTATCAATGAATCCCCTGGCCTTTCAATTCTGGTTGAAAATGATTCAGCTGTCAATAGGAATGGCCTAAGATCCAAGTAGAGTCGCCTAGGGGCAGATCCATCAAGGTCTATTGGCACGGTGATTCCATTCCCACCCACCCCTGCTCCAGGCTCGAGGGCTGACTGCACACACAGCAGCCATTAGCTGGGAGAGAAATGAATGAATGGCCTTTTGTGTTTCTGCATAGCATCTGGGTACACTAGAGCAAGCCCTGAGAATGGCACGAAACCATTTACATTTACAACACACAGGGTGGGGTTTGAAGGCATTATCATTGTCCATTTTGTGAGTAGGAAAGCTTCAGATGTTATGCCAAATATCACATGGAAAACTGTGATATTGTGTTGGTCAGATGGTGAATGGCTGTAGCCTACACCCACAACTCACAAGGGCAAGAAAATGATTCTCATTTGTTGATTAACATGTCAGTTCACAAATTCACATTTTTAAGATGTTCACAAATTCACATTTTTATGAAAATTAATTCAAATGAGTGAGGAAAATTGTTCCTTTTCATAGTTCATGTTTATCAGTTTATTATTGTTACTATTATTATTGTAGCCTATTGCACACAACAAGAACACCAAAAACATGTTCTCATCTGCAGGCAAAATCAAGCAAGAACTACAGTTTGCCTAATTCATTAGAATTGTGGATGTTGTTTAGAAGGGTATTATGTCGCTAGGGTCCCATTAATGGAACTGGAGCTCCCTAGACAGGACACACACATTTACTTTTTACCAACACTTGCACACCCTAGACATGTTTGCACAATGTAGGCATGCATGCTAAGGAACATACAGCTATACTCTTGTACATTTGTATTTCTGTAGTGTATAATATTATTGTACATTTGTTTTCTAGTCTGTGTTACTTTGTTGTCTTTTGACACTGTAACAGTGCAATTTCCCCCTGGGGATCAATAAAGCATGACTACTACTACTAGCCTACTGCTACTGGTGTTGCACTGAGCACCATAACCTTGAAAGACCTTCATTAGTAACACTGTGTGAAAACTGAGTGAAAACTGTCCACCTCCACAAAGCCGTGCAGCTATCGCCCCCTGTTGATCATATTATGTAAAAGCAATCATAGTTCTGTAACTTTCCAATTAGTAAAGTAGGCTATTATTGCATAGCATTATCGCATGTTTTCATATCCTTATTTCTCAACTTTGAGTATAAAACAGCCACAGACATAGCCTATGTGTTTTGAAGAGGCCAGTGTAATTTTGTATAGAGAATTAATAGGCTATTTTGGACTGGATTGTGTTCTGTAGAAAACGTACAATATTAACTTAATGCATAGGCTATTTGTTTGAGTGGTTACCGGGTGATTTATTGTTCTAAAATAATTAATTAACCTTTGACTCCAGAATGGGCGTAGAATAGGGGGACGCTGGGGACATGTCCCCATCAATATTATTCAGAGACTGCTGAATTGTCCCCAGCAATAATTTGGTACGGTACATAAACGCTTAACAGATCTCAGATCAGAACTAGCCCAATATCGCTAATAGGATTGGTTTGTTTCTCACCTGCGTGAGAGGCTGGCTGAATGCCTATCTAGTTGAATTTGGTTCAGAGCCTCCGTCAACAGTTCTGTGCACATAAATAGGAAAATAGGGAAAATCCCCGCGTCTTGTATTGATTCAGTATTGAAAGTGCATTTTATTATTATTATTATATATTATTTATATTATTATTTATTATTTTTCAATAGCCCACGGGACAATCACGTATTAACGGCAACGACTTGCATTGCAAACGTGGCAAGATTTGAGCCATAAACGAGGCTCACTCACCCACTGAATTGCATAAAGTTAGTAAACAAAACAGACATGTAATGTTTAGGTCAATTAGTTTTTATTTACCCCATCAATTAGTATGCAGTTGAGCATCCATTCCTAAAAGTCGCGACTTTTATTTCGAAATGTGTTGTGACTCCGCCCCCTTGAGCCTTGTTCGCTTGTGCGCTTCCGTCACTTTACTCCTCGTTCACTCTTTTCTTTTTTAAACATGTCTCTGGAGGTGGAATCGGCAGAGTAAGTACCATAGGCGATTGCATTTTTTCCCATATATGTGAATTGTAGTGTAATGTATGTGATTATTATGGTTCATATCCATGTTTATTCCATCTTTGCTCTGACTGAGGCCTACCTCATCCTGGAGCGTGAGCCATGCTAGCTTGCTAGCTAACGTTAGCTTACTGACTAGCTAGAGAGCTAACTGGGTTGGGATCTGATACAAAGCTAGCTAGCACTAGTAAGTTAACCTGTAAGCTAGCTTGGCCGGGTAACGTTAGCTGGAGCTAACAACATATCCACTATGTTTGCATAGCAGTAGCTTTAACTTTAGTTAGCATCAGCTGGCTAACGTTAGTAGTCTCACATGTTTGCAGAACTAATCACATTAGCTAAGGAATAATCGAATAAAACAAAGCTGTTAGCTGAAAGCTGTTAGTTAATGTTATAGCTTACTAAGAAGATAACGTTTAAAACCCCTTAATCGATATTAGGTTGTAACTAGCTAGTGCTAACAATGCTAACGTACGTTAATATGTTGTACAATACGTATGTACAATATTATATGTATGGGGGCTGTACCTAGGGTTTGAGAAAGGGTCTGGGGAGGTTGGGATGAGGGTATAGGAATGAGGGTATAGAGGGATGAGGGTATAGGGATGAGGGTATAGGAATGAGGGTATAGAGGGATGAGGGTATAGGAATGAGGGTATAGAGGGATGAGGGTATAGGGATGAGGGTATAGGAATGAGGGTATAGAGGGATGAGGGTATAGGAATGAGGGTATAGGGATGTGGGTATAGGGATGTGGGTATAGGGATGTGGGTATAGGGATGAGGGTATTGGGATGAGGGTATAGGAATGAGGGTATAGGGATGAGGGTATAGGGATGTGGGTATAGGGATGAGGGTATAGGGATGAGGGTATAGGGATGAGGGTATAGGGATGAGGGTATAGGGATGTGGGTATAGGGATGAGGGTATAGGGATGAGGGTATAGGGATGAGGGTATAGGGATGTGGGTATAGGGATGTGGGTATAGGGATGAGGGTATAGGGATGAGGGTATAGGGATGAGGGTATAGAGGGATGTGGGTATAGGGATGTGGGTATAGGGATGTGGGTATAGGGATGAGGGTATTGGGATGAGGGTATAGGAATGAGGGTATAGGGATGAGGGTATAGGGATGAGGGTATAGGGATGAGGGTATAGGGATGTGGGTATAGGGATGAGGGTATAGGGATGAGGGTATAGGGATGAGGGTATAGGGATGTGGGTATAGGGATGAGGGTATAGGGATGAGGGTATAGAGGGATGTGGGTATAGGGATGTGGGTATAGGGATGAGGGTATAGGGATGAGGGTATAGGGATGAGGGTATAGGAATGAGGGTATAGGAATGAGGGTATAGGGATGTGGGTATAGGGATGTGGGTATAGGGATGTGGGTATAGGGATGAGGGTATAGAGGGATGAGGGTAGAGGGATGTGGGTATAGGGATGTGGGTATAGAGGGATGAGGGTAGAGGGATGTGGGTATAGGGATGTGGGTATAGAGGGATGAGGGTATAGGAATGAGGGTATAGGGATGAGGGTATAGGGATGAGGGTATAGGGATGAGGGTATAGGGATGTGGGTATAGGAATGAGGGAAATCTTTGCTACATAACTTTTTTGTATTCCTTCTACAGCATGTATGTAACTTTCCCACTGTGTACTATTTGCCCCACTATTTTAAGACTATATTTATTTGCCCAGGGACTGCGGGTGGAAATTAGCTGTCTAGCTATAACCTTGTACAGTGCATCTCTCCCTATACTATAGGGCAAATGTCTACTGTACCTTGTCCCTGTCTTAAAAATAAATAAAATCAATCAATCAAACAAAATATTCAACATACCCATTTCTCTCCCAGTGTCATTCGTCTGATAATGCAGTACCTGAAAGAGAACAATCTACACCGGACTTTAGCCACTCTTCAGGAGGAAACCACGGTTTCTTTGAACACCGTGGACAGTATTGAGAGTTTTGTGGCGGACATCAACAGTGGCCATTGGGACACCGTGCTCCAGGCCATCCAGTCACTCAAGCTCCCAGACAAGACCTTGATAGATCTCTATGAACAGGTTTGTTGTGTGTATCCGTCTGGCCTTTTTCATTCATACCATCTTTGTCTGTTTTGTGGTTATTTTTAATCTTGGGATTGAATCTGCACTTTGATTGCAATGTCAATTTGTCCCGTATACACATGTAGTCTTCATGGCCCAGTTCCTAACAGCTGTCTGTGTTTCTCTAGGTGGTGTTGGAGCTTATTGAACTGAGAGAGCTGGGTGCTGCCAGGTCATTGCTCAGGCAAACAGACCCCATGATCATGCTGAAGCAGACCCAGCCAGAGAGGTACATTCACCTGGAGAACCTGCTGGCACGCTCCTACTTTGACCCCAGAGAGGTGAGTCATCTCCAGGGAGCGGGGGATGGAGTTGTCTTTTCGTCTGTATTATGCTCAGTAAATTATGTAGAATATCGCAATATGTATTTTAACGTATCGCAGTGTATCTTGATGCATATCGTGGCCCGTTTATCGTGATCTGTACCGTATCGTGAGGTCCTTGCCGATACCCAGCCCCACCCTACTATACATACAAACACATAACATGCATCACACGGTTACAGCACAAATGTAGTTTCTGTTCTCGTTTTGTTTAACTATGCGTACGCTTCCACCACGCGTCTCCTGCGTTCCTTTGGAGCGTCGGCTGCGGCTTGCAGGTCCTCAGAAATTAACTCGCAAAATACGAAACGGCGAGTGTAGCGCAGGCTTTAGTGTGACTGCTCAGTGCACCTCGTGTTCTCAGTGTCCCTTCTGTTCTCCGTCTGTGTCCAGGCCTATCCAGATGGCAGCAGTAAAGAGAAGCGTCGCGTGGCCATCGCCCAGGCGCTGGCGGGGGAGGTCAGCGTGGTGCCGCCCTCTCGTCTCATGGCTCTGCTGGGACAGGTGGGCATCATGACAGCTGGGCATAACTATGCTATCCTGCAGAAACGAATTTCAATATCATCGGAACCAGATGTCCTGAGATGCTGATCGCCTCTGACAAGCTACTCACTTTTTCGCTAGTCTGGGGTCCTGTCCTAGTCTGGGGTCCTGTCCTAGTCTGGGGTCCTGTCCTAGTCTGGGGTCCTGTCCTAGTCTGGGGTCCTGTCCTAGTCTGGGGTCCTGTCCTAGTCTGGGGTCCTGTCCTAGTCTGGGGTCCTGTCCTAGTCTGGGGTCCTGTCCTAGTCTGGGGTCCTGTCCCGAATGTTATCAGTTGACTCCATAATTCAGTCCGTGGAATGGTGGATAATAATGATATTGGGTGGAACGGTTTGAAGGATGGCTTGCCATTGCCTGGCTATCGTTGATGAACCTGTAGTGAAACAGTGCTCGGTCTCCTACCGTTTGATTTCTCCTCGTCTCTCCCAGTCCCTGAAGTGGCAGCAGCACCAGGGACTCCTCCCTCCTGGGATGACCATCGACTTGTTCAGGGGCAAGGCTGCTGTGAAGGACGTGGAGGAGGAGCGCTTCCCCACACAGCTCACCAGACATATTAAGGTAAGCCACGTTGGCTCACTGCAGTAGTTTGTGTATGCGGGTGTCTTTGATGGTGGCTCGTGGTTGAGTTAATTCAACGGGATAAGCTTGGGGATATGAAGTGTGGATGGCATTGAACTTTATGATACCGCACCCCCTCCCCCTCAGTTTGGACAGAAGTCCCACGTGGAGTGTTCCCGCTTCTCGCCTGACGGTCAGTACCTGGTCACGGGATCAGTGGATGGTTTCATCGAGGTCTGGAACTTCACCACTGGCAAAATCAGAAAGGTTTGGATTTCAATAAGAAAGACTGGAGTTCAATTCGTAGAAATAAAGCACAGTGGAGGATTGGCCAAATCTTTACTTTTGACCGGATTCCATTGTGTTAGAAAAAGCATTATTACAATATCACTGCACTGCTGCGGTTATATTTATTTAATAAGTGTACATTTGTTTCTATCACCATGCTTCCATGTCTGTGACAGGATCTCAAGTATCAGGCGCAGGATAACTTCATGATGATGGATGACGCAGTACTCTGCATGTGCTTCAGCAGGGACACGGAAATGCTCGCTACAGGCGCCCAAGATGGCAAGATCAAGGCATGTACCTTATAAACCGGTAGTAATGGCCATTTCTCCCATGTTGTGTCAGCATGGCGTGAGATCTGATGTCCCTCCTTGTGTCTGCTGACAGGTTTGGAAGATCCAGAGTGGCCAGTGCCTCAGGCGGTTTGAGCGCGCCCACAGCAAAGGTGTCACCTGCCTCAGCTTCTGTAAGGACAGCAGTCAGCTGCTCAGTGCCTCTTTCGACCAGACCATCAGGTGACCTGGCCAATCAATCTCTCTCTCTCTCTCTCATTTCTCACACACGCCCCATGTCACGTTTCTCTGCAGAAATAAGCAAGGAAGTGTTGTCTTTTCTGCAGGGTCCACGGACTGAAGTCTGGGAAGTCGCTGAAGGAGTTCCGCGGCCACTCTTCTTTCGTCAACGAAGCCACGTTCACGCCCGACGGACACCACATCGTCAGCGCCTCCTCTGACGGCACAGTGAAGGTAGAGGATCACCAAAACGCCTTCTACTATTTAAAAAGGGTGGACGTTTGTAATTATATCACTCACCACCTATTCTCATTAGTGTTTTGGGTTTTTTTTGGCAGGGGGGGGGGGGGTTGGTCAGTGTGTAACCTGTGCTTAAATCTTCTCTATTAGGTTTGGAACATGAAGACCACAGAGTGTACCAGCACGTTCAAGTCCCTGGGGACCTCCGCCGGTACCGACATCACCGTCAACAACGTCATCCTGCTCCCCAAGAACCCCGAGCACTTTGTGGTTTGCAACCGCTCCAACACCGTGGTCATCATGAACATGCAGGGCCAGGTCAGGACCCTCAGGCCTCACATCCCCTTGCAACCGTGCTGATCAGTATACCAATGTTTTGTCATTTACAAAAGAAATGTAACCGTAAACATGAGTGTATATGTTACATTATTGCCCACTCGTCATTATCAGCGAGTCCCTTGGGTCCTCAGCATGTGCTGCGTCTGTGTGGGTGTACAGATGTGTGACCTTGCTTCTCCTGTCTGTTCAGATTGTGAGGAGCTTCAGCTCTGGTAAGAGGGAGGGAGGTGACTTTGTGTGCTGTACCCTGTCCCCCCGCGGAGAGTGGATCTACTGTGTGGGGGAGGACTTTGTGCTCTACTGCTTCAGCACGGTCACCGGCAAGCTGGAGAGAACCCTGACGGTATGTCCGGCCCCCTCACACACAAAACACAACCCACACTGTTGTCAACCAGTAGGAAACCCTTGTGTGTTTGTCGGATCGTATTTTTTATAGTATCGGTGTCTGATTACTGCGTCCGTTTCCGTCCCCAGGTCCATGAGAAGGACGTGATCGGGATCGCCCACCACCCTCATCAGAATCTGATAGCCACGTACAGTGAAGACGGCCTACTCAAACTCTGGAAGCCCTGAGCGGCGCCTCGGCTGTTCATACTGTTCCTTCCATGCCGTACTGCTCTGCATCCCCAACACAACATTCTGTCTGTCATGGCCGAAGCCACCACATGTTGGGGAGGATGCATAAGCATATGACATTTGTTTTTTTTATCCAAACCTTTTTGTAAATATATTTTTATGAGCATTTTTCCCCCATAAACATCTGGTTGAATACTTTGTTACCTTGTGTGTCAGTTTTGTTTATTTTGTGGCAAGAAATATAAGGGCTGTGTCTTAAAGATCCCTCATGTTGATTTTTTCTTTTCTTCCTGTATCTCCTAATATGATATTCCTGCTCGTGTGTGTGTTCCTATGCCTATGAAAAGCATGGCTTACTGTAACCTCAGTTAACCTGGACTGGATCTACACATTTCACATGTAATATTTCTCATCTGGGCCATTAAAAGAATATTTGACCAGGTGCATATTGTACAGTACTTTTAATCTCATGCTAGACAATCATTATGCTAAACACTTAAAAAAAAATTATATGGATACAAAAGGGTTTTAAATTACACTACTTTAAACATGACAATGTTTATGATAAAGGCAGTTAGCCTATTTTATGTAATCTGAATTACAGAATTTAAAAAATGTTATTCTACAAACTCCATTGGTTTACAATCTCAGAAATACCCATGCTATGCGATACGATTTTTGTGCTGAACCACTAACCGGTCACCTTCTAAGGGGTACTGGGAGGAAATGAGTGGATGATGGTTGATTGCTTGCAGAGCAGTTGAGTGGGAGCCTTCATTGGTCTCGAATAGTTCCTTGTTTACTGGGGATGTCTAAAGGAACAGTTATGGCACGAGCCCTGCATTTCATCCTAATGTTACATTTCCATAATGAAGTATTTGGTCGCGTGTCTTCTAAAGATGGCAAAACAACAACAGTGATATCGACTACCGAATTGGTTACATTTTTGACTGAAGCTCAAAACCGCAATTCCACAACTTCAGCAACTCTGATCAACTCAACCTTCAGTAAAGCTGTTGATGCACCAACTGCGAAGTTGACGACAACCGCAAAACCCGCAGTGACCAAACCACCCAAAACCACTGTTCGGTTTGATACTGAAGATTTAAATGAAGGTATCGACAGAAAAGTTGAAAGAAGAGTTTGGTACAAAGGGGAAGAGGGACCACTGGAATTAGGTGAGCTTCACTGCACTGTTTGATCCCTCGTGTTTTGAAGAACTATACAAATACTATAACTTTTAGAAATAGGCCTATAAAATGATTGATTCTGCTTCGAAATAAATGTCTACACGTGTTCACAAACAGCTGGAAAAGCTCCCGATTTTTTATTTGGTGCATCTTCCTATTGTGGATAGACTATGGCTGTACAAAAATGCATTTGAGTGACAGCGACATCTGGACAAACGTAATATTAGACCATGCATAATTGATTGGGAATGGCCTCTGATAGTTGCGTCGGAACTGGGTCCAGGGGGTGTGTTGGGCCGTGGGTGGGTTACGGGAGACCGGGGGCTATTGTAATAATTTTTGGTTTTGATGTCATTACTCAAAAACCTCTTGAACTATTTGGATATAATTTGTATGCAGGTAAGTTGTATCTGTGTTCTACCTGTTAACAGTCAACAAATGTTTTTTACAAGCAATGCTAGAGTCACAATATTGATTGAAAATACTAGCCCTAACCAAGTCAAATGTTACATTTGCCCCCACGTCCAGGGGCGATTGTAACAGCATATGGGGGCTATTACAACTCTTTCCTACACTGCCTACACTGTAAAATGTGTCAAAAAGAATTTGGGTAACACTTTACATTAAGTGTGCATTAACTATTATGTAGGCTAACTACGATGTAACTACTATGTATACCATGTAAATACTATAGTTTAATTACACTACAAGTCTTACTTTCTGACTTACAGTAGCCTATAGTGTAGTTACACTATAGTATTTTCATAATTACTAGTAAATACTATGTAATAAATGCATTTACTACTATGTAGTTACATAGTAGTTAATGCACACTTAATGTGAAGTGTTTCCAGAATTTGTATATAAACATTTAAACTGAACACAACACTTTTCTGACTATTTAGAAAAAAAATCTATTTTGATGCCACACATGACATAAGCTAGCTAACAGCGTTACAATTGCCCCCAACTGTACCACCCATGACACAAGCTACCCTGGTAGCTACAGTAGAAACGACGGAGCTAACAAAAATATCAAATGTCAACAGACAACAGAATAGTCATCAAAACTAGACAGATTTAAATTCATAGCTATTAAAGGTTAAGACACTGAGGAAAATACTGTAGTTGAAAATATTTACTTTCATACCTCAAAAATGAATCTTGGCAGAAAAACATTGCTTAGTATGAGATATCAATTTGTCCTTTGGCAGGCAGAGAGGGATCATCACAGAGCATGTGCAGAATGAGTTTCATGGTTCTATCTCATTCATGATTGGTGTAATTTGAGATGTTACAATTGCCCCTTGTTACAATTGCCCCCGGTCTCCCCTACTCTCAAGTGGAGATGGAAACCAGCTCTGTCCCAAATATGTAGTTACATTATAAAGGACAGTCTGAATAAGACTTAAAGCTTAAGAAATATTGTGTTCATCTCAATTAATAAAATGGTTTGCCTTTTATATAGCCCAGAGGTCCACCAGGATGGCTACGGTAGTAAAGACGCCCAAAAAGGTATGGAAGAAATCGAAAGTCCCTAAGAAAGCCAAAGTCGTCCCTAAGAAACCGAAAGTCACCGTTAAGAAAGACAAAGTCGTCCCTAAGAAAGCCAAGGTTGTTATAAAGAGCAAATCCAAAGTCCGGGCGAAGCCTTCGTTGCCTGTGAAGCCAGTTGCACGTATGTATGGGGAGAGGTCCCCTGGTTATACAGCATGAGCACGGAGATCACCCATTGGTGAGAGTTCCTAATGGGTGAGGCATACTGTATAGCACTGTCATAGAAGTGTCACACCTTGTTTTTCTGATCCTGATGAGATTTTGCAGCATTTCCTTACTGTGCAGTTAACTGCACTTTCAAGTAAGAGCTCTGCAAAGCAGCTTTCAGATTGTATGGTTTTGCAGTTAATGACATTGTCACTGCTGGGGAGCATTCTAGATGTTCTGATAGCAGAGGCATTCTCCCAGGGAACATTCTAGATGTTCTGATAGCAGAGGCATTCTCCCGGGGAACATTCTAGATGCTCTGATAGCAGAGGCATTCTCCCGGGGAACATTCTAGATGTTCTGATAGCAGAGGCATTCTCCCGGGGAACATTCTAGATGTTCTGATAGCAGAGGCATTCTCCCGGGGAACATTCTAGATGTTCTGATAGCAGAGGCATTCTCCCGGGGAACATTCTAGATGTTCTGATAGCAGAGGCATTCTCCCGGGGAACATTCTAGATGTTCTGATAGCAGAGGCATTCTCCCGGGGAACATTCTAGATGTTCTGATAGCAGAGGCATTCTCCCGGGGAACACAGTTCAAATGGTTGCTACGGTGCTTCATGTGCTAAATCAGCACTCTGCACTCTGTCCTGCCACCCATCCTCCTTGGAGCCTCTCTCTCACTCTCTCTCTCACTCTCTCTCTCTCTCTCTCTCTCTCTCTCTCTCTCTCCCTCACTCTCTCTCACTCTCACTCTCCCTCTCTCTCTATCTCTCTCTCTCCCCCTCTCCCTCTCTCCATATACACTCATGTGGTTATCCATGCTTGTCTTTCCTGCTCAGTTTTGGGTTGGCTCCAATTTGGGTGCTTGTTGCTGCTTCATGGTGGAAGCCTCTGTCTCTTCAGGGAACATCTCCAGCCTCCACCTTCCGACCGACCCCGACCCGTCTCCAGGTCTGGGGGCCCCTGTTCTGAAATGAGATGAGAGAGGGAAGAGAACTGAACATGAGGGGAACAGATGGGAGGGCGCTCGTGGAGTTGGAGCTTTGCCAAGAAGGCAGTGTGTATATAAGACCCTGTATGGAGGTGACTGGAGGCGTCCCTCAGGTCCACAGGAATGAGCTAGTTTCCTTACTTTCACCAGCAGAAAATGTCTAATCAGTTTTTGTCTGCCAATAAGGTTTTCAGCAGCATTCAGGTGAAATGATAAGTAATCTAAAAGACAAGTGAGTAAAGAATCATCCAAGCATTGCCTTTATCTCTCTTTGACACCACTTCTGCAATGAGATCAGGGAGATAATTTGGCAGGATCACCAGCAGTTATATGAACAAAACACAAACAACCGCCTGAGTCACAGCGAAGTTGGTGGAGATCCCGCAGACCTCAAAGGCAAAAGGGTATTGAGGTTTTAAAGACAGGGCATTCCTAAGAACCAGAGGCTTGGCCAGAGGAGCTAGTGAACCAGGCTGAACTATTCACACAATGAGAGTCTGTCTGCTCCTTGAAGCATAGTAAAAAGCAGAGAAAGTTTGGGGACGCCCCCTACCCCTCTCTCTTGCTTCTTTTTGGAGGCTCTCGTCACCATATCTCACATGCTTTATAAAGAATTGCACTGGTGCTCAACCCTTCTAGTTAACAGGAGCTGGAATTCTAGTGGGACTCGGGGAGATTGAGTTTTATGTCTGTGTCCTTTTTGTGTTTGTGACCTTGTTAACCTTCTTCGTCTCCCAGAATGCCCTCCTCTGGGCCTGGAGTCTCTGAGGGTGAAGGACAGTCAGCTACGAGCCTCCTCCTACCAGCGCAGAGGGCTGGGCCCACACCGCGGCCGACTCAACATCCAGGTCAGCCGCTGCTCTGAGGAAAGCATGTGGAGAAAAGCGGACGCTACTCTGTAAAACAGACAAAAAAAGTATGTTTGTATGCATTTGTGTGTGTGTGTGTGTGTGTGTGTGTGTGTGTGTGTGTGTGTGTGTGTGTGTGTGTGTGTGTGTGTGTGTGTGTGTAGTCTGGCATTACCGACGGGGACATTTACGACGGAGCATGGTGTGCCCAGTATGAGGATAAGAAGCAGTGGCTGGAGATCGATGCTAAAAGAGCAACGCGGTTCACCGGGGTCATCCTCCAGGGACGCAACTCTATCTGGAGGTCAGCCACGGTCACATCCGGGGTCAATATGGAATCCCATCCTGACTTGACAGTTGTTTGAACGTTGTTCCTCTTGTTTCCGTCAGCTGGGACTGGGTTCACACCTACAAGGTGCAGTTCAGCAACGACACGCTGGTCTGGAAGCCCTGTATGAATGGAACACAAGAGGCTGTAAGTTTGCTAGGATGCTATTACAGCCGTACTTCTATATGTTTTTCCTCCATCGCGATCCACACTTTGTAATGACCAATGAGATATTAACTACTGTACTCTGACATAATTCTACCAATGATATTCCACTGCCCTTAGTTTATGAAGTCATGGGTTGAGTCATGTTGCTGGCTGCTGTTGTTGGGCTGTGTCAGTGGCCAATGATGACTCCTCTATGCCAGCAGTGCCAGCACACAGGCCAGCTTTCCCATTGAAATATAATGGTAGCTCGCACCACATAGTTACTAGTTTGTGCCATTAGGTGGATAAGTTTAACCCTGGATATTCATATAAGTGTGTGTGTGGGTAGTCAGCGTGACACTTCACAGAATTTATAGTGATGATTTGACATCATTTTTATACTAAAACTAACTAACTTACTATGCACACAAAAAGCTATTAAACATGTGCAGTTTTGTCTGATCCCATGCTGTGTGTATGTATCCTCTAGATGTTTGAGGGGAATCAGGATCCAGACACCTCAGTTCTGGCCCTCTTTAACGAGTCGTCTACAGTAGCACGCTACATCCGTATCAATCCCCAGACCTGGTATGAGAATGGTACGGTCTGTCTGAGAGCAGAGGTGCTGGGCTGCGCCCTCCCAGGTAAGGTTATCTATCCACATATTCGATTATTACTGTGCTATACTGTACATGGCAGTTCGTAGTCCATTTGGTTCTGTCTTTCTGCATCTCTGAAGCAATAACGTCACAGTTTTTTACTATAAATGTAATGTAATGTAATAAAACCAGACAACGTTTGGTGATAACAATGTAGCTTACTTTGTAGCTCAAAATGTCGTCTAAACAATTCTGGTTGTCAAATCTTACAGCGTTGTGTCGGTTTTAGAATTTGCTTATTGAATCTCCCAAATGGGCTGTATTAATGCCATCATATGTACAGTAACGGTTACAGTCATATATACATATATATACAGTAACGGTTACAGTCATGGACATTATGACTGGAATTCTCACACAATGACGCTGCATCGCCAAGCAACATTTTCAGCGAGACACTTCACAGAATTCATAGTGATGATTTGATGTCATTTTTTACAAGTAAATATGCACATAAAAAGCTGAAAATATGAAGGTAGACTCTCTATGATATGCAATTGTAGGAGAGTCAGTTACTTTTCCATTGCAGCTTAAAATATCGCTAGTACAAGGCAGAAATCAGTCTTGTTGCAGCATAGCTTGGTGTTAATACAGCCCATCTCAAGGGTTGGCGTTAATAGATGCCCCTACGCTAGTAATCTCACCAAAATGTTCAAGCGTCTACTTAAAATCTGTTTTACACCAAAAGTTTTTAGTCTGTCTAAAATCTTAACCAACACCTTTCCCAATAGTTTCACTCTTTTCCAATAGTTTCACTCTTTTCCAATAGTTTCACTCTTTTTCAATAGTTTCTCTTTTCACTCTCTGTGTTCATTCTCCGTTTCCCATCCTGTCTTGTAGATCCCAACGTCTACTCATGGCAGACGGAACAAGGCACCCAGGACAAGCTGGACTTCAGACACCGCAATTACAAGGAGATGAGGAAGGTAAAGGAATGCAAAGACTTTTTTTTTGCTATTTCAAGTCTCTCCTTCTCTACTCTGGTATGTGACTGTGAACCTGGAAGGCGCAGGGCTTTGTGGCCAGAGATCAGACTGACCTCAAGGACAAATATTATGTGATATTTTCTCTCTCGCTCTTCCTCTCCTCACCATGCTGCCACTACTACTCTGTGGGAAGCCAGTGAACACACACACACACCCACACACACACACACACACACACACACACACACACGCCACACTGTGTAAACTTCTCCAGGAGTATCATTCCATAGGGTTACAGTTCAATGTAGTACAGTATGTCCCAGTTTGTACGATAGTAATACCAGTCGCAAATCACAGTAGAAATGTAAAATGTTAGCAGTAAGATCCACTGCATGTTGCTTTATTTGATCATATTACCGTCTTGGACCTAAACAGTACAGGGCTAGAGTACGCGTCCTAACACCTGGTAATGCAACGTACACAAGAGTCCCCTTCCCCAAAGGTGTGAGATACTAACCTCACCGTTCCTCTTTCCCCAGCTGATGAAGTCAGTGACCGAGGCGTGTCCAGACATCACCCGTATCTACAGCATAGGGAAGAGCCACATGGGCCTCAAGCTCTACGTCATGGAGATCTCTGACAACCCTGGCAAGCATGAGCTAGGTGAGTGAGTACCCAGCTATATCGTACTTCCCTCCAACTGATGATGGCGGATGGCTAGACGTTGAAGCAGGTGGTCCGCTCATGAGTAATCACACCATATTCATCAGGTGAGTCATTTTATTCAATTCAATTCAATTCAATAACCTTTATTTAAACTGGAAGGACACTGAGGTTGCCCTCATTTACAGTGACGACGGGTAATGAGGCTGTAACAGTTGTACTCCGCGTCAGTGGTATGCCTGCTACTGTACAGTACTGAGTATTCTCTGTGTACACAAGGCTACTCTCAGAAGCAGTCCCTGCTCATTTGCACTGAAATGTTGTCGTTTGACCCCCTTGACCACACTCAACCCCCCCAGTCAACTCTGGCAGCCTCTAACCGCTCCCTAAAGCCAAAACACACAACAGAGGTGCAGCCAGGAATGCCATAGAGGGAGAAGTGTTCTTAGGCTGTGCACTGGAATGCAGGGAGAACTCCGATCACATGGATGGCAACACTAGGGAGTTTTGGACTGTTTAATAAGGCAATAATGTTGATGAGAATATTTTATTGAGATGTGACAAATGGTTGCCAAGGATTTGTCTGACAGCTTTGATCTTCTTTTCTCTGTCAACTTGACCCAATTTTCTTTAGTAAAACTTCAAAGTTCTCCCACAGAGAGGGTAAGGTAGTCAATGAATTATGTAGAATTCCACTGAGTCAATACTCAAATGATTTCATATTCCACTGAGTCAATACTCAAATCATTTCATATTCCACTGAGTCAATACTCAAATCATTTCATATTCCACTGAGTCAATACTCAAATCATTTCATATTCCACTGAGTCAATACTCAAATCATTTCATATTCCACTGAGTCAATACTCAAATCATTTCATATTGCCGCCACTGTTTACAGTAGGGACATATGCTGAGGGGATTGAAAGTTATTCCCTAATTTATTCCTTTCTTTCTTTCTTTCTTTCTTTCTTTCTTTCTTTCTTTCTTTCTTTCTTTCTTTCTTTCTTTCTTTCTTTCTTACTATCAAACAAGGACAAGATGGAGACAATGGATAGAGCCAAATCCATCCAAACCAAATTGGAATGGTTCAATAATGTTGTATCTGATGCTCTTTCCTTTTGGAGCTATCTAAGATTACTGGTTTAAAACACGTGTGTGCCAAACTGGAGAGGAGAGATTGGGGGGGGGGGGGCGGGGGGGGTCAGGTTAATTAGTTAAATTATAGGTCAGTTAAATGTTGATCTCTGAACTCACAGGAGCCCTTTGAGCATGGCTACAAGAACTGCTTGTGCTCCCTTTGGCTTCCAAAACATAGGCTAGCCTTCAAGTAACAAAAAAGAGCCATATAAACATGTAGAATGAATTGCTTGACTATGCGCAGGGTTGATGAGTTAACCTAGTGGAATGATCCCAGCAGTAGAGCTCAGACACATGTACACTGCATCTGCCTTTTTGTGTCGCACTTTCGTGTCATCTCTTTAAAATGTTCCCCCTGAGGATGAAGTGCTAGGGAGGAAGTGCTAGATTTCAGAACTATCTGCCACTTTAGATGAGGGCAAACCAAGCACCATGCAAGAGTACTTTGTGGCAGTGGGAGACTCAAACATGGAACCTTTGTCTTTTTAATCAAGTTTTGTGGTTATTGTTCATCCCCGGAACCTTGTTTTTCTTTGCTTTTGTGCCTGTATTTTGTATTAATGCCCACAGCAGTGTCCTTGGCCGACCTGCAATATATGTGTTTGTCGCCCTCTGCAGGCGAGCCAGAGTTCCGCTACGTGGCTGGAATGCATGGCAACGAGGTCCTGGGGAGAGAGCTGCTGCTCAACCTGATGGACTACATGTGCCAGCAGTACAAACAAGGCAACCAGCGCATCGTCCGTCTGGTGAAGGAGACTCGTATCCACCTGCTGCCCTCCATGAACCCCGACGGGTACGAAAGGGCCTTCAAAAAGGTGAGGAGCCGTCGTGTTATATTCAATGCAGCTTGGCCTGGTGTCAAATCAACTGTTGTCTGAATCAGAAAAGACACATTCAACTTGATAAATAAATAAAATAAAAAGTACAGTTTTTGATTTTTGTTCACTTGAAATTTAATTGACAACAGCCGTGAATATAACCATGTTATAACTCAGACTCAGAATCATGATTCATCATTTTAACCAAGGGGAGTAGCCTGTTTACCTGTCACCTTCTCCTCCCCCTTTCCTGTTCTTTAGGGTTCAGAGTTGGCAGGGTGGGAGCTTGGTCGCTATAGCTACCAGGGGATCGACATGAACCACAACTTTGCCGACCTGAACACAGTCATGTGGGACGCCATGGAGCTGGAGGTGGATAAATCCAAGCTAATCAACCACTACTTCCCCATTCCAGAGTTCTACACCTCAGATCAGGCGTTTGTGAGTACACGATGTTTGTATTCATACAGTATATTTTGCTTAAAGGTACCCAATGTAGTTTTTGACCACTAGTATGCGCTCTAGAGCAAATTTGAGAAGGTGGTCCCCGAAAATCGCGTACTACGTCATAGCGTCAATACGCGGAGCACATAATAGTGACGTTTCAGACATCTTTGTTGTTTTCAAAACATTAGCTAAATATCATTTTGCAAAGAAATTACAAGGTAGGAAAGACATTCAAGTGATTCAACATGTTTATTAGACTACAAGGAACCATATAATCGAGGAATTTCGAAAATAAACAAAGAATGGATTGTTTTGATTCACGTTTCGTTGGGTACCTTTAAACAGAGTCTATGTCCCTTTATCCAACATTGACTTATCTCCTTCCGTCTTGTGTCAGGTGGCCTCTGAGACTCGCGCTGTGATCAACTGGATGCAGAACATTCCGTTCGTACTGAGTGCAAACCTCCATGGGGGGGAACTGGTGGTCACCTACCCATTTGACATGACCCGCGACTGGGCTCCTCGCGAGCAAACCCCTACTCCTGACGACAGTTTCTTCCGCTGGCTAGCCACGGCCTACGCCAGCACCAACCACGTGATGTCGAACCCGGACCGCCGGCCCTGTCACAATGTAGACTTCCTTCGCCACAACAACATCATCAACGGGGCCAACTGGCACACCGTACCAGGAAGTAAGAAGGCACCTTTACGGTTTGAGAATGTGGTGTTGCCGTTTCCAGTTGCCAGGGAGATATACGGGCCGAGCACACATCTTTTAAAGAGGGTTACCATGGAGCTAACACTTAAATTCTACATTGTAGAATTGATACATCATACCGATGATGGACATTTCTGTGTAATTTATCACCTATTATCTGTGGTGTCCCTCACCTGTATTCCTCAGGTATGAATGACTTCAGCTACCTGCACACCAACTGTTTCGACGTGACAGTGGAGCTGTCTTGTGATAAGTTCCCTCACGCCAGCGAACTGCCCATGGAGTGGGAGAACAACAAGGAATCCCTGCTGGTCTATATGGAACAGGTCTGTCTGTGGGCCGGTTCTATATGGAACAGGTCTGTCTGTGGGCCGGTTCTATATGGAACAGGTCTGTCTGTGGGCCGGTTCTATCAGAAACATAGAGAAAATCACCATAACCATGTGAAAGTGCTAGTGGATGAGATTGACTTTTGTATGGCAGGTCCACAGAGGACTGAAGGGTGTGATACGAGACAAGGACACAGAGGCTGGCATAGCGGATGCCATCATCAAAGTGGATGACATTGACCATCACATTCGATCAGGTAGACCGTTACCCGTCAGATCGTATACATCTCATTTTCTATTAGTGTGTTGTAACTGTATGAGGGAAAGGACATCGGAAAATAACTACTACTTTTTACTTAGCCTTACATCATTTTCCTATCATTAATGCATCATTGTGTGTGTGACAATTTTGTTCTTCTGCATTAGTGCTTTAACATGTGATTCAGTGTAGATATATAGGCAAAAAATATGTGCAAGGTTTTCCTCACAGCATTGTTTAGTTCACACTTTCCTACTTGTCTTTGGCTCCGCCCCGCCATAGTTGCTGACGGCGATTACTGGCGCCTGCTGAACCCAGGTGACTATGAGGTGACAGTGAACGCTGAGGGCTACTACCCCTCCACACGTACCTGCCGCGTGGAGTACGAACACTACCCCACCATCTGTGACTTCCGCCTCACCAAGACCCCCAAACAGAGGCTGCGAGAGATCCTGGCTAAGAGGGACAAGATCCCCAAAGACCTGCAACTGAGACTTCGCCAACTCCGACTGCGTAAACTTAGGGCCAGCACCAAGGCCATCAACCGCACACGTGCAGACGCCTCCAGGAAGTCCAGGAGCTCATGATGCAGAGTCTGACGTTCCGTGAACCAATCACAGTGCTCTCTTTAATTGAGGGGCTGTTGTATTTCATAGCCTCTTGAGAGGCTACTTCCAGGCTCTCCTAGTCTGGAACGGTTCTGTTCATATACTGTCATCATATACTGTCATCAGTTCTGTTCATATACTGTCATTAGCCTATATAAGTTATATGACTTCTTATATTTGTGTTTGTTTGTTTGGTATACTTTTGTACATGTCAAAATGCTGGCATTTCGATGTTCTTGCAAGTCAAGATACATGTGTTAAAATCGATGCTAAATAAAAGCAGAGCCTATAAAACCATAATGCAGGTCTTGTTGAGTTTTTCAATTTTCCAGGAGAGGCTCAATAGTACATAGTGGTATGCAGCTGCATTATTCAACAGCTGGAATGTATTGCAGTTGTGATTGCCCATTGACTCGTGATGTCTTAAACCATTCCACTAGATTATATTGTCCCAATCTCTAACCTTACCAGTAGAGTTGGCAGTCAGATTCAATTCAGCTAGTTTATAACATTTCAACACACCTGACTCTTAACTAAATAGTAAAAGACACATTATAATAGAACATGGTGCAATATTTTCACGTGTTTATTGGTGCTTTGTCCATAGCATAGCATACAGTTGCATGCCTATAAAAACATACTGTACAGTTGCATGCCTTTCACAGGCCTTACGGTGTTGTGCAATATATGCTCCCTGATATTCTTATTCTCCACAGTATATGTGGAGTGAGTATCCTAGTGGTGAAATATAAAATGATTTTGTAGTGAGAGCATTATTTGATAGAGGAAATAGGCTACCCCTGAAATCTTACATAAAGATGTTATAATAGAGTATCAATTATTCTCCCAATATTCTTATATGTGGTGGTGTAGGCTAATAAATATAAAATGATTCTGTTATTTGATGGATACTGGTCTATCGTATCCTGGAATCTTACGTAAAGATGTTATCAAATTACGATCCCCATATCCACAGAAGCCTACTTACCCTTGTTTTTAATTGAAAGAAAGAAAGAAAGAAAGAAAGAAAGAAAGAAAGAAAGAAAGAAAGAAAGAAAGAAAGAAAGAAAGAAAGAAAGAAAGAAAGAAAGAAAGAAGTCATACTGTTAGAGTTGATATACACGCACGCATCTCGATGGGGAGCACAAATCAACACAACACCGGAATCAAAACACTGACGTCATATTTCCGCGACACGTTCGTTGACCAGATGGAGGTGAACATATAACAGTACAAACTAGGTACCTAAATTAGTACAATTTCAAATAATTTCCATGATTTTGAAGTGCAACCAAACGGATCGCTTCATTTTAGATTATTTAATTGGGGTGAAGATAATTCATTGCGTTTTACCCGAAGTACACAGCACTAAAGTGACATGCTGGGGAGCCAAGTTACCAAGCACACTAGCACTAGCCTAGCATGCTACTTGATCTAGCTTGCTAGCCATTCTTGCTTCCCCATGAGATTGGTAGCTAGCTTACTAGTGACAAACTATCTGCTGGGTTCTAGAAAGCCTTGTTGTCTTAGTTGGTTGCAGATGTAATTAATCCCATGTGCAGAGGTGATGTTGCCCTTTACTTTTCATTCATAACCCAAATGTCTTCTCTTGCAGATGAGATACTATGTTGTGGCAGAAGACAGCCGCTGTCGTGAGACCTGGCTCACTGTGTACCCTTCACCCAATCTGCCACCTGTCACTGGATCCTCCTGTCCGCAGGATCTGCTATGCGCCATTCGCCTACAACCAGAATACACACCACGACCCTGTCGGTCTTCCAGCTCCCACATTGACCAACATCTGTTCTAGTTCATCTAGTTCATCTGTTCATCTGTTCTCAAGGTTGGGCTCGCAGCCTCACAGACCAGCATCGACGACCGGCGGTGCTGGTTGGTATGAGAGCATCGCAGACTCCACCCCTGTGCATTTGACAGAGCAGTTCTTGATAACTGTCCATCAGACCACAGGTTTACCATGGTGGGCCAGTATCCTAGGTACCACGCTGGCCCTCCGCACCGTTATCACACTACCTCTGGGAGCCTACCAAATGGTCATCATCTCAAAGGTCTGTGTTGCATCAAGGTTTGAGCATCTTTTTGTTGTTGTCCATGGTAGCGTCACTGTGCTCTGCTGTGCTTCACGACAGGTGTAGCAATCTGATTAACTAGGAACTGTGGTAGCCTATATTATTTGAGTGTCATGCACACGTTAATATGATTAGATATGTACCGTACTTATATGGAGAACATCTTGCCCATGTCACAGGCTGTGTAACTTTATCATTTAACCATGGATAGACCTAGACATATCCTCTCTGCTTATGTGTCCACCAGAGGGTGTGTGTGAGACAGTTGAAATGGCACTTCTCTGGTCCATGTCTGTTAGACATCCCAGAGAGAGCAAGCTGTTTACACACTTTAATCTGTGGAACTAGGAGAGCCAGCAGATGCCTTGCTGTAGAAACATCTAGAGCGTATTACCATATTAAGCATTCTTTTCCACTCCCACGGCCTTGGCAGTTGGATGTTTTTCTTCCCTCTGTTTATTCCCCCAGCTACCTCCTCTTTCTCCTCCTCTTCTTCCCTTCCCCAGCGAAGCGCTCTCCCCCGCTGGTAGAGCAAGGTTCAGATCACTCCCACTTTCCCACACGCTTGATGTAATAAAGCTGAAGTCATTAAAAAGACATACACACGCACAGGTCAAATTGAATTAGACATATCCAACTGCACACACAAACGCGACCAGAAACGACAAGTTTCGAATGCACAGATTGTAACACAAATTACACTCGTAGCCGATAGCCTTCGATGGAAACATCCGGCATCCCTGGATAATAACATTAGGATAACATCTGGAATGCTAGAAGACTCCCAACTTAATCAGCATGAGAAAACTGTGTCCTGCTTTGCTATGTGGATGAAACTCAACATGACCGCTCTCCCCCAGGGACAATCTTTTGAGAACTCTATTTGGCAAACGAGCCATCCGACCAAATGTTGTTTAATAACTCAGCGAGCGTACTCCCTCATGACTGGCTGCCCCCCACAGCGTATCTACTTCCCTGACCTTTTACGGCCATGTCTAGTTTTGGGTTACTAAATGTTTAAGAACTGTTGGCTGCACTTCAAAAGGAGCCGGTGCTAAAACAACGTCATCCATTACTTTGCTCCCCCCCCCCCCCCCGCTTGCCTCTAGCTAGGTCGAAGCCATCCAAGTGGAGGTAGCAGAGCTGGCTAAGAGGTTACACTACGAGGTCTCGGTGCGGGCCAAGGAGCGGGGCTGGTCGGAGAGAGACTGCCGGTAGGAAGTTGACCTTTAACCCTGCCGTTTCTCCTGGAGTGCAGGCGATGGGAGCTTGGCGCCAAACAGCATTGAAACTGTATTTACGGACATATTTACTCTGAATGCCACTCAACGTATAGACTCGACGCTGTGGTTTCCCCCTGTGTGTCCCTCAGGTATCAGTTCAAGAAGAACCTCAGGAGGATTGTGTCCGAGCTGCACGTGAGGGACAACTGCCATCCTTTCAAGGCCAGCGTGCTGGTGTGGGTGCAGCTGCCCATGTGGGTGTGCCTGTCTCTGGCCCTCCGCACCCTGAGCCTGGGGACCTCTGAGGCTTCCTTAGGTAGAACACCACATCTTTCTCTACTGAACTATGTTGGTTTATTTGGATCCACATTCATTGCTACAAAAAGTACTCTGGGGTCCACGTAGAACACAATATCGTAGATGCTTCATAAACCCAGAATACTTATTATTTATAACATCTTAATGGCGGGCCTATTTGTCTTTCAGCATTGCAGTCGGAGCTGGCAGTAGGGGGCGCTCTGTGGTTTCCGGACCTTACGTTGCCAGACTCCACATGGATCATGCCCGTCTCCCTGGGCCTCATCAACCTGTTCATAGTGGAGGTGAGAGCCTGGCCCCGTCCTAACACCGCCACAATGCAAGGCCCCTATCAGCCAGACAATAGGGCACTAGTTCACCTGAGAACTTTGATCCACCCACTACACAGACCGTTAAATAGGGTTGCCAAGTTCGCACCCGAACCGTGCTAGGTTTTCTTTTGTCTGTCTCTAGAAAGCTGTAATGCTATTTAGTTTCCTTAAAGACACAGCGACCCATGAAAGTGTTCTGGATCTGTTCCCTGGAGAAAGGCTTGTGCTCATGTTGCTTTCTCCTCTTGTCAGATCTTTGCTCTGCGGAGAATAGGAGCAACCACGTTTCAGAAGTATGTGACCAACTTCATCAGAGGGATCTCTCTGGTGATGATACCCATAGCTGCCACGGTACCCTCAGTAAGTGCCTCCACTGTGTGTGTGCGTGTGTGTGTGTGTGCGTGTGTGTGTGCGTGTGTGTGTGCGTGTGTGTGTGTGTGTGCGTGCGTGTGTGTGTGTGTGTGTGTGTGCGTGCGTTTGTGTGTGCGTGCGTGCGTGCGTTTGTGTGCGCGTTCGTGTGTGTCTGTGTGTGTGCGTGTGTGTGTGCGTGCGTGTGTGTGCGTGCGTTTGTGTGCGCCCGTGCGTGTGCGCGTACGTGTGTGCATGAGTGGGACACTGTGGCTCTGTCTCTAGCACACCACATGCCACTACACCAAAGGGTTATTAGACAGCTATTAAACACACCACTATACACCATAGGGTTATTAGACAGCTATTAAACACACCTCTATACACCATAGGGTTATTAGACAGCTATTAAACACACTACTATACACCATAGGGTTATTAGACAGCTATTAAACACACCACTATACACCATAGGGTTATTAGACAGCTATTAAACACCTCTATACACCATAGGGTTATTAGACGGCTATTAAACACACCTCTATACACCATAGGGTTATTAGACAGCTATTAAACACACTACTATACACCATAGGGTTATTAGACAGCTATTAAACACACCACTATACACCATAGGGTTATTAGACAGCTATTAAACACACTACTATACACCATAGGGTTATTAGACAGCTATTAAACACCTCTATACACCATAGGGTTATTAGACAGCTATTAAACACACCACTATACACCATAGCCTTAAATGACATGTTATTACACAGATATTTAACACACCACTGTATAGACAGGCCTTAAATGACATGCTATTATACAACTATTAAACACACCACTTTACACCATAACCTTAGATTACATTTTATTACAGTCGCTGCGGTTCTGCGGGCCGCTCATCACATGCTGTTTACACTCGGCCTGAAACAAAGGACTTGTCTGTTTCCCACCCGTTTCCTCTGTGCCCAGGCAGACACCCTCTCTCCTGCGTGTCCACCCCCCCATCACGTCACATAAGGGAGAGGGGCGAGGTGTAACTCTATTGGAAGCCCACTTAAACGGTGATTGTTGAAATCCACTGAGGATGTTTTTTCTCCAGGTCCAGTCATACAGTAGTTTCTGTCGTGCACGGAGCACTTCATCCTTATCTGGACCAGAGATACACACATACAAACATGCACACACATATCTTCAGACATAAACACACAAGCATGTGCATGTCACTAACACGCGGACACACAACAGACATGCATGCCCTTCAATCCAGTACACTCTTTTGCCCAGACCCCGTTTGCTCTCTTGTCTAGCCCTTTTTCTCTTCATCTCCTTTCACAGATGCAGTGATGCGAGCGTGCGCGCACACACACACGCACACACACACACACACACACACACACACACACACACACACACACACACACACACACACACGCACACACACACACACACACACACACACACACACACACACACACGCGCACACACACGCACACACACACACACACACACACACACACACACACACACACACACACACACACACACACCTCATCTACCTTTGAAAGTCCTCTCTCCCCCATCTCTTCACTCCTCAATCTAGACTTGTCAACCTGCTTTGATTTGATATCTTGAGCGTAATGTTGCGTCTTCCTCAGGGTAGTGCTGGTGTAAACAGACTGGTCATGTGATACTAGCCACGTGAAACACTCAAGAAACAGAGACCAGGGTATTCATGCCCATTCACATACATGGACATGTCCTAGGAAACGGATCTATTTTTAGACTGGATTCAGAAATCCCACTCTGGGCCTATAACACACTCTCTACGAGCTGTATCTCACCATGTTGATGTTATGTGTATGAATGGGAAGGTCGAACCTTTCTGACTAGCCTGGGACAGATTTCCAGAGCTCGCGCTTGCGAGCAGCGTGGGTCAAAAAAAAACACGCACCAACTCCAAGATCAGTTTATTGTCATGTAAACAATTTACACGACTAGACGGAGACGATGGAGACGACGTTAGACAGGGGTGCAGGACAGCACGGTACAAAGACAGGACAGTGCAAATACAAAATACTGTATAACCCAGGGTTCAATTGGGCCGGGGCTATCGGGGGCGTAGGTGCCAAAACATAATCATCCAGAGCTCAACGCCGGCACATCTAGCATCAACATTTCCTTTATTTAAAAAAAAAATTCTCTGTCTTTATTGTTAAAAGAATGCAGCCATTTCATGTTCACCATTAAAATGAATCACAATTTATTTTAGTTACTGTTTTTTCAAGTTTAAAATGGATCCTCATTTTCACTGGCCTACTCTTCACTTTCGCTCCGCTAGTCAGTCAGTCAGTAGTCAGTAGAAGTGCTGTACGCTCATGGCCTAGGATAGGGAGCCCTCAGATCACGTCATGAGTGAGTAGGCTAGACCTTGGACTTCATCTCATATTCCCATTCAACAATGTCGTCTCTAACAACACAGAGATTTTAGTTTGCCAGGAATCACTGGCAAACTATCCAGTTAGCTAACATTACTAGCCAGCTAGATATAGGGCCTACATTAGCTAAATCAAGCCGCCTAACATGGCAAGCTATCACATCAGCCACGCTAGCTAGGTACATTAACTAGGTAGTTTACCGTTAGTAAAATGGCTCAATTATTCTGTTTTGCTCCTACTCAGGAAATGCAGAAATGAATGATTTCCTTTAATTTCTTAAGTTACATTATTTTAAAAGTTAAAACAGAAATGAGACATGGTGGAGTTAAAATGAGAAAACTTTAAGATACATAAGGAATGTAGCCTAGAAGTTATTATTTTATCTAGTTAAATTAGCTTTAGTTAATCTGATCATAGCTTAATCTATCATAGGCTGAGTTTGATAAACTGTTTGAGTCACCGAACCCAGCAGAGCAATGCAGCGCAGGGTGGAACAGCACAGCATAGGGTTGACAAGCAAAGTGTTCCAAGTGTATTTCATCAAGAATACTTTCATTTCAAAGATAAGAGATTATTAAAGGCTTGATATTTGCTATTAATGAAGAAGTATAGCCTAGGCGTCACCATCACTGCTGCCAATGCCTGCACCCTTGCTACCACAGGGCCCCCCACATAACAAATCCCAATTTAACCCCTGAGTAGAACCAAAAAAGAAATAGTACAAATGCAAAGTACACAATACAGGAGTGTGGTGAGCGTATACAGTGTGTGTGCAGATATGTAGTACAGTCAGCGGTCGTGTTCAAGTGGTGCAAAGGAAATACAGTCAGTCCTTGTTTTAGTGGCGCGAGTTCTTGGCCCTGATGGACCGCAGCCTCCTGCCGGAGGGGAGTGATTGAAAGGTGTTGTGACCAGGGTGGGAGCGGTCACCCGCTATTTTTCTCTCCTTTTTCCGGGCCCTGGAGGGGATGGCAGTTTACAACCGATCACCCTTTCAGCAAAGCGGACCATGCCTTCCACCTGCGGGGCGTTTGCCTGGCGTTTGACGGCTCTCTGACTTTGTCCTTTCTCTCCTGTGTCCCCCCTCTCCTCCTCACGGCTCCTCCTCAGTCCATGGCTCTGTACTGGCTGGGCTCCAGCTGCGTGGGACTGGCCCACAACCTCCTGCTGCGCTCTCCTCGTTTCCGGGGCCTGTGTCGAATCCCTTCGTCGCGCTCCGACTCCGCCACGCCATACCGGGACATCGCCGCTGCGTTTGTGGCCAAGTACTTGAAGTGAAGCGTGGTTGGTGTGTGGGTTGGATCTGGAAGTAGAGCCATGTTCCTCAAGGCCCTGGAACCTTCCAGCCCAGGACCAAACACGCCTCATTCAGTTCAGCACATCTAGACCAGAGTGTTTGCGGATGTGTTGGTTATTGTCCACCTTAGTGTGCATGATCCCAGGCTAGGAAACCAAGCCAAAATGGCAATCTCTCCATGTTGAATGCAGTTGCATGTAGAGTTGATGTAGTGGGATGTTGTTAAGTGCACGGGCCTCATCAACTCCCTGTTTCATCAAGGTCGAGAGAGGCTGTGTTTTGTCTACTGTATGTTCACAGTGGAACTTTCTGGACCGGCTGTGGCAGTGTAGGTCAAGAGGATCTGCTTGTGGATTGGGCTTTCCTGATGAAAGCCTGGATACTTTGACTAGAAATGTTCATTTCACAAGGGAACATGCAAATACTATATACTGTACTGGATGTAACAGCTCAAATCTCGACAGTACCTTGTTATTAGTAATGGGTATTGATTAGTCACAAACTAACACAAACATGTTTATGAAGTAAATGTGGAAAATAGATTCATTTTTATATTATCTGTGAAGTGCATGAAATGTTTTTCACAATGTGAAGTAATGCAAATGTGCTCTTGTGGAAATGTGTCTGAAATTACATTAAATTATGGTATCTACTGACGAGTTTGCTTATATGAATTCGCAAAATGATCTACAGGAGTAACAAGAGTTAGTAAGGTTAATATTCATTTGTATGAACATAATTAAATGTAGGAAAATTCCATTTAAGGAAAGTTAGGCTACCATCATTACGCACGGTCGGATACATCGACTAGCTTTTAGCTCCAGCAGGAGGGAATTTGGAGGCGTGGTCACACTTCAACAAAACCTCTTCTAAGATTTCTAAAGCGCTTCACATTGTTTGAGACGGTCAAAGTAATACAGTCGTCATTGGAACTCGGCAAGATGTTGGTGCTTTACGCGGTGGTCGTGTCATTGTCACTTGTGTCTGCATCTGCGGCTGACCGTGTTGCGCGCAGCTGTGGCACTTGCGAGCCCAGTCTGTGCGACCCTCTCCCCGCAGAGGGCTGTAAGGCCGGCCCGGTGCTGGACTCCTGCGGGTGCTGCTCGCTGTGCGCCGTGGGAGAGGCGGAGGCCTGCGGGGGGCGCGGAACCGCAGCCAAACGGTGTGCGTCTGGACTGGAGTGCGTCAAAAACGACAAGAACAAGAAGACCAAACTCGGCATTTGCGCCTGCAAGACCAACTACGAAGTGTGTGGTAGTGATGGAGTGACCTATAAGAATGGATGCGACTTGAAAGCTGCTAGTGTGAAAGCTGTGAGCGAGGAGAAGCCTGAAATAAAGGTCCAGAATAAAGGAAAATGCGCTACAGGTGAGGACTAAATCAAGTGGACAGCAGCTGTCTAGACATGAACCGTCCAGAATAGTGAGAGTAGGGCCAGACGCACTTGTCAACGAACCGCCAACGAACACCGCACTACACGACTTGCCTAAGTGAAAAAATAACGGTCTTGACTGTTATTATAATACTGTTATTATATAGGAGAAACTAGCGGCTTTGTAAGTTACCATTGAGATAGCATCTACACACCTGACGTTTTATCAAATTGATCACAATTTAGCTTCCTTGTTTCTACAGCCAAGGTGTTTATTTAATCCTGGAGTATGAATGTAATGAAAAATGTTTTTTTGTTTCAATTTACTCAAAACACTTGCAGCCATGCCGTGCAGAATGTAATAATTTCTTTGTAATAGTGCACTTTGATAACGGCAAACATTAAGCAGGCAGAATACTACACGGAGTAGCCTACTTTTGTTTTACATTGCATAATCAGTTTGGACAATTAATAGCAATAGATTGTTGTACATCATTGTCAACATATGCTGTATGGCATAGGCTACAGTATGAGTACAAGTGTACAAGGAGTGCTATCGGAAAAATGTGTGTTCAAGGGCGTAGCAGTGGAAGACCCCCGCCCCCCCCCCAACTCCTCCAAAACAACCAGTCCTAAAGCAGCTCTATCCTCTGGAACAGCCAGTGGAAGCCATTGTCTCTTCACTGGGTGGCACCTTCTCCATATCCCCTGAACAGACATGTCTAAAATTCCAGCCCAGGGGGGGATTTGACATTTTGTAAAGCAGTCGGGGCCCTCCGTCAAACAGCGGGGCCTCGCACACACACACAGACCCGTACAGTTGTTTTAGAGCAAAGCCAGTTTAGTGTTTAGTTCAGTGAACCTTCACATGATTAATTATAGCTGCATGCCAGGTCTGGATCAGACCAGAGAATAGGACTTGGGACCAGTGTGTGGGGAGGGGGGGTCTCACTGGTGGACAGAGAAGGTCACATCACGGGGAAAGCCCCGGCCTCCTGCTAGTTTGCCTGTATCCGACAAGGCAGGCTCAGAGGTCACACCACATTCTGACCCAGCAGGCTCTTGGAGAACACCGTTGGGTTCAAGTTCAAGGTCAACCTTTGCCTCATCACTCAGCATTCCTGTGTTTTTTCCATTCAGGGTTCATCTGCTAGGGATAGTGTTTCAGACGGGAAGTGAGGGTTGGTGTTGGAGTTTGTTTATCAACTGTGTGGTAACAGATTACACTGGGAGTAACTCAACAGGAATCAGACCCTTAATCATTTCCAACTCAACTCCCTACGTACATGTAATTGTGACATGTAAAAAATAATTTGAATTTCCATTCCTGCATGATATTCACTGAACAGTATAGTAGCAAATGGACAGTTCATGTTTTGAAAGTAATGTATAGTATTATAAGACCCACAGATTGGTATTAATAACATCCAGAATTTGAATGTAATTTCACAACTCTTTTCCCATGACCTGTAAAAACACCAGACATTCGGTTTCAGTTAAGCTGACAAGCCTTTGGGAGTTTTTTTTCTCCAGATTTAATACCGTTTGAATAATATGTGCAAACCCATACAAAGTTATAATGTCATTATCAGAAAACGCAATATCAAGATCAGGAATGGCAGTTGGTCATGGTTTAACCCAACAGATTTCCTAGTTATGAGCTGACAACAGCCTGACATATTAAACAGCCTGTTTATTTCACCAAATCTAAATCAGGAATTTCCCTTTCAAACCATCCAACCACTGTCTGAAGTGAAGCCCTTTGTTTACAGAAGCTCACATGAATTCCTCTCTGACTTCTTAATTAGGTTGAGAAAGCACATACAATATTGTCAATCAACACACATCTGCCAGGTATGAATTCCTGTGTTGACATTTTCCGACCTGTACGAGCTAGCTCTGGAACATTCCACCCTCAGGTGAGGATGAGCTTCTACAGGTTGATTGGGAGACTAGACTGCAGCTCATTAAAATCCTCTCAGCCTCCTTCTTCATCCTTCTTGTTTCGCTCTTCTTCATAGGACCTGTCATCGTGACGGCTCCCGGCGAAGTCTACAATGTCACTGGTTCTCAGGTGTACCTGAGCTGCGAGGCCATTGGAATCCCCACCCCCGTGGTGACCTGGAAGAAGGTACTGATCTGTAGGGCGACACCATGGCAGTAGTAGGAACAAATCAGAGAACATTCTTTGAGATGGAGGTTTTGCTACCTGCCTGGCCTTGTCCAAAATAATTTGCCCAATGAGTCCCACTGAACACAACCATGGTCCTTTGGCCAAGTTCAAAGCCTGACTGAACGTTCCTGGCTTGTGAGAACAGTCTTTGCCGTAGATGACAGATTCTCTGATGCCACACACGTTCTCTGGAGAAATGTTGTTATATATTACACTGGAAGCTTTGGTATTCTAGTTTGTGGGCTCAGTTCAGAGCGTTAGCTTTAGGAATTTCAGACATCCGACAGTACATACAGTGAGTTGTTTTTTCATGGCTAGTCACCCATATTTCCTCTTCCACTGATTGTGATTCTGTACACAGTCTGGAAGAGGATGTGAAGACGGCTATTGTATCTGACACAATAACATGACATTGCAGGAAATACTCAATCACACATGGTATTCCAAGGCTTCATACTTAATGCCTGGCAATGTTGTCTGTAACATTCTTCAAGATAAACAGGATGTCAGAGAATCCACAGAGGCTTCAAAATATATCCAAAAGGGAAGAGGAAGCAATGAAGATCAACAGGGCCAAGGATAGTCAGGATGTTTGATGTCAATGAGAAGAATTCCCCTTTTCTGGAGACGGCATGAGTTCAAATGCTCGCGAAGACGCAGTTAGAGGCTCAGGTTTCCCTGCCTTGAGAGAGTCTGTTTGTAAGCAATATTTAACTGATTAATTGAACCCAAAACACCCCCTCGCTGAATGCTGTTTTGTTGGAACGCAGTATATTTGCCCAGACCTGAGAGAATTTACCTACAGGGCTCTGTGTGGATCCCTGGAAGAGATGGAAGAGGCGTAAAGATTCAGTCACGCAACTGAAACGGGAGAACATTAGGAAAATGAGATTAGGGGCTAACCAGGCAACCGCATTCCACATTCATTGTGGAGGGGCCAGCCTGTAATGTTTTAATCGCAGGAGCTGACATGTTGAGAGGCTGTAAGGTTGATGGTGACTGTGATGAATCCCTCCAGCAACTCAAACAGTGAGCCAACTATGTGTCCTGGGCCTCCCAGAGAACAGCTCTCAGCTTGCTTCACAAAGACGAGGGGAGGAGAGTGAGGGAGGGGGGGTGAGGGGGGTGAGGGGGCAGAGTAGACTAGGAGGGGGGTGAGGGGGTAGAGTAGACTAGGAGGGGGGTGAGGGGGGGTGAGGGGGCAGAGTAGACTAGGAGGGGGGTGAGGGGGGGTGAGGGGGCAGAGTAGACTAGGAGGGGGGTGAGGGGGCAGAGTAGACTAGGAGGGGGGTGAGGGGGGGTGAGGGGGCAGAGTAGACTAGGAGGGGGGTGAGGGGGCAGAGTAGACTAGGAGGGGGGTGAGGGGGGGTGAGGGGGCAGAGTAGACTAGGAGGGGGGTGAGGGGGGGTGAGGGGGCAGAGTAGACTAGGAGGGGGGTGAGGGGGGGTGAGGGGGCAGAGTAGACTAGGAGGGGGGTGAGGGGGGGTGAGGGGGCAGAGTAGACTAGGAGGGGGGTGAGGGGGGGTGAGGGGGCAGAGTAGACTAGGAGGGGGGTGAGGGGGCAGAGTAGACTAGGAGGGGGGTGAGGGGGGGTGAGGGGGCAGAGTAGACTAGGAGGGGAGTGAGGGGGCAGAGTAGACTAGGAGGGGGGTGAGGGGGGGTGAGGGGGCAGAGTAGACTAGGAGGGGGGTGAGGGGGGGTGAGGGGGCAGAGTAGACTAGGAGGGGGGTGAGGGGGGGTGAGGGGGCAGAGTAGACTAGGAGGGGGGTGAGGGGGGGTGAGGGGGCAGAGTAGACTAGGAGGGGGGTGAGGGGGGGTGAGGGGGCAGAGTAGACTGTGAGGGGGGGTGAGGGGGCAGAGTAGACTAGGAGGGGGGTGAGGGGGCAGAGTAGACTAGGAGGGGGGTGAGGGGGGGTGAGGGGGCAGAGTAGACTAGGAGGGGGGTGAGGGGGGGTGAGGGGGCAGAGTAGACTAGGAGGGGGGTGAGGGGGCAGAGTAGACTAGGGGGGGGGGTGAGGGGGCAGAGTAGACTAGGAGGGGGGTGAGGGGGGGTGAGGGGGCAGAGTAGACTAGGAGGGGGGTGAGGGGGGGTGAGGGGGCAGAGTAGACTAGGAGGGGGGTGAGGGGGGTGAGGGGGCAGAGTAGACTAGGAGGGGGCTGAGGGGGGGTGAGGGGGCAGAGTAGACTAGGAGGGGGCTGAGGGGGGGTGAGGGGGCAGAGTAGACTAGGAGGGGGGTGAGGGGGCAGAGTAGACTAGGAGGGGGGTGAGGGGGCAGAGTAGACTAGGAGGGGGGTGAGGGGGGGTGAGGGGGCAGAGTAGACTAGGAGGGGGGTGAGGGGGGGTGAGGGGGCAGAGTAGACTAGGAGGGGGGTGAGGGGGGGTGAGGGGGCAGAGTAGACTAGGAGGGGGTGAGGGGGGGTGAGGGGGGGTGAGGGGGCAGAGTAGACTAGGAGGGGGGTGAGGGGGGGTGAGGGGGCAGAGTAGACTAGGAGGGGGGTGAGGGGGGGTGAGGGGGCAGAGTAGACTAGGAGGGGGGTGAGGGGGGGTGAGGGGGCAGAGTAGACTAGGAGGTGAATGCCAGTGGGAGGGGGTGGGGTGGGGGGGGACTGAAGGGTGAATGAAAGTGGGAGGTGGTGTTGGACATACTATACATTAACAGACTGTTGATAGAGGCTGAGAAAGAGTAGCAGTAACTCATTCCTTTTAAATGTGACCTTTCCTGTCATAAAGTAAAATGTAGCATACTAGGAGTCTACCCACAACTGCCATAACACTTCTGTAGAGCTAGTTGTCAACCTACTCAAGATTCAAGATTAACAATGAAGTACCCGTAATCTTAAATCTTGTGTAGGTTGATAAGTAGCTAGAACATTTGGCTTGGGCTTTCACCCATGCTGCAACGGTAATACAGAAGGTCAGACAGCACTTTGAGATGAGACGGATGGATGAGACGGATGGATGAGACGGATGGATGACACCCAATAGGTCATGTCATGGATGAGACGGATGGATGACACCCAGTAGGTCATGTCATGGATGAGACGGATGGATGACACCCAATAGGTCATGTCATGTGTATCGTCCCATCTTTCCATCTCAGAGTCTTTCTTTGGCCCCTCGATTCCCCTCATGTCACTGTGTCTCTTTTCTCAGCTTGAATCTTGTGTTTTCACGGCTCACAGAGTTAATTCATGATCTTCGGTTACTGCAAGACGATGTGATCTTAGATTATTTGAAATAACATTGCACAATTTGTTCAAACATGATTCAGCCTGCGGCCTCTTAAATACAAGGCCTCAGTGTATCTTTTACACTGTACACAGTTTAACAGTTTAGTTAAACACATTTACAATTCTATATACTTTACTTCACTTAAAACATTTGTGTATTATATTGTAATATATAATATATAATAATATAATATTATTGTATTCAGTTATGTATATATTACTGAATATATTAATTTGTTTGTGGTTTCACTTCACTAGATAACTAGCGGCAAGGGGAAGACAGAGCTGCTTCCGGGGGACAGAGACAACCTGGCGATTCAGACCCGTGGGGGGCCGGAGAAGCATGAGGTCACCGGCTGGGTACTGGTGAGTAGAGTGAGACCCCCCCCCCCCCCACACACACACACACACACACACACACACACACAAACATACACAGACACACTTGAATTCTAAGTAAGCAAAGCAGTACAAACAATTATTTTTGGCGGAAAAGCCGTGCGTGATTTTTGCGTCACACTTTGGTCGTTCTACTTCACTGGATGTTGCTTCAGGTGCATTCCAACGTTATGCATTGACATGACTGACCTCCTCCTCCTGACCACCCACAGGGAGTTACACTCAACCCCATCCCACTGCTACAGTCAATGAAAAGTAAACATTGGTCTTCTGGCCTCTGGTTATCTAATTTTAACAGGCTGCTGTGTTTTCTTCCCTGGCCATTTTCTGTGATAGATTGTATTTGTGAAAATCCAAATATCTCCACAGGTGCAAGTCAGTACAGCAACAGTCAAACAACCATAAATAATCTTGAACGCCTCTTCATGCTTGACCATAACTCATAACAGTTTTATTGGAATGGGGGAGTTGTACACAATAATGTTCGTCTTGTGCTTGCTTGTTTATCACAAATCAAACAACTGAACTCTTCAGATAATGTAACCCCACCAATTTGACCAATTTCACCTTGGGTAGGATTAATTCAGTAAAACAAAATAAAAACAAAAGGATAACCATCGCCACCATACTGTTTCAGATCTCGCCGCTCACCAAGGAGGAGGAGGGCTTGTACGAGTGCCATGCTGTGAACTCCAAAGGAGAGGCCTCGGCCACGGGCAGCATTCATGTTGTGGAGTCCATCGATGATATCCCTATCAAGAAAGGTACCGCCCCCCGCCCACCCCCCCCAAAAAAAAACTCTGACATAAGCTGAAGCATAACGTGTAAGCTTATAGCACCATAAGGCATATATATCCTTTGAAAGTTGGGTTTATCTATATCTGTTAGGATTAGAATGTTGCTTTTGTGTGCATGTGCTCTCCCTCTATGGACTTAGGACTATAGAATCCCTCTGTCTGGCGGTGGAGTCAGTCTTGTCCCAGCTTGTTTGAGAGCGCCTGGCTGCTTGGCATCACCTGGGCCTCTCCGGAGGTGGAGATGGTTGCTGGTGTTCCCAATGCAAGCACTGACACATGCACAACCTTTAAAGCTTAGCTCCAGGCTGAACAACCTAGACACTGGAAAGAGAATGACTGTACATCATCAAATAATAAATGTTTACCTCACTTTAGGCAACTCCCCATGCATGCCATTTCTAAGCCACCTGCATTTCCTGGATACGCTCTCCGTCTTGCAAAATCCTATCTAGAGACTATCTATCTACAGACTTCTCGTGTTCTGCAATGGAATTTGGAATGGAGTGAGGTGCTGTTTATGCTTTTAACATTCTGTTTCTGTCCTTTCAGTCGCCAAGGACGATGAGCTGTGAGCGGCATGGCGTTTTCTGTGGTAGCTCCTGGCAGGATCAGGAGAGGATCTAACTGCCCTGACACCAGCAGGCTACAACCAACACTGACCAAAGAGGAGGACCAGTGCCAACATTCAATCCCGCACTATGCAGATTTGTTTACCAGATATCACCCCCCCCCAAAAAAAAAAAAAAAAACTTGCATTTTTCACATTTGCAACTTGTATTGCTGTCAGCTTCACACACAACTTGTCATTTATATCAAAACATTAATTCCTTTTTACAGATTACTGCAATCACTTAGCAAATGCGTCAAATGATTATTGCACATTTGGTTAATCAAACTTATCAAAGTATTTAATATTTCTGCCTCACCTGTGTTCCTCTTCCAAAAACGACTCTTTTGTGTGAATCAATCTTTCTCTTTAAAATGTGCTATTCAGATAAGTAGCTGCCTGGTTGCTAAAACATTTAAAACATACTAGCAACTTAAAAGTCCCCTATTATGAAAAACTAACTTTTCAGTGCTTCTGCAAATACATTTAGTTCTCTGGTGTTCAGCAAAAATATTCAGACATGTTTTTGGGGACCAGGGACCTATATTAACTTGTTGAAAAGGAGTATAATAGGGGACCTTTAATTTAAAAAAAGTTAAGTAGTTTGTTGGCTAAAGCGGAAACAGCTAGAAAGAAAACACACAACAACATACTGCTTGAACAGAACATACTCTATCCTCTGTGATTTTAAATGTATACAATATCTTTCCATTATTCTTTCCCTTATATTGGGTTTGACAAGCTCCACAGATATGCCTTTACAAAAGCTGTTGTGGTGAGAGATTGAGATTGACATGCAGGGAAACAAAACACATATAATCCCAATGCTCGTGTACCATGGGTTTAGTAACCAAACAAGAGTGTTGCATATCAGAGGTACTGTAAGACATGTATTGAGCAACACAGTGGATAGAAAATAGGAGGATTTGTGTTGGAATGTAGTAAGATACACTATCGGTGCTATTGCTCAACTCCTGTGACTGAGTAGAGGGTCATTATATATGGCTTCCGTTCAATAGACCATCAGGCTTTACTTTGACCAAATATTGTTTTTCATTCATAAGCTGTATGTTATTGTTGTATTCACTTTGGAAGAGAGGATTACTAATACTATTGATGTTACTATGATGTGACTTGTGTCACTCATGAATAAAATGTGTGGTGTTGGTATGATAATACTGAATGGCTGAATGCTTGCTTGAAAACAGAAATTGATAATGCCTTATATCTCTGGCCTTGGTTTTTCACATCTGCACAGAGGTAACTAGCCTCAAATCAGGTCAACTCATAATGAAAAGAATACTACTTGACACCCTGTTAAAAAAAAAAGGGTTCATTTATTTTTTCTAGTTTTACAAAAACTGTGAAAGATGATCGATTCTATTACAATGATACAAGACAAAAAAGAAAAAGAAACCAACAGTTGTCAAAATAAGCAAAACTGTAGTTTCATTTTAGATCAGTCTCATGCACTCACTCCCTCTATTCTCACCTTCCGTCTCTGTGCAGAGATGAGCTAATGTCTTTGACATTCCCAAAACACAATAGGGTTGCTGTTGACCGTGTGGGTGGCAGGGTGGCAGGGTGGGTGGCAGGGTGGCTGGGGGTTCAGCACCGTTCCTAACTGGTCATCATCCGAGGGGCGATACTCATGGACATGAGCTCCTGGAAGAGCAGTTTGCAGGCATAGGGCAGCCGCACCAGAGAGATCTGGAAAACAATGAGCGAGGAGAGGGTTTAACAGACACACACACACACGCGCACACACGCGCACACACACATACACACAGCACACACCCACGTTATGTTCATCACAGAGAGAAGAACCCACATGAAGACCTGATATCTGGACCCGTAGATGATGGACAGAGCTGATGCCGTGTACCTGCGTTTTGTTGCGGCAGCCCCTGCACTCATACGTGTGTGTGCGGGTGTTGGCGATGGCCATGAGCCCACAGAGGTTGCAGACGTGGACCTGGTAGGGGTCGGACGCCTCGAAGAGCCTCTCACGCAGGAACTGAGCGGCACCGTGGGCGATCTGACAATCACGCTCCATCTCTCCGAACCGAAGGCCGCCATCGCTGAGGACCAGAGGGAAATCAAGGAGCAGCGCTTAGGTGTGCTTGAAGACCCGCAATGATACCTTAGAAAGTCACCTATCCCCGAATGCACATACATACACTCACCTCATTAAGGGTGACAAAACACCACACAAGCACATTCCAAATTACCACTAACCTCTGAAAGCTCTCAAACCTGATCAAATCCCGTTGCAAAAACACCCAGCTGTCACTCTGGTTCAAACCCAGTGTACTGACAGTACAGTCTCCGTTGTCTCTCACCGTGATCTGCCCTCCATGGGCTGTCTGTTGAGGATCTGGACCGGCCCACGGGCCCTGGAGTGGATCTTGTCGTCCACCATGTGCTTCAGACGCTGGTAGTATGTGGGTCCGATGAAGATCTGTGAGGTGAGCTTGCGGCCAGTGAAACCATTGTACAGCACCTGAAGACGAGGGACTCGCTATTTACATCTGAGGACAACTGGTTCAGCTTGGCTTTAAATAATAATTGATTGAATGATTGGATTTTTCATGTGTATTTTCTGTGCAGACTTATCATGAAGCTTTTTAAACATGCCAGATCATTTGAATGCATTCGCTGTTCTACTGGGATGTGCAGTCGGCTCACTTTAGACATGTAGGTATTCTAAGTCGCTTTGGATAAAAGCATCTGCTTAATGACTAAGATGTGAAATGAGCAGGACTTCCTGTCTGGGAGCTGACGGTGAGCGGACTGGCAGGTCGACGTACTGGTAAATGGACTGCGCTTTTATCCAAAGCGCTTTACAATCAAGGCCTCTCATTCACCCATTCACACACCGATGGCGGCAGCTGCCATGCAAGGTGCTAGCCTGCTCATTGGGAGCGATTTGGGGTTCAGCCCGAACTAAAAGGTTCTGACCTCGTTTCCTCGCAGGTGATATCCGTACTCCGACAGCAGGCTGGAGACCTTCTGCACGTTCACCGCATCGTTGAACGGCGTGGCGTCACCGATCTCGCCTTTGTTTGCAGAAACCTGGAGGGACAGAGAGCGGTTTTCAGTTTCAGAGACGGACGCTCCACCGACAGCCATTTACAACGGTTTTTATTTTTTTATATTACTGAAAGAACTCCACCTGAGTAATCAAAATTCAAATCTGCTGACTGAAAGGTTCTAGTTGGAACAAAAAACAAGTGTGAGAGAGGGATAGACAGGATGACGGTACCTTGCCCTGCAGACACTCGATTAAATGTCCGACTGTCATACGAGAAGGGATAGCGTGGGGGTTGATGATGATGTCTGGGGTGATACCCTCACATGTGAAGGGCATGTCCTGGGGAGAGACGGGACAATACACTCACTCACATAAAAGGCTTTGTGATGGTTCACTCTAAAAGTGCTTTCTGAGGCATATTGTATTTCTGGAACCCGATATGTGTAATACAGCAACTTCTATTTACTTCCATCTCATGAGCGACATACTGCATGCATATTCCTTCTGGGTTGTTATTGACATTGGACTTCCTTTGGTTTTACTTGTGCTTAGGTCTAGAGTAAACATGATTTGTCCCTGGGCCGATGACTCGACCCCATGTTAAATATCTCCTGGCTCAGATGCTGTAGTCGACTTGATTTGAGATTCTTCTCATGCTCAGACAGAGACTGTACAGACTTGAGTGCATATTGACTGAAATCAGGGTCTTTCCTTGCTCACACAGGGACTGTATGGACAGAGGGTGAAAAGGATTCTGCCGTGGTGAGAAACATCCAGTAGGACTTATTTGAGTGGGTTGATGCTCTACCTCCTGTCTGTACTGGATGCCACAGGTACCCTTCTGTCCGTGTCGACTGGCAAACTTGTCTCCGATCTGAGGGATACGGACCGAGCGAACCTGCGGAAAACAGATCACACCAGGTTACACTACAGGGTACAGAGATGCCTTATGGCTCCAGGGTTGGAGAACAGAAATATGCTGTCAGAGTAGGGCTGTCAGAGTAGGGCTGTCAGAGTAGGTCATCCATCTGTCAATCTGTCAACGACTGACGATGAGTGAACACTTGGCATGTCTCTTCACCCGGAGGCTGACTGAGCAGCTTCTGAGGAGAGAATGCCGCCTGAAAGGTTCGTGTCATGGCGTATCCCAACCTGTCCATGCTGTGTGTGTTATACCTGCCGGAACTTTCCCTGGCAACTGGGGAAAAGAACCTGTCAGCAAGGCTTGTTTGTTACCCCTTAAATACCTTTAGGTCATTTGCTGGGTGGTTATCAAAATAAAAACAGGAAAGGATGTGTGTGTGTGTGTGTGTGTGTGTGTGTGTGTGTGTGTGTGTGTGTGTGTGTGTGTGTGTGTGTGTGTGTGTGTGTGGGAGGGAAGGGGGTGGGGGATTGGCTGGATTTTGGGTGAAGTCCAATGATGTTTGTCTCTTTTATTTCATCGCTATTAAGTGAAGACGGTCGGAATGAGACAAAAACACAACACAAACTATTCCCTTCTACCAAACAGAATCCTAGACCAGGCTTGTCGGAGCACCACGTACCCTGATCTTGCAGAACTTGTATCCCTCCTGATTGAGCGTGACCATGACCTGGTCCACGATGCCCGTCTCGCTGGTTCTCAGGAAGGTGCTGCAGTCCCTCTTGGTGTAGCGCCGGTTGGTGCTGTCCAGCTCGTCGTCGTTCTCCGGCAGCGTCACCGTCTTGCCGATGATGACGTCCTCGCCGGAGACGCGCACGCCGGGGGCGATCAGCCCGTCGTCGTCCAGCTTGTCGTAGATGGCGTGCCTCATACCTGAAACGGGAGGGGGAGGGGGTGGTACTCCGGCACCACAGAGCCACAGGCAGGTCCCTCATTCACCATTACCTGGATCTGAATGACAACTGCATGGGATTCAAAGTTGAAGCACAGACCGGATTTGATCCTTAGCGATTGCTACGTAAACAAAAGGCGTGAAAGTGAGTTTGGGACGGAGTAGCGGTCTGCTGAGAGAGGGAGAGTAGGCTCAGCGCTGGAGAGGGAGAGTAGGCTCAGCGCTGGAGAGGGAGAGTAGGCTCAGCGCTGGAGAGGGAGAGTAGGCTCAGCGCTGGAGGGTTTACTGACCCCTCTTTATCTCTGGAGATGCTAGGACCTACCCTGGCAGGTTTCACGGGTGGGCTTCTCGAAGATCTCCTCCTGATCAAAGCCTTTCTTCGACTCCTGCTCTTTGTAGGACCGGTAGAACACAGATCTGGAAGATAAGACAGACTTAAATACCACCATGATCTACACAAGGCAATTTGGGAGTCTTCACAGGGATAAAAAATCGCCTTACACATGCACACACGCACACGCGCACGCACGCACACACACACGCACACACACACGCACACACGCACACACGCACGCACGCACGCACACACACACACACACACACACACACGCACGCACGCACGTACACACACACACACACACACGCACACGCGCACACACACACACACACACACACACACACACACACACACACACCTGAAGAATCCACGGTCCACAGCAGATCTGTTCATGATGACAGAATCTTCCTGGTTGTATCCAGTGTATGACGCGATGGCCACGATAGAGTTGATGCCTAAAGTGGGTCGGAAGAGGACATATTAGTGAACCAGAACTGAAATGGCAGAAATGCTATCCTCACAACAGATTGCCTAATATTGCCCTTAGTGCATGGATAAAGAACATGTTTCCCCTAGAATTTTTTTCAGGCCTGGTGGTACGCACCCGGGGGGTCGGGCGGGGGGGGGGGGGGGGGCGGGGGGGGGGGGTCAAGTGGGCGGTCTGGGTGTCCTCCCCCAGGAACTTTTCAGCACTTCATTTCCTGCATTCTACTGAATTTCAATGCCTCAATTTGTGCTGGATTAGCTTGTCTGCTGCTATCTTAGCTAGCCATCTAGTTAGCCACCTTGAATGCCAATACCGTTTATAACTCTGTCCACATAGTTACTAGTACATCAGAAGACAGACTCAAAACTGGGGTTACTGGCTACATTAAGCTACTTAGCCACAGAGTTTTCCAGTATGTCCCACCAGTCTCATAATGAACCAAAACCATTTTTAGTTCATCACTCCCGGTCAGAAAATGTTTGCTATGTTAAACTCCATTGACTAAAATGTTAGCAATCTAAAAGCTATTTTGGTATTAAAAGAATTGGGGCGGGGGGGGGGGGGGGGCTCGTTGGCGTTTTTAAGGGAATTATCTGGGAAACACAGTCTTACAGTACATTTCATTGTACTCGGATCTTGTACATATGAGAAATCAACGTGAGCTTGGAGCGATCCATCACAGAGTGACCCATCTATCAGTACACGGTCTGACCTGCGGGCAGCTCTCGGAAGCGGAGGTACTCCATGGAGCGGGTGGTCACCAGGGGCTTCTGGGGGTAGTAGAGCACGTGGGCCAGGGTGTCCATCCGCACGTGGAAGTTGGTGATGTACACCCCCATAGCTTGTTTACCCATAGCAGACTGGTACGTGTTTCTGGGAGACTACACAGTGGCGTGGACAGAAAGGTTCATTTCCCATTCGCTCTAGATTTCAATCACACCATGATTTAAGACTTCTATTAACAATGATGGCTGTGGGGAGGGGCGTCGGCTAACCCCCTCTGTAGACTGGCTTCTATATTCCAACATGTCCTACCTGGTTGTGATCAGGGAAGGGTATGATGGAGGCGCAGACCCCGAGGATCATGGAGGGGTGAATCTCACAGTGGGTGTATGTGGAGCAGTAGGCCACGCCCTTCTCCTGGAGGTCGTCAGGGGTCATGGCCAGCATCACGGTCTCCTCCTCCAGGGTGTCGATGTACTCCACCACCCCGCTGGCCACCAGGTCCTGCCAGCTGTGGAGGGGACGACGAGGACAATCCTGCCGTCAACCTCCACCTCGTTCAATACAACGCACCGCTGGTCTCTGAGAGGGACCGTCTCCGGTCCGAGACGCAACGCACCTGTAGTTGTTGTACTCGCGCTCCTTCAGCTGGTCGATGTGTCTCCTCTTCAGCAGAAGCTTCTGTTTCTCCACGATCAGCAGCGGCCGACAGATCCGGCCTGCGTCTGTGTAGATCCTGATCTCCCGTTCCCGGATGTCCCTGATCATGGACACCTGGGAGACATCGCTCGGTCAGCAGGGCTGCCGTGTCGTCGTACCCGACTGGACTTTTTAAAGCCGGGAATCTGCCCTGCCGCACAATGACGCTATTTTCAATGTTCTTCTTTTACCTCAGACACAATGATGTCCATCTGCCTCCTCAGCTTCCTCAGCGTGTTCATCAGCTGTTCAGGGTCCTTGTGGATGCCGACCCAGCAACCGTTCACAAAAATCTTTGTGGCACTGTTTGGGGCAAGGAAAACCATGAAAACAATCACATGAAAAAATACCTACCTACCTTCCTACCCATAAGGCCATGAACTACAGAATATATTTACAGACAAGGGTCTTTCGGTATAGAATGATACAGTGCTGCCACCTGGTGGACAAGGCGAGTAATACTCACTCCGCAATGGCAGCTGGTGAAATCTCCTCCAGATTCTCCATGCTCCACTCCTCTAAGAACTCCAGGATGGGTGAAGGCTGGGAGCCCACGGAGATGTAGGCCATGAGGGCCAGGTTCTTCACCAGACCCACCGCGTGACCCTGGGAGGAGAGGACACACACGGGACCTGTGACCTGGAGAAGAGCGCTATACAACCAACCTCACTTCCAATGATATAGTATCTCTCTACCATCTATACAATAACCACCGATCAAATGACAGATCACAACCGCATCTACGTGGCCGAGCCGCCAGAGGGCGCTGCGGGGACGTGTTAGGGCAGGGCGCACGGCGGGGACGTGTTAGGGCAGGGCGCGCGGGGACGTGTTAGGGCAGGGCGCACGGGGACGTGTTAGGGCAGGGCGCACGGGGACGTGTTAGGGCAGGGCGCGTGGGGACGTGTTAGGGCAGGGCGCGCGGGGACGTGTTAGGGCGGGGCGCACGGGGACGTGTTAGGGCGGGGCGCACGGGGACGTGTTAGGGCAGGGCGCACGGGGACGTGTTAGGGCGGGGCGCACGGGGACGTGTTAGGGCGGGGCGCACGGGGACGTGTTAGGGCAGGGCGCACGGGGACGTGTTAGGGCAGGGCGCACGGGGACGTGTTAGGGCAGGGCGCGCGGGGACGTGTTAGGGCAGGGCGCACGGGGACGTGTTAGGGCAGGGCGCACGGGGACGTGTTAGGGCAGGGCGCGCGGGGACGTGTTAGGGCAGGGCGCACGGGGACGTGTTAGGGCAGGGCGCACGGGGACGTGTTAGGGCAGGACGCTGCGGGGACGTGTTAGGGCAGGGCGCGCGGGGACGTGTTAGGGCGGGGCGCACGGGGACGTGTTAGGGCGGGGCGCACGACGGGAAAGAGAGATATAGATCGCTACATAAAATTGGGATGGGCGCGTTCGTTTCGGTTTATGGTGTACGTACGCCAAAGGTGATGATTTGGAAGGTGGATTTTAACTGATTCGGTCGATTTATCTGCCTCTGGGGTTATGAGTAACGCTTTCTATACATAGTGCAGCTGTATAGGTCACGGATTTCATTACTGATGAATGGATGGACAGATAGAACGTGCAGAATAACCATACTGGGCATATAATGGTAGATAGATTGATTAATAGACAGAGGCACTTAGCATAAATCTTAAAGCTAAATCTCATCTACAGTCAGGTGAATAGGGAAGGTGGAAGCTAAGCTAGCTAGCTATAGAGCTTGAACATAGGGCTATGTTCCATTGTTAGCAATGCTACAGAGCATTATAACACAGGCACCTGTACTAGTTAGGCCTAATTCATCAGTGGCCCATCGACCATGAACACGGGTGACGGGTGGTAGTTTGTACTATACCTCGGGGGTCTCAGCCGGACACACCATTCCCCACAGGGTGTTGTGGAGCTGCCTGGGCTTGGCCAGCTTGCCGTCGCGACCGATTGGGGAGTTGACACGGCGGAGATGGGACAGGGTGGAGGCGAAGGTCAAGCGGTTCAACACCTGTGGATGGACAACAAAACATGAAGCACTTTGGAACGGCAACATTTGCCTCAGTGCGCTAACTAGGAGCGTCGATAACACACTGGGGACAGGATTGAATTTAGAATGAAGATAACCAATTTCAGTGAAAGCATTTAGACTGTGGTTCTCCCACGTCTCCTCACCTGAGACACCCCGGCCCTGGCCTGGTGGGCCTTCTTCACATCCCCCCAGTTCCCTGTGGCCAGTGAGTACTTCAGGCCATCGGAAATGATGCGCGTCTTGATGGCCAAGTCCAGGTTGAAGTCCTTCCCTCTGTCGATGAACTTCTGGGCGTAGATTCTGATCTCCTTCAGCAGGTTCTTGAACATTCTGTCGATTTTTTGCAGATCTTGATTAGTTCCCGCATCCTGAACCTACAGTAATTTGTTCGTATGACACCTATTGACTGACTGAGTTGTATTTTTACCCTCTGAACAGGAAAGCCAGCAGCGGCCCGGCCAAGTCCAATCTCTTGTTACCGTAGTGATCTCTGTCATCCAGCTCTCTTCTGCCCAAAGCTGCCAACAGGAGCCTGTGGACCATGTACCTGCAGACAGACACACACTCATACATCACTAGAAATCCAACCACTGTCTCTATTAAACTCAGCTCAAACTGTTAAAACATGGAGACAAAAACAAGACAGCATCCATGCAACTTACCCTAAGAAGTAGGCTTTTTTGGTCTCGCAGAAGTCGCTGACCCCCACATGAGGCAGCACCTCCTTCTGCAGCACCTCCTTGGCGTACTTGATCCTCCTCTCCTTGGTGACGCCGGGCTTTGCACCTCTGGAGCCGATAAAGTTGAGAGCCACGTTCTGCTCCTGGATCACGAAGGCCTCGTCCAGAGAAGGCTTTACCTGTAGGCAGAGGGAGGAGCCATGAATGACAGGACTAGCAAAATTCTAGTGGGAGTGCTATTCAATACGACAAAGACTTCATTGTCAAGGTATGGCTTTTAAAGCAGTCTATGGCCGTGGTGACATTAAACTGTATCACCCTTTTGCAATTGAGATCAATGGGGAGTGGCCACAATGTCATACGAAACGGACCAACGTCTTTTTATTGTGTGAGCGGAGTGTTTTGTGGTTAGAGCTCCGGGCACCTCAAGTGGTAAAACGGTTAGATTTTTTTGTCCGGGGCACTTTAAGGTAGCCTGGCTTCATCATCCCGATCACGTGATCTCACATTCTGTTTCTCTCCGCAGATCAGTCTGGTCACACTCCAATTCCACTGAGTTCCACCCAGCAGATATTTGCAGTGCCAATCACAACCGTTTATCTAATATGGGGTGGATTGGATACAACGACTCTACCCTTTTAATACAAAGATACGATGACTAACCCACATTTGTTGGACTGATTGGTTATAGGTCTATCCAATAGCGTCCAGAGGCATTTTGGTCTGAGACCATTGATAACACCCCTTGGAAATCGAAAATAAACTGCTCCAGACCCTGCACATTTTTGCAAATTGGGTCTGGCAAAGCCAGGCCAACTTAAAGGTGCTATAAATAACATTTTATGTACTAGACAAATCATTTAAATAAAAAAAAAAGGCTCAGGAGCCAATAGTATTACAACTCCTGGTCGTTCCCGAGACAAATCCTACTGCATGGTACCAATGTCGTAATACCATCTGCTCACCAGCCTTGTGAGAGGTGGAACCCAAACCTCACACATCCCAGACAGAGAAAACACAACATTTTTTAAATGATGAGTTCATAATCTATAGCGAGCAATTTTTTATTCCTTTCTAAAAGCTCTGTGAATGTTTTTTTTTAATGATTTGTCTACATAAAATGTTATCTATATCACCTCTAATTATGGCAACAAAAAGACATGGCTGCCGGACATAGTGTCACCACAGCCTAAGGCTATTTCTTTACCATCTCCATCATCTCAGGGTCGTCAAAGTCATAGATGATGTGTTCCAAGATGTCTCTGTCAGACACGAAGCCCAGGGCACGGAACACGATGATGATAGGCACTTCCTGTCTGATGTAGGGCAAGGTGGAAACGATCCTCTGACCAATAGCACTCTTCTTCACCCCCTGGGAGACACAATGAAACAAGGAAACATACCAAGAAAAGGTGAATACGACAAAGCTGGAAAGTAGGGCTGGAGATAAGACGTGCCATGTCCAGGTAATGGTATGGGTAACAACGGACTATAAGGTGTGAGTGGTCATGTCTCACCTGTCCTCCCCTAGCCATCATGCTGACCCAGATGGAGCTGGTGGGGCGGGAGGAGTTCTCCAAGCAGGAGCGGCACTCCCCTGTGTAGGCATACTTGGAGTCCTTCTTGGCAAAGACGTAAACCGTGTTGGTGGCCATCTTCTCCTGGGCGATCAGAACCTGCAAGCCCCCAAAAAGGATAAACGGTAAATGGAGTGCACATATATAGCACTTTTATCCAAAGCGCTTTACAACAGCCTCTCGTTCACTCATTCATTCACCCAGCTGCCATGCAAGGTGCTAGCCTGCTCATTGGGAGCAACGCTGACGGGAGGAGCTGGAATCGAACCGGGAACCTTCTGATTCCCGGACGGCTACTCTACCTGCTGCGCTACTGCCGCCGCACAATGGATGGTTCTAGATGAGTAATAAGACCCCTAAAAGAGCCCGACAGGGCGTTCAGAACCCCAAAGCAAAGACCGGCTGGGCAAACATGATCTTGATTATTACTCGGCTACTTACCAATGACATTAATAGGCCTACACTTTTTTATTACGCTAGCGAAATGGTTCCGTGTGCATGGGCGTTTTCAGAGGTTCACATACAACAGACAAAACCGTGATTAACTGTTTAGAATGTTCAGCTACTTTCAGACAACTTTCAACTGATGCCCATAGACATATAGTGTGTTGACCTTAGCAGCGGACAATATTGCTCGGTTGCCACTGACGTCGGTCAATTATCTAGAAATAATTGACTGGTAGAATGTGCTATTGTCCAATCAGAATCGAGTATTCGAGAGAGCCTTGTAATTAATCCATCCATCCATCCATCTTCATCCGCTTATCTGGGGTCGGGTCATGGAGGCAGCAGCTCCAGCAGGGGGCCCCAGACATCCCTTTCCCTAGCAGCATCAACCAGCTCTGCCTGGGGAATCTTTAGCCGCTCACAGGCCAGTGTGGAGATGTAATCCCGCCACCTAGTCCTGGGTCTACCCCGCGGCCTCCTCCCAGCCGGACACGCCTGGAACACCTCCCTAGGGAGGCGTCCAGGAGGCATCCTCACTAGATGCCCGAACCACCTCAACTGGCTCCTTTCGACGCAAAGGAGCAGCGGCTCTACTCCGAGTCTCTCCCGGATGACTGAACTTCTCACCCGATCTCTCAGGGAGACCCCAGCCACCCTCCGGAGAAAACTCATTTCGGCCGCTTGTATCCGTGATCTCCTTGTAATTAATAAATAAATAAATATTATACTCCATCAGACCTGGGTCAAAAATCGTTTTCATTTCAATTACTTGTGCTGGACTGGACCTGTGCTGGACTGATCTTTCCTGACACAATAAAACCAATGGGCTGTTCCCAAAAATACAAACCGATTCAAGCTTACTGTAAAGTAATCGATCAAAAGATTCCAAAGAGTATTTTGACCTGGATGTAAATACACCATCCTCCCACAAACTCTGGTACCTTCTCGGAGCCGTTGATGATGAAGTAGCCCCCAGGGTCCAGCGGACACTCGTTGAGCTCACAGAGATCACGGTCGGTCAGACCGCTGAGCAGGCAGTAGGTGGAGCGGAGCATGATGGGGATCTTGCCGATGAACGTCTTCTGGTGCTGCGTCTGCAGCTGGTCCTCGCCCTCCTTGATGATGGTCTTGGTGATGTCCACATACAGGGGGGCGCAGTATCTAGACGGGGAGCGGGGCAGCAGAGTCACAAGTCAACGTTAGCATACTGGTCATATTGTTTGTATTTGCACCGTGGTCACCTGATAGGATTTCGAAATAATCGTTGAGAGATGAAGAAGTCGATAAGAGATGAAGGAGTGCAGATGGACTGCCTTACGTGAGGTTTCGGAGTCTGGCTTCATTGGGCATCATAGGCGAGGGCGCTCCATCCCTCTCCCAGTGAGTGGGTTTGGACAGGTAGATCTGCTCAAACTTTAGCAGGTAACGTGGCTGCGGAGAGGCACAGAATGGCTTGATCAGTAAAACTACGAATGTTTTTTTCCCTGTAGTGGGAAGACCCTACAGACCCTGCAGCATGCCAAAGAGGTCGTCTAATGGATAGATATCACAGCATCTATAGAAGCCAATGTAAAGAAGCAAATATGTGCTGAAGCGTTTCACTCACTGGTTCCTCCACCTCCCCCGAGGTGTGCTGCGCCTCGGCCTGCAGGTCGATGGGCGGGGCGTCCTCCACGATCCTCTGCACCGACATCTGGATGAACTCATCAAAGGAGTCCAGCTGCTGACGCACGAGGCCCTTCTCATCAAAATAGGAGCTGGGGGTGGGGGTGCATTACATACATGTCAGACGCGTGCGCTGGACATTCATTTGCAAACAAGCTGTAGCTGTAAATGTTTAGTGTAGAATTATTAAATACCTGATGACAATCCAACAAGCTTCCTGCCACAAATCTGGTGTGATTTCATCCTCATCCTCATCATATTGGATATCTAGAGAACATCACAAAAGCAACGTGTCTTACATTCCATGAATCAAACATGTTGTTGCTGATATTAAGATTAATTCACAGACAATAAACAGATCAATAAACAGGTTCAAATCTACATTTCACATTTAAGGAATATGGGTTGACAGGTATGGAGAATAACATCAGGTAACTCTAGCTAGCTAACTAACATCATCGTATTATATGAGTAACGTTAGGTTTCATACATTTAAGGAATATGGGTTGACAGGTATGGAGAATAACATCAGGTATTGTATAAATGTATGAGTAACGTTAGGTAGTAGCTAGTTAGGTACAGGCATGAGACTATATACTACTACACTACAGCAGGTAAACCAGGAAGATAGCCAATCAGCCACTGTGGAATAAAGTGATCCAGTGGTAGATACTCTTTCTTTTGAATCTTGAATAAAGTGATCCAGTGGTAGATACTCTTTCTTTTTCATCTTGAATAAAGTGATCCAGTGGTAGATACTCTTTCTTTTTCATCTTGAATAAAGTGATCCAGTGGTAGATACTCTTTCTTTTTCATCTTGAACTGTAGCTATCTAGATGTATGTAGTTATGTAGCTATCTAGATGTATGTAGTTATGTAGTTATGTAGTTATGTAGCTATCTAGATGTATGTAGTTATGTAGTTATCTAGATGTATGTAGTTATGTAGTTATCTAGATGTATGTAGTTATGTATCTATCTAGATGTATGTAGTTATGTATCGATCTAGATGTATGTAGTTATGTATCGATCTAGATGTATGTAGTTATGTAACTATCTATCTAAACAGCCACCTCTTGATGCGCTGGGGCGCCATTAGCAGCTCCTAGACTAACTAGCGGTTCAGGCTCAGCTAGGTCACTAAATACAACATTATTCATAAACGGGTCAGCTTCCAACTCACCCTCGTCTTGGTCATACATGCTCGCACCTTGGTCGTGTTCTTATTCCCCTAAGTATGGATCAGAGATGGTTAATAGTGTGCTCAACTATCTCTAACGTTGTCTAACTGCTCGCTAGCATGCTAATGTTAGCATGATGGACACAAAAAGCTCGGCTCATTCTTTGAACGTCATTTCCTGTACGTTTATGTTTTGGTTGTGCAATTTAATTCAAAATAAATAGTATACAGTGCTGCCGTTATAATACATTCCCAAATATTATACATATTTATATATTTATTAAAACTGCCAAATTAGATGCTCTATTTCAATAGTAAATGATTAATCAAATTATAAATACATGTACGTGAACACACTTTACAGCGTCATATCCGGTCAGGATATCAACCTCTATGAACACATCCATGAATTCGACACACATGTGCACCTATTGAAGGTTAATTATTTTATCTACCGCTTTATCCGTAAAGATGTATCGATTGTTACAATTCCCGCTACGGGTGCTTTCCTCCAAATGTCACCTGTCCTTTCCCAACTTATCTGTGAAGAGGAGAATCAAATGCAATCCAATCCTGCATGTCTCCGTGTTGGGAGATCAGATTGGTCATGAACTTTCTCACATAACTGATCACACACGGGCACATTGTCGACTCTACGGCACCGGGAGAACAGCATCAGGTGAAACTAAAGAGCAGTTAACAAGTAACAGAATCCAAAGTACTTACACCTCCATAGAGCCTGAGAAGGAGGAGGAATTTGTTTTCCTGGACAACACGGAACCAAAAGAAGATACCCAGGAGGACAACACGGAACCAAAAGAAGATACCCAGGAGGACAAACTCTGCCTGCAGATGCTTACTGCTCACATGACTCCTAAAGAAGAGATTATATCAGTGAGGTCAGGTGCTGATAAACAGCAGAGGTCCCTTGAGCAACAGCTGCGGACACTGCAATCTGGGACTAAAGAGGACGTGAAGTCAGACTCCCTCATTGAGTTCCATGATATTGGATTTCCCCTTGAGGAAAAAGGCAATAAGAAGAAACCAAAAGGGCAGCAGAAAATATACGGTTCCCCAGATGTGGAGGAACCCATCAGTGACACCAGCTGTTCAGGGTGTGGAGCTATCATGCATTGCACTGACCCAGATGTGGCAGGCTACTTACCAAGCGAGAAGTACAAACTCCTCCTGGAAGAGGACCAATTGAAAAAGGCTATTTGCCAACGTTGCTTCCTACTTACACATCACCAAAAGGCATTGACTGTGAAGATGTCAAAGGAGGAATATCGGAAAATTGTACATAGGGTAAAATCCCAGAAAGCATTGGTAATGTTGATCGTAGATCTCCTGGATATCCCAGACTCCATAGTGCCTGACCTGTTGGACCTTGTTGGGAAGAACAAACACATTGTGGTTCTGGGAAATAAAATTGACTTGCTTCCTCGAGACTCAGACAACTACTTAACACGGATTAAGCGGCAGCTTTCCCAGTATTGCACAGATGCTGGGATTGGAGACAACACAAAAGACATCCACCTCATCAGTGCCAAAACGGGATACGGAATAGAAAATCTAATTTCCAGCCTACAAAGGTCATGGAAGTACAAGGGAGATGTCTATCTGGTGGGAACTGCCAATGCAGGAAAGTCAACTCTGTTCAACACGTTACTGGAGTCGGACTACTGCAAATCCAAAGCATCCGATGTGATCCACAAAGCCACCATATCACCATGGCCTGGTAAGATGAACGTAGAGAGAGAGTACTACCCACCCAACCGGCTGTTGATGAAGCCTAAATGGCCAAGTTGTACCACAAGACATCCCTTATGTCCCACTGTTACATTAGAGTAGAATGTACCAAATGTCTTTGTTCTGCAATGCAATTCACAGGAACGACGCTGAACTTGTTGAAGTTCCCCATCATCAACCCAACTCCGTACCGCATGTTCAAGCGGTCAGAGAGACTCAAGCTCACCTCGCAACAGACAGAGAAGGACTTTTCTCCACAGGAGCTGAAGAGACTGGAACAGTTCAGCAAACAGGGCTACCTAGTTGGTAAGAAGTTGGTATGATGGACATATACAGTAGGCCTATATAATACACAAGTGAGAACTACCACTACATCTTTGTGTTTAAAAAAAATCCATAATGATCCTTTAAATCACGCACTGATGTTTTTTGGCTAAAGCTAATGTTATTCAAGTCATATATTTCAAGCCAAGAAAAGTAGATGTATTGTTTATTAGGATCTCCATTAGTTGCTGCCAAGGTGACCGCTGATCTAACTGGGATCCACAAAAACATATCAAACACAGTTGTCAACTGGAATATGTACTGGAATTGCTTTATTTATGCACAGTTCTAGCACTGGCTTTCTTTAATGCCATGATTTGATGACCTGGTCTAGGTCACATCGGCAGAACCTTCCGGGCCCCAGCTGAGCATGACACAGGCTTGGTGGAGTTTGATGCTGACAGTTTGGCCTATGGTGAAGGTATGAGCGAAGAGGAGGAAAGTGTCCGAGTGCCTTCTAACCACTCAGCTGAGATGGAATTCACCCACAACGAACTCAAAGATGCCCACTGGCTCCATGACACCCCTGGCATCATGAAAGACCATGATGTGAGATGACATCTTTCTACTTCTTCTCAATCCCTGTAATGGCTATTACGTTAAACATAATTGTAATACTTACTATGTATTTATATACCACCTTTCCAGATGCTCGAAGCACTGTTAGAGAGAAGCGTTGGGGGTACCTCGTCTACAATCAGTGTGTAGCACCATCAGGGTGATGGTCGGCTTCCAGTGTGAACAGGGAGGGCCAGCTCTAGTCCTGACTAGAGTGCTACTAAATTAGGGCTTCAGTGGGCAAAATGTTGTGACCTAGTCTAGCGCATGCAGCCCTATTCAACCAGCCGTGTGGTATTCTTGTCTTGCCAGATATAATAATCCATGTTTAACCATTCAACTTTCTCACTAGAAAAGAAAAAGAAACAACAATCCCAACCAAACTAGATTGTTATAATTGTCACAAATAGAACTTGAAAAGTTGCTCAGAGAGCACAGACTTCCGCCTATGAATGCATTTGGTGGCTCTGTGCAAGCAGGACATATTTAGTATTGCTTAGGGGTGGGAAGACACCTCACAATTCGATTCCGCTACAGAGGGCACCGATGCAAATCCAAAATGATTATGGATTGTAAAAGGATTCTCGGTCCTGCCTAGTCACATGCAACCCAGGGAACAGCACTCTGCCCCCTCTCTTGTGCAGTTGACTGTGCCGAGTTGATTCACCAATTTTTTGTTTCACCATCATGCGACAACGAATTTAAGATTACAGTGCGGGACTTTTTTTTTTAATGTAAGCCTGGTCTAAAAAATGCACGCTGTCGCTGGGGAGGAGGTAATGAAAATGTACACCAAGGGCATTTGTATTACAAATAGTTTTGTCCCACTACACAGCAAGCAGTGCATACTGTAATACAGAAGGTGGGATGAGGCTGATATTGATCTGTAGCTTTGAGTTGAAGGTTTGGTTGAGCTGAGTTGGATTAAAATACTGCATCATGTGTACTGTGACCCTCGTTTCTCTTCAGCTAAAGTCTATTGTCATGTTTTTGTTTCCATAGGAACTTAGAATAGAGGAATAACATGAATGGTGTACCGTGAGCCTCGTGAGACCATCCTGAGTTCAAATGAACTTGCTAGATCAGCATGGCCTCACGGGGCTAGCGTACTGTAGGCCTAGCTGTTTACCTGCACTCTGTGGCCTAATTAATGACGCATTAAGTTTCCATTCTGACCTAGGAGTGTTATTTGTTATTGTACGGCAGATACAAGCAGTGACTTTGCATGCTCCGAGGCAGAATGGAGCACCTTTGTTTCTTGACAACTCCATTTTAAAGTAGCAGAATGCTGCAGTATATTTAAGTACATTTTAAGATGTATTCATTTCCTGTTAATAGTTTGTATTGCTTTTATATAAGGGATTTTTTTTACAAGAATGTCTCAACCCAAGGTAGAACATGCACGTATTAAGCTTTGTTTTTTTAATTAATTTCAGCATATAGAGTTCCTTCTCTTGTCATTCACGTCCCCACCCCTCTTTTGTTCTCTCACACACAAATATCAGGTCCTTACTCTGCTGACAGAGCAGGAAGTGAAGTTGCTGGTGCCCACACACGCCATCATACCAAGGACGTTTGTACTCAAGCCAGGAATGGTTCTCTTTCTGGGAGCCTTGGGTCGAATTGACTATCTTCAGGTGACTGCATCCTTTACTTGTCCAGTGTTCATGAGACAGTGCTAAACGTCCATTAAAACTGTTGGAAGTTTTCAATTTTTGCAGGTTTTATCACGGGTTGTTCTCATTCTGACCAACTGAAATGTATTGTGAACTTTCCCAGGGGGAGAAGTCTTGCTGGTTCTCGGTCATTGCCTCCAACAAGGTCCCAGTGCACATAACCAGCCTGGACAAGGCTGACAGCATCTACCAGAAGCATGCTGGTCACACCTTGCTTGGGGTAAGTAGATTGTAATGATGTAATTTAATATACACAGTTCTTTCACATTTTTAACCAAACCCCTATTTGTGCTGTTGGGAATTTCCTAGATTCAAGTAATTTGATGTTTCAGAATCAAAAAGGGCAAACAACAATGGTCTTTTGATGGGTTTTAATAAGCAATGTGTACACAAAGAACCTGACTCCTGCCTACATACCTGTAGTTCTACCAAAGCATCAAGGTCCCTTGTCCCCCTTTATAGACATAATATGAGATAAGTCCACCCAGGAGAAGAATGCCTCTGCCCTTTCACCACCAGCCCCAATACATACTGTACGAGACCATTAGCCATACTGGCATCTTTTGGAGTAACTTTTCTGGACAGTGTTTTCATCTGGGTCCAACTACGAGACTTTCTCCATGGCAGAAATTAATTGTAAGATTCAAACTATACCCCTCAGTGCTACACACAGCCAAGGCCCATCAGGGATACTAAGATGTGTTAAGTGTAGAGTTCTTCTGTGTGCACAGGTCCCAATGGGGGGAGAAGAGCGCATGAAGACGTTCCCCCCTCTAGTCTCTCAAGAGTTTGAGCTTACGGGCCAGGGCTATGACAAAGCCATTGCTGACATCAAGATGTCCTCTGCCGGTAACTAACTCCACACACCTCAAACTTGTTGTAAATTGTGTCATGGATATATTGTTACTTGTTCTGTAATCTAGTAGAAAATAATCTCGTATCTATTAGTTTAAAAAGTTGAGCTTTTGCATTTTTTCTTGCCAATTTTAATATGTCTAGTTAAAATAGTTGTCATATTCGATTAACAGTGAATTAATTTGTCTAAAACCATTTCTCCTGTTATGTACACACTTGCACACATGCAACAAGTTAAAAGTCAAAGTGCATTAAGGCTCAAGATGACTTCTTATTTTGATCCCAGGTTGGGTGGCAGTGACGGGAGTGGAGGGGAACACGCTTGTACTGCGGGTTCACGCCCCAGAGGGGTGTGGCCTGTCTCTGAGGAGCCCTCCTCTACTACCCCATATTGTTACTGTCAAGGGGGAACGCATCAGGAAGTCCCTTGCCTACAAGCCCAGGAGATCCCCTGCTCTGCTGGACACCAGCATCTCGTACAAAGGAGCAGAGAGGCTAAAGGGGAAGCAGAGAAAATGAAATGGATCTGTGTCTGTTTTTAGTTTAACATTTACTGGTTTTCACTCCTTGCTACAGTAGTCAATTGTTGCGATTTAAATGTGTAAAGCTGAATAAGTATCAATGCTGATTTATTGAAGAGTTAAATATTATTTTATATACCTTTTGTACACAAGATATAGTTTACATTTCTGTCAACATAACCAGTATACTCCCTGACAAACAGCTCATTAAAATCAGCCTCAAGTCTATTCATTGTAAGGATGTGTAAGATGTTCTGTAAGCCTACTATTTCAGAAGAACCTAAACTAGAGCAGATTGAAAGGACACATGGCTTTTTTTGGACTGTTAGCCCATTTTTATTTCAAAATGTACAGAGTAGGAAAAAGGTAGAAGACAGGACATTAACCTGTGAAACTGCACAAAATTGTTAAGAGGCACATTTCATAAATTCTTGGGGTCATATCTAATAACTCCCCACTTTGATGACGGTTAGTCCATTTTTTGAAGATGGCAATCTTTTAATAAAAAGAGTAGATAATTCTTCACTATTTTCAAAAAGCAAGATAAGAGAACGGTTACAAAAGCTGTGAAATAAACATGAAATAAAAGCCATACTGTTATAAGTAAACAAAGAAAATGTGTAGATAATTTACATGGGCATACAAAGTGTACATTTACAGTGATAAGGGACCTAGCGTTCTACTCTGTATAACTGCATTTTAAACATGGGTTCTACAGTCTAGTGCACCATTTTTTGCAGGATAGCTGTGGTCTAATTTATTTCAAAAAGTCAGGAAACGCTAAACATGAACAAATCTAACTTTGGCATCACACCCAGACAATATTGCACTGAATTTATTAACAAAGTACGTGTGTTGTTTCTGTATTATCAATTCTGCCGGGGCTAGCAACCAACTGGAAGGAAGAAGCATTTCTCTACAGTATGATGAGCTTACTGTAGGCTGAAGTTGTGTAGTGGTGTATTTAGGTTGTGTTCTTGGGATATTTTCAGTCTGCTTCACTCATAGCATTTCACTTTTCAATCAATCCTGCAGTTCGTACATAAACCGTACCTCAAACACACCAGAACACACTAGACCTATTGTATAGCCAATGGGATGGCCTTTGCAATTAGCCTAAACATACAATACATCTCAGGAATGATCAGAGGCACACGATTCAGTCTAATTCAATAAATGGAATCATAGAGTTCTTGCAGTCTAAACTAAATATGCTATCGTTTATATATGTATATGCCTACAGTGTTATGATACACATGTTCAACATCAAAACAAAAGAAACATTACAGGATGATTGTCAAAGGCACTGGAGTAAAGGGACACACGCCTGGCAGCACCGGCATGCCAAACATACAAAATAATCTTTGGACTTCATCAAATCAAACACAAAATGACATTTCTAATAATAATGCATTTTACCATCGAGGCTACTTTTTATTTCATCATAAGCAGTCTGTCTCCACCTGTGGCTTTCTTGTTTTGAATCTTGTTGCTCTCATGGTCTATGTTAACAGATGGGTGGGTTTAATATGGGTTAGTTTTACTTGTCCATTGGATAGACTGGTCATCCATGCACTGAACCAAATGATACAATGACTATCAGAAAAAAATCTGAAGTTCACAGAAAAAAAGAGTGGCCTACTGTCTCTGATGTGGAACACTTTGAACATGCACCCTCTATCCCCCCCTCCATGCACCCTCTATCCCCCCCTCCATGCACCCTCTATCCCCCCCTCCATGCACCCTCTATCCCCCCCTCCATGCACCCTCTATCCCCCCCTCCATGCACCCTCTATCCCCCCCTCCATGCACCCTCTATCCCCCCCTCCATGCACCCTCTATCCCCCCCTCCATGCACCCTCTATCCCCCCCTCCATGCACCCTCTATCCCCCCCTCCATGCACCCTCTATCCCCCCCTCCATGCACCCTCTATCCCCCCCTCCATTGAAAAGTATAGGCTGCTTCACTGGAGTGGACTGACACAAAAGGATCGAGAGGCCTATTATTTTCTGAGCCTATTTGGGCACGGACCTCCTGGGTTCTCTAATCACGACTCACTGCGGGAACGGAGGGGTTGCTTTGGTTCCTCTTTGAATAAGTGTTACACTTCCTTTCACAATGGATTTACTATGGTTGCTCTTCAACAGAGATGACAGATTAAACAACGGTGTGCTGAAGGAGGGAGGAATCATCTCTTGGGCGTGTTCTAAATGTACTGTACAAAACCTGTTTCCATTTCTGACTTCAAGTTAATGTCAACCACTACCTCAAATATACATTTATATTTTAGTTAACACACCAGACCCTATGAGATGTCAGTGTGTTGGATACTACAATCAAATTAATGTCATATGTTAGTACTTGCTGAGTGTCTGAGCATCTCATAAGATTATACTCTGATCATAAGAGACTGTGACCACTCACAGTTGTCAAATTTACACATCCTTAAAAATATATAATTTTATGTCCACTATATGCACAGTAGCTATAATGCATGTACAGTAGCTCTACCAATATAAATCAAATTACCACACAGACCTTATAATCATCCCAAATCTACTATAACAATACATTCTCAGAGTAGGCACACCATAGACTAGGCATTTTTTCACTGTGAGCAAACATTTAAAAGTGACAGCATCTATAAAACCGTGCTTGTTCAGACATGGGTAGACTGCTCACACAAAAAAATATTTTATAGGTGTAATTATATTGGAAAAAAGAGCAATGTGTAATTATATTGGGGGAAAATGTGAAGAAAAAAAACAAAAAACAAAACAACAAGCAAAAACAACAACAAAAAACTACGCACCTGAAAAATGGGCACTCACTGGTTTGCCTCGGATGCATTGTCCAAATAATACACGTTCACCAGGTGGCGATTCAGGTGGCGCCGATACTCCACCTCCAAAGGGAAGGTGCGGTCACAGAAGATGCACATGTGACTCTTGAGTTCGGTTGGTGTTGGTATCTCATCCGTGGGAGTTTCGGGGTCTGTCAGCTTTCCTGCTCCATCCGAGGATGCCTGCAGCCCATTGAGGCCAGAGTCATCACTGCCCTCTGAGGCGGCGTCACTGATGTCACTTCCTCCATCATGGCTGTGGATGCCCTCATCCTCCTCTGTGTCAGTGGGCTTGTCCCGGGGCCCTGGAAGCTCCAGGGAGGGTGACGTCGGTTTTGCCTGTGGTCGTCTGAAAGTTGGAGAGCTGCCTCCTTCTGTGGGAGATGGGGTTTCGTTACCACAGGTACTGGATATTCCAGCAGTCTCCCCAGTTTTGTCAGAAACCTCTGCCTTCTCTATCCTTGAAGGGGTCTCCTTAGCTGTGGGGGCCTCCTGCTCAGCGAGGTTGAGCTGTTTATCTGTAGTACTCTCCTCACTGTTTGCCGTCAGGATGGCCAGAAGTCTGCTGAATCTCTTCGGTTCAGAAGACTGCTGAATCTCTGTACTGCTACGAAGAGAACAGGAATTCTCAGCCATGGGACACTTGTTGTTCTCAAGGGTGACTACTATCTCTTTCTTGTTTGTCTTTTTGGTCTTCTTTAATTTGATGACAGCAGGCAAGTCTGTCATCTCGTTTGCCTGGCCTTCCTTCACTGACACTGGGCCAGGCTCAGTGTTCTTGGGAACTCTTTGAGGGTTGCTGGGTTTTGATTGTTGCTTATCTGCAGTCTTGACTTTCAACCGTTTGCCCTTGTTGTTGGTGCAGGGCTGCTGAGGAGATGCCTTTGTTGATAAGTCCAAAGCCTCTGTTGCTTTTCTCTTCGTTGCCCTTGCCTTGGTCTTGGCTCCCTGATTTTTCACTGGAACTTCTTTACTTTCTGGGGCTTCACTGACAATCTTTTCAGCCACTTCCGCCATTTTGGAACATCCATTCTTCTCAGACTCAGAATTCTTGCTCTCCTTACCCTCCATTTCAACACTGAGTTTCTTTGGCTGTCCTTCTTTCTCCCTCTCAACTCCGTCCACATCTTCAGTCTTCTCTTTCTGTGGATTCTTTTCCATTCTGTCATTCTCCAGTCTGTCTTCATCACATCTCTCTTTCACCATAATGTCCATTTCCAAACTTGCTTTTTTAACCTTTTCCTTGGTTCCCTTTAATTCTATCTTGTCCCGCGCACTTGTTTTGTCTATCTTCTGTCTTTTGTGAGATTTTTTGATGCCATCTGCACTTTCAACTGCAGCCACGGTCTTTGCCAAACTTTGCTTTATCTTCATGTTCATCTTTGTGTTCTCACTGTCCTTCTCTGTCTTCTTCTGTTTGGGTGTTACCTTTTTCTCTACCTTATCCTTTGCTTTTCTGGGTTTCTCTTTGTTGGGGGCCGCTTCACATTTTTTGTTTGTCTTGTCAACTGTTCCACTTTTAACCACTTCAACAGGATTTGCCTTGCTGATCTTGGTGGAGAGATTGATGGGACTTGACTGTTTCTCAGTATCCGATAACTCTGGTTCCTCTTGCTCATCTTGATCCTCCTCTATTCCTGACAAATTCAACTTTTCAAGCTCATCTGATTCAAGCTTCTTGGCGCGAAGCTTGACCTTGGACACATCCATGTTAACATTGTTACAGCCTGGGTGTCTGGATTTTATATGATACTGCAGATTACACTTCTTGGAAGCCGCATACTTGCAGACAGGGCAGAGGAATTGACGCGGGTTGAGGTGGAGCTCAACATGCTTTTTGAAGTTGCTGCGGTCAGCAGTCTTGTACTGGCAGTAGGGGCAGGCCAGAGGTTTGGGGCCATTGTGGACTTGTCTGGCATGGCGAGTCACCTCATGTTGATTGGCAGCCAGGTAACTGCAGCTGTCACATTTGAAAGGCCTTTCACCTGTACCGAGAAACAATATGGATTATAATCAAATAGCAAGGAATTTGTCTAATTATCTAAAACATCAGTTGGGGAGGAGGGAGGCAGGAATTTCAAACATTTCATGCAGGGAAGATGAAGCAAAATACATCGAAACAAGCATTTACCACAGGTCAAGACAGTAAGCAACTCACAGCACTTATTGCAAACATCTTTACCATACTTATCCAAAACCATCTGCTCCAGTGAATGCAACAAGGGAGAAAAGGTTCACTGTGAGACATAGGCTATACTAAAACAGACTTAATCCATCAACTAAAGGGCTAAAATATCTGCTCCTTGCTAGAAAGACATACAGCCAGGGCTTCTTTGTCCTCAATGGTCTGATGTTCCATAATATTTTTTCCCAGAAAGATAGAGCTTTATTGATCCGAGAGGAAAATTACATAGATAAATATAGATAAGACATGCCAAGCCTCTACAAACGACTGAAACATACCTGAATGTGTTCTCATATGTCTAGTTAGATGGGTCTTCTGAGAACTCGAGTACTCGCACTGTGAACACTGAAAAGGCCTCTCTCCTGAAATAAAAGAACAAAACATATAGCTATACAGTCAAAAACAAGATAGACCTTTGGTAGAACAATGCGGTAAAATAGAACTCTACACAGTGCAGAGCGGTTCTGTGCCTACTGCATGCATGTTCTGTGTGAAAGGGTACAGGTGGACATACCTGTGTGTGTGCGGATGTGCTGCACATAGTTGTTCTTCCGGTCTGAGAAGTAGCAGCAATGGCTGCAGGTGAAGAGTTTGCTGGGAAAGTGGTTCCTCAAGTGCTTCCTCCAGTGGTACTGACTTACAGTGGTGTATGTGCATATGACACACTTGTACACCCTGTGGTTGTCACCCTCCTTGCTGTGATGCTTGAGGTGGGCAATGTAATGGTCATAACGGTTAGTGTTGTAGCCACAGCGCTCACATCGGATAACCCCTTTGATGTCTCCGCCGTCCACTGCTGGCTCAAACTCTAATCCTGGCGACGCCTCGTCTGCCTCCATCGTATCCCCGCCTTCCACACGCCTCACCACTACCATCTTATTGGCACTGTGGATGCGGATGTGCTGCACAAACTCCTCCTCACACTTGGCTTGGTAATTGCAAGCCTTGCAGTGGAAGGGCTTCTTCTTCTTCACCGACTTCACACCCATGGCCTGGTTGCTTTTGCGCTTGCCCAGTGTTGTGGGACTAGAAGGCTGCTGGATGGCAGGTTTGGACAGGTCCTCTATAACTCCCTCATCTTCTACTTCTTGTTCTTCTCCTTCTGAATCCTCCTCCTCAATTTCATCAACGCTCTTTTCAACCTGGGACACAGCAGCCAGTGGGGACTCAGGGTAATCTATGATGCAAATTTCCCTGTGATTTTCATAACTGTATCGGATGACACTTTCATCTTCACTGTCAGAGTAGCTGCTGGAACCCACAGTCTTCAGCTCCATCATTTCTTTCTCCTCCGCCATGTTTTCACAGCCATTAACCTCAGAGGTGACAGCCACATTGGCCAGCATAACCAGCTGAGGGGCTGGAAGTTCATTGGCGGGAAGTTCTGTCATCCCTTGGGAATCCTCCTCCACTGGGATGCCAACGGTGGGCGAGAACATTCCCATTCCCATTAGATAAACTGTCTGAGCAGCCATGTTGGGTGGGGTGTGTCTGTGTTGGAAGAGAACAGAACCACAGGTCATTTTCATTATTCTGATGCAGACATAGTTTCAATGAGTTTTAGAACAAAATTGTTTTGTGACTGCCAATTTGGAACGCTGAAAGTTCCAAAACTGCCATTTTCAAGATTCTAAGATAAGACTCAGGAAGAGACAGAAGTTCTAAAACTGGTGTCTTGCTGCAGCATCATCAAACCCCCATTTATGTATATGTTACGGTATGAAAATTTCATATCACGATTATATTGGCCAAAATTACCGCGGTTATCGGTATTACGCTTTTTTTTTATATGCTGAAAATTTTCTAAAAGTACTGATAACCACTCTGGAATCATTTCAACAACATTTATTATAAAAACCACAAATAACATAGGGAAAGCCAGGCCTCTCAATGGTTTGAAAGGGCATCATGTCCTTTGCTATGTAATATGGAAGGGCTGCAGTGGGGTCTTTGGCATTTTTGGATGTGGGTGCGTAAGCAGCCTGTTTTTTAAACGCTTGCTTGTGTGTCTGTGTCACTAGATGAGGACAGACCAGCAGTAGCTTCACTGTATTTTGTATCTTGTATCTATCTTGTATCACTGGGTTTGCCTACACTCCTGTCACTTTGTGTGTGTGTGTGTGTGTGTGTGTTTCGGCGTTGACGCCCCATCCCCATGTGCAACTACTGTATGACAATAAAAGTTGTTTGTTGTTTTTGCCTGACGCCCACTCTGTAAACAAGGGAAAAACAAATGTCTTTACTGTTATTATTGGTATTTTTACTTATCATTATTATTCTCTCACTCAATCACTCACTCTCTCTGGGATTCTTTTGTGTCTATTTACCATCCGCTTTGAATTCAAACTATTGTGTAAACCGTTCTGGTTTGTGGAATTTATACTTCTGTCTGTGAGTCGGCAGGCGGAGTAACACTCAGTCTGATCCGTCTAGAGCCAGCCTGGAGCCAGCGCTGGTCAATGTCAACAAAGTGCGAGCACGAGTGACAGAAACATAGGTCCCCAAACCAGAACGGATTACACAATAGTTTGAATTCAAAACGGATGGTAAATAGACACAAAAGGATCCCCAAGATACTTTGCTCATAATAAATTTGTTTTTGGGGGCGCTTTGGGGGTGTTTTTGGGACAGGCTAACGTGACTTCATTGTGTTGCACTAGCATTAGCCACCTGTGGAAATTGGAACGACCCAAAGCTATCTACAGCATTGAATTAACTGAAAATGATCTCCATCAGTCAAAAACATCATAGGTAAATCGAAAATGAGGACTAGTTCAAAAATGAATGTGAAACTCAAAGGCGGAGGCATAGCCTAGATTAGTAAAACAACATGTAACGTAAATGTTTAAAAAAAAAAAAAGGTTACAATCAAAGCTTCAGTTTACGTTATTGACAACACAAACTGTTAGCAAGTTAGACAGATAAATCATGACATCTCCCCCATTCTAAAGTCCCCACGCATTGAGCAAAAGGTTAACTAGCCAAAGTTACCTTGCAATCGCCGGAAAGCAAATTCCTAGCAGGTTGTTAGAGTGCGGTTTCTGATCCTGGATAAGCAGGGTGGTGGTCACGAAGATGACTCATGAGGACGTGCTGCTCCCTTTCACAGCTACTTTATTTTTTTTAATTTTCTGCAGACAGGGCTACCTCAATCAAGTTTCCCTCAGCATTCTTCAAATAACCAAAATAGGACCAAACTTCAGATCCTCTTGAAAGGCTGAAAAATCTCTCCACTAGTCCACCTTCTGCCATTCCAGTTGCATGCTGCTCCTGCGCACTGCTGCCTATGAGAGTTGTGAAAGTTTCATTTTCTCTGAAGTTGAAACTGGGAATGATGTCGGACTGTATGTCTATAGTATTTACCGTGGTTATTAAAAGCGCGGTGTTTCAACACAGTTTTAAAGCAATACATCGCGATATTTGGACATTGGATGTCAAACATTGGATGTCAAACATGTCTGGTGCCAATTCTCCAATTAGATTTACTAAAAGTAAGCTGAATCGTCCAAACAGTCTACTCAGAAAGATAATACATTGACATTTATTACCTTTTAAAACTTGCGCCCTCGGGACGCAGCATTCAGTCGAAGTGCGCATGCGCAACGTTGTGCTTAAACAACACAGTAGTAGCTAACTATTCCGGCATCTTTTGACCACTAGTATGCGCTCTAGAGCAAATTTGAGAAGGTGGCCCGCGAAAATCGCATACTACGTCATTGTGTCAATACGCGGAGCACATAATAGTGACGTTTCACACATCTTTGTTGTTTTCAAAACATTAGCGAAATATCATTTTGCGAAGAAATTAAAAGGTAGGAACGACATTCAAGTGATTCAACATGTTTATTAGACTACAAGGAACCATATAATCGAGGAATTTCGAAAATAAACAAAGAACGGATTGTTTTGATTCACGTTTCGTTGAGTACCTTTAATTTTTAAACGGTAATACTAACCTAACCGTCTGGAATTTTTACGGTGGTTTATTGTGAAACCGGTAACCATTTCATGTACAACCTTTTTACTTTTACATTATTTTCTGGAAACTAGCATCGACCACAAGTGAAATGTCTGGCAAAATACTGTAACATTCTCCCAAACATATAGGCCTAGGCCCAAATCAAAACTGACAATATTACATTGTATGGCAATGTCAATGCCCCTCTCGATAAAGGTCTCATGGAATTCGGCCTACATGGTAATTTGAGAAGAACACAAAATGCATTGAGCAGTATTAGGGTCAATGACGTATGTCATTGAGTGTAATGCCGCCGAGTGTTTCTGCAAAAAATGTGTTATTCAAAATAAAATAGTCTTTTTTTCAGGGTGGTTATATTTATGCCAGTCTACGCATGGATATATATACACTTGTGAGTATGAAAAAAATATTACATTTTTCGAGCGGGTAGTCAGCGTTGTACTGAATGACCTTTACGTCATTGACCCCAGTACGATACAAGTAGTGGAAATGACATCAGACTGGAGGTATCAAAACACAAAACATGTTTTAAAATACGATTTTAGCTACGCAAAACTTAAAAAAGTCACTCCACCTAACGAGCGTATTGTTCCATTACTTGTGTGCCTTACTTCATGGAACAAACTTACTTTGACCAGATTGCATAGGCTCTGTGCACCAGCTTCACTACTTCCTGAAAGTCACTTGGCATCTTTATTTCCTGTCCAATATGATTGGATTAAGTGATTAATCAGGTGTGCGCTGGGTCTGCAAACACACCTGATTAATCACTTAATCCAATCATATAGGACAGGAAATAAAGATGCCAAGTGACTTTCAGGAAGTAGTGAAGCTGGTGCACAGAGCCTATTAGACCAACGCTGGCCTCTGTGCTCGCTTGCATGCCACGAAATGTCTGTGCGGCCATTTTGAAAACAGCACCACAACTTGTTCATTTTGAAAACAGCACCACAACTTGTTCGACAGCGCCCAACTCGGGACGAGCTGAGTTGCGAATCACACAAGCGACCAAAGGATATTCACATTACTACTCGCTAAGTCAAAAAACACAGAAGGTGTACAAGATGAAATATCCTAATCGTTAATGCAACGTTATAAATAGGACAGACATCTGTCAAAGCAGAGTAAAACTACAAGAGGCATTGACCTTGCTGAAAACTTTTATGTCAACTTATCATTAAAGTGATGTGTTCGGGTTTTCACCAATTTAGCAAGAGAAAAGATATATATTCTATTCGTCAGATCAACTTATAACAAAAGTTGAGGGAAAGCAAGTGTAAATTAAGCGCGTAGAATACTGGGGGAAATCGCCTCAACGTCATGGACGAGGATGTAAATCTTTACTGATGTTTACGTTACTTAAATTCTCTGTAATGTATCTATCTGAAGTTATACTACATTATTACCGCTAGACTAACTAAAGGTTTGAGCTTGTCACGAGTTTGGACTGAAGAACCCGTCGCTGTCCAGCTGGAGGAGGCCGTGGTCCTCAGCATTGCGACTAAAGTTCACTCACAAAACCTATTTTCCGGAAGCACAAAACGGAAAACACAGCTGTATCACTTTAATCATCTTGTAACCTGTCGAAATATGTCAATATCGACCGAATTTGGTCGGTTATGTGTGTGTGCGTTTGGTTAAAACGCGTTTCAACTCGCCGTGGTCCTGAATCTCCGTGCTGAAGCTGGACAGCGCCTTTCCTTTCACTACTAACACTACACCCTCTGCCCAGACCGCCTCCATTTTCCAAACTCTTCAAAAGTTCATTTCTTACGTAAATTCGAACAATACGTTACGGGACTTGAATTCACTTCGTTTAATTCAACTTACCCTCAATGGTTATCCACGAAGTGTCGTTACTAGGTCAAGATTTTTCGAAATACAACCCTAAACTGTTGAGGGAAGAAGTTTCGGTGCATTCCTCTACATGCGCTGTGTTCACTGGGCTGTGACGTCAGCGGGAGCTGCCCCGGGCCGTCCTCCTCCACTCAGCACAACATGGGGGATTTACATCTTTATTTTACAATTGTTTGGTTGATTGTTTGACAGTGGTATTTTGCATCTAAACCAGTTCCTGTGATTCCTAAAGATTTTGCTATCATAAAAATTAAAAAAAAATCCTATTTTGAGGCAATCCCAGACGGTGCGCCGTCAGCGTTTAGCCTACAGGGAAATACATGTGTGGGATACCAGACAGATAGTATTTCATTTATTTGTAGGCTATATCCTATAATAAGTATAGCTTTTTAAGTGTAGCCTACAACCATTCATTCTGTATTAATATACCCATCTGTTTTGGGATTGCTCATATAGCCATGTCTTCTGGTCTGGCATGAAGAATGTTATTCGAGAGAATTCTGATTCAGATAAGTTATGTTACGCCCTTGTACATGTACAGTTGGGGCAGTAAAGTTCTTGGGTTCCAGCTCCAGAAACAGATAACAGTAAAGAAGCAGGCTATAATACAGCTTAAAAATAATAAAAACAGTAGCTACAAAAACGGTGTGTGGGAGGGTGTATGAAGGCCACAGTCTGAGGGAGCCGGTGTGTGTGACATGCAGGCAAACAACAGACCGCCCATTGTTCAGGAGTCTTGCCAAGATGTCTTGCCTGATGAAAAATAAATGTTACAGCCTACATTTATCTTAAAAATAGAACATGTTGGCTACTTGTGACTACTAGTGTTTTGAAATATGCCAACTGCGCATGCGTCGAGATGAGTTTGAACCAGTTTCGCATGTGATTTCACCGGTTACCACAAACCGTATTTTAAACGACTTTTCAACTGAAAAATGCTCAATGAAAAATGTAACTGTTAAAGTAATTCTGGCTATAGGATTACAGCCAACCAGCAGCACATGACACACACACAAACAAACAGTGAAATTAACACTAACAGTTTCTACTGGGACAAAAAACACCATGTGACACAGGCTACAATCTATTTTTTATTTCTTTGACCAAATATGGAACCAACACACATGTATGCACAACAGCAAACACACACTTAGGCATGTGATGTGGCCTCAGTTCACATCCAGACAGACTCTAACAGAGAAGGGGCATATAACAGGGCAGAACGGGCCAGGAAGTAATCCGTATCAGTGAAAGAGGACCGAGGATCTATAATGGTGTGTGTGTGTGTGCGCACGCTCCTGGGTGTGGCCTAGAATGACCACCCCCAAAAAAGGTCCTTGAGAAAGGATGAGAAACATGAAAAAATATTTGCCCTTAAATAAAATAAAAAAGCATTCATCTGTTGGGGCTGTGGTCAAAGCTACCCTCACCAGACCTCCCAGGAGCCTGCTGGAGGTGGTCCGCCATGGCGTTACATTACATTACAGTCATTTAGCAGACGCTTTTATCCAGTGACTAACATTAATTGCATTTAACGTAGGAAAAGCCAATATACTACTACTTCACAGAACTCACAAGTGCATCTTCTTTCTCAAACAAGTGACTAAGAGCATAATCTAGTGCTGAAGGCAAAGTGCAAGAATAGCAATCTAAAATACAATAAGTGCTTAGGAGGGAGGATTGTTGTAGTACTTGAAGAGATGAGTTTTGAGCGTGCGACGAAAGATGGGCAGCGACTCTGCTGTCCTGACATCAGTGGGCAGTTCGTTCTACCACTGCGGGGCCAGGACAGAGAAGAGCCGTGACCGTGTCGATTGACCGCAGGGGCCTCGGAGTGATGGGGCAACCAGTCGCCCCGAGGTAGCAGAGCGTAAGGGTCGGGAGGGGGTGTAGGGTTTGACCATGGCCTGGAGGTAGGAGGGGGCTGTTCTTGGAATGTAGGCTATCAAACAGCAGTGACTAATGAGGTCCAGCCGATGGGGATGACATTTCAGCAGTGCTGGCTGTCCACTCTGTTGGAGGACCCTGCAGGGTCCTTACGGAGCACTTTAGGCACAGGCACATCCTCGGGCAGCCCACCCACACTGCTGGCGCCTTTTCTTGCTCCACAGCTCGTGGCAGTACTGCCAGTGAGGAAGACTAGGGAGACTGAGACACCACAGCATTAAGAGGGGCAGAGGGAGAAGAGGCAGAGAATTAGGGAAGTGTGTGTGTGTATTCTCATCTAGAGGCTACGTGGACTGTATTCTGTACAAGCTTGTGGGAAGGGCGTTGGGGGGGCTCACTCACTTGGACAGGGCCATCTTGCTGGGCTCGACATCACTCAGTCGCTATTGAGGGCCTGCTCTGAGGTGCAGTGCTGCAAGGGTCAAGGGTCAGCATTCGGTCCAGCAGGTCCAGAACCTGAGCAGTTAGACCAGAGAGAGAGAGAGAGAGACGAGACAGAGAGAGAAGAAAAGAGAGACAGAGATACAGAGGGATAAAGAGAGAGGAGAGAGAAGAGTGTCATACACTCAAGTGTCAAGTCTAACAAGACTGTTCTTCGCTTTCCTCTTAGCTACCCAGCTGGCATTTCAATGTTGATTCACGGGTGATTCAACGTCATGTGACTATGTGAATCAACGTTGGATTAGGTTTTGATTTTGAAAGGTGAATTAACGTTGATATTGCGACGTTGTTCCACAATCTTACTCTTCAACATGGGTGAATTAAGGTCTTACAATCACTGTTGAATATGTGTTGAATTTGAAAGGTGAATCAACTTTGAAATCCCAACTTGTTTCAACGGCTTACTTTTCAACATGGGTAAATTAAGGTATTTGAGTCAACTTTGCATCACTGTTGAAACTGCAACTTTGTTTCAACTTCTTTTCAATCATGTAGCCACGTAGAACAAAGGCGTGAACTTTTTACAATTTTATTTTACATTAGAATCAAGATGCACATACCTACAACAGCAGTGTTGCAACACTGAACTCTGCAAATAGCAACATCAGTCCAACAATAATGTGAACAATAAGTGTTTGTGGCACTGGCATGCACACACAAACCCATTTTGTGACATACTTCTATACAGCAATGCTACAGAAAAAGGCATTCAGTCAATCTGCCGGCTGGTAAGAGCTTTTAGCTTTCTAAACATACAACCTCTTCAGCACAATACGACCCAGGATGTAGCCTATGTTAAAACGCAAAAGCAAAACCAACTTAGTTAGAAAGCTTAACAATATATTAACCTTAAAATCTACAAGTAGCGGCAAAAGTAACAACGAGGGAATGACTGGCACATTGCTCAGCTTGTATATAAGTAGATACTAGCTACGTCCAGCTAGTGCGAGACAAACATTAAACACGATCCCAACATTTCCAAAGAAACTACGGTGTCCATAATAGGACATCCTCGGATGTCCACGAAAGGAAATTCGAATCTCATTCTTTGTGCGCAAAATAAGGGTTTGTGACCAAGAACATTAATTTATTGCAACGATATATAAAGCAAAACCTTTGTTGGGCCACTTTTTACCCATATTGTGCATTAAAGGGCGATAAGGCAGGTTGAAGACATCATGTTGACGTTGTTGTACATCAACGTACAGATCTTCAACAGAATTTCAATGTTGATTTATAAGTATTTTATCAACCTTTTTCAACCACTGAGCATTCAATATTGTTTCAAGGTTGAAACGACGACTAACATTAATCCAACTATATTTCAAAGTTGAAGGTCGGTCGTGTGCCAGCTGGGTATAGACATCAAGATAATTTATTTACAAAAACAACATAAATCTCCTTCAAACATTACAATATATTACACACATCAACATACATGGATGAAAGACAAACAAAAGTGGCATCTGCAATTGAAAACGCTGTACAGAAAGTCACTGCATACTAAATCAGATGATATAGCCTACATGAATGCATCAAACACGTCAACTTAGATTATGTTTTGTTACATAATGTTATGTTACAATAACTCGGTCGCTGGCCTAGAATGTCGCTAGCAAAACAACTAACTTAGCTCATGTTAGCTAGCACTAGCAAAATAGGTCAAACTGTGTCAGGAAAATAGCTAAACGCCAATGAGGTAGACAGTTTATGGATACAACAAGTAATATTTACACCAAAGTGAAGATTTCCTACATTTGGGATGCGAAGAACAGGGAGTTAGAAGACAACCATCTGTTGCTCTGCGGTTGCTTGCGTTCCTGTTGGGATCTTTTGCGTCTTCGAAGTCCATTCAAAGCTTTACTCGCTGCATCCAAGTTCACATGTCTCTCTCTCCACACACATGTCTCTCTCATGGTCTCTCTCCCTATGTCTCTCTCCCTATGTCTCTCTCCCTATGTCTCTCTCCCCATGTCTCTCTCTCCATGTCTCTCTCCATGTCTCTCTCTCTCCAGACTCTATTACATGTCTCTCTCCCCATGTCTCTCCCCATGTCTCTCTCCATACTCTATTACGTTCAATCACTGCGCTCCGCATCTGCAGCAGTAACGTAGTTAGCGTAGCTTACGTGGCTGGTGTTGAGACTGAAGTTACACACGTCAATATTCTACTTGTGCAAAAATAAAACATTACCTTGTAGCCTATGGACTTCTCCGGTGCCTCCTTTTTCATATTTTCTGATGCTTATGCATTGTAAAATGCATTCAATAATAAATAATATTTTGTGCTTTAAAGCAGGCCTAAAGAGCATAGACGCAACATTGAAATCACTTGATAACCTCAGATACGGCAATGATCTACGATAGCCTACATGACTTATTTGGTGCATATTTTGTATATTTATAGTTGCAGATGTTAATGCATTCTAATATGAGGGCTGCTATATGCATAAACGCAACAGGAAATCTTCTGCTCTGATAATTATCTCGTATGCTAGTCTACAGGACGTCTGGTGCATATTTTTGGTATCTACAGATGTTAATTAATTGTAATGATCCTTTTATGATTGGTCTGTAATAGCCGTTAAATAGTTGGGCATGACTGTGATTTCCAAAGTGGCGGCTGGCCTGACAGTAACCACAGGGATGTGCTCTTGTGCTGCATTTTTCTCAGCGTTGACTAATCTGAACCCAGCATAAAATAAATCCAAGCTTTATTCAGAATATATCAAATAATCAACTTCGGTAGGCAAAATGGATAGAGTAGGCCCTTAATGCACGTTTATCTGAATTTGTCAGCATGATAGTTTAACATATCATTAAAGGATAGAAGGAGGGAAATAACAAAGTATATTTTGATACAAACTCAAACTGGTGTCACTCTCCTGTCTGTCGCAACTGTATAAATGGGCTGATTCATGCTGTATCGGGTGGGCTAGTTTGGACCAAAAACCCCTTTGATTGATTGATTGATTGATTTTATTTATTTTTAAGACAGGGACAAGGTACAGTAGACATTTACCCTATAGAATAGGGAGAGATGCACTGTACAAGGTTATAGCTAGACAACTAATTTCCACCCGCAGTCCCTGGGCAAATAAATATACAGTCTTAAAACAGTGGGGCAAATAGTACACAGTGGGAACGTTACATACATGCTGTAGAAGGAATACAAAAAAAGTTATACAAAAAAAAAAGTCCTTTAGATAGTGAACTCTCTTTACCACCCGGAAGGTGAGTCAGATCAGATGAAGGGAGAGCAGAGGCGAGGTCTGCTACAGAAACATGTTGCAGCAACTCCTCTCACTAGTATCCAGGACTCATTTCCAGGAAAGGATTACTTTCATTTACTTTTGAAATTTCACCTCGCGTTATGTTAGGCCGTTTATGTTCGACGTCGACCAAGCTTTGACCAGTCGGATGTGAAACTAACCCGTAGGGTTGATATATAACGTGACCGTTAACAGAGAGCCTTGCTGGAACTTGTCCGACTGACTGCCAACGAAGAGAAGCTGAACAATTTGTTCAAGTAACGTTACTAGCTACCAGCCATAGGGAAAACGTTCAGCAAACGGACTAAATTATGTTTTTAATCTTATTTTTTACACCTTTTCTAGCTACAGTTAGATGAATAACTACCTTTTCGCTTTATTATCCGATTGATTACTTGAACTTAGCTAGTTAACGTTAGCTATCAAACAAATTAACGTTAGAAACCCTGAAACAAATCTTAAGATGTACCCGAACAAACACTACGAGCTGCGTTAGCGAGCATCAATCACCCAGCAGTCAATCAGTTTGACATTCGCACAAGTTGTTTATTGTTACGGTGCTAGCTTACTGTAAGCTAACGGTACCTATACGTGCTTCATAGTGAGTTAGCCTGGCTTGATAGATAAACATGATGGGGGACTCAACTGTGAACTTCAGTGTCCTTAACAGGACCTGTAAGTTGGTTGTCCTTCTGTGTTTTCTCCATATTTCTGTTGCTTTATTTTTTTATTTGAAGTCGTTCGACATTCGATTCGCGTTTGTGCAAAATCAGCAATCACACCCATCCAACCACAACCTCACCTTAACCACACTCGAGAAATTAAAAGTTGTACCGCTGACAGGAGGAGACGTGATTGAACTCAAGCTTGCTCCTGGTGGGAATGACAGTATCATTAAAGACACCAAAGAAGTTGGAAAATGCCCTGAAACCTCACCGCTTCTGGGTAAGTCATGATCTATCCATCCATCCATGCTGCTGACAATCACATGACTAGTAATGGAGCAAGTCAAGCCAAGACCGTGAAGAATAGTGTAACGTTATATGGTTGTAAAGTCTACAACATGCAATTGGTCATTGAATAGTCTTCAGAATAGACTATTTTTTAGTTCTTTAGTTGTGCCCGTCATTTAGTGTAGGATTTTTGTTTTACAAGCAAACATGTATGTGGCACAGATACAACTTAAGGGAGGGGTGGGTACAGTACTGATCCATCCTGACACTCATTTTCCGGAGGGAAGCGTATACATATTCACATCCTACCTAGAGTTCCACTCCTATCTAGGCATGTTAAGTTTAATGTTTATTGTTAGTAGTGTCCTGAGCTAAGATTTCAAAAAAGGAGATGTTTATGCAGCTGTAGCTATGGCCCCTCAGCTAGTGGCAGCACTGAGGGGCGTAATGACCTGGAGATGTATGCAAAAGCATGCACTCTTTTGGCCGTTTGCCCCAGGTCACATTACAATACAGAAACAATACAATGAGTTCAGTAGGTTGTATATTGAATGACCCATATGACCTGTTTTTTTTGTCGTCCCCTCCCTAGATTATATATTTTTGTGATTTCACCTATTCTAACTCCTTGTTTAGGTTTTGTTATAGGAGCCACAGTAGTGCCTCAAATAACAAAACATTTGACAGGCTATTGTTAGTGAAAAAACTAAGAATTCAGGTGGACACGGATGATTGGCAGGTTTGGCATGACTCAAATCTGTTAATGTCCCACTTTATTCAGGCACGATTTCACATTGCTATCGCTCTCTTGTCTCTTTCTCTCTCTCGCACTCCTTCCCCTTTACCCCCCCCCCCCCCCTCCCCCCCGTGGTCTATATACAACCTCCAGTGGGTCCACTGCGGATTGAGTTCACCTCCCCAGTAGGCCTGGATGTAGTGAGGAATGAGAACCCCAACCTGCACACCGGCGGTCGCTTCAAGCCCAGCGATTGCATCGCCGTCCAGAAGGTTGCCATCATCATCCCCTTCCGCAACCGTGACGAGCATCTGAAATACTGGCTCTACTTCCTCCATCCCATCCTCCAGCGTCAGCAGCTGGACTACGGCGTCTACGTCATCAATCAGGCATGTGGTGTCATTGGTGTTATAGTCAGCAGTATGAGAGAATACACGCACATTCGAGATTTCTATGTCTTTGATGTTGCTGTGATGGTTTTAAAATTCATCACTTTATTCACTTTATTTTGCAATCTGTTGCTCACAAGGTCTTCCCATACACCAGACTAGCTATTCAGACTGCAGTTTGTGTCATAGACTGCAGAATAGATGAGGAGTAGTAAAGGGAAAATGCATGTTTAGCCCTGTTTTAAGGTTACTTATGATCATATACAATGGTTCAGATCAAAACGTTGACAAAACTAGCACTTTTGAGAAAGTTAGTTAAGATAATTGCTCTACAACCGTTTTGGTCATACAATGGATGTGGGTGGGCACCGTGAAAAATCATTAAAAAAACATGTTAAACTCTCAATTTCAAAGACAAGAAACTCACCGAGGTGTTAGTTGGCGTTCTGACATATAATTCGCCATAAAGTAAGATTCTAGTTCATCTGGAAAGGCTTTTTTAAATATTAAGCATAGAACTATTTAGTCGCAGCACATACTTGTGTAAATTTCCGCAAACTAACAATAACAATAGCTACCGTAAGTAGTTCCGCTTCCTGAATCCCCTCTGTGGATTGATCTACACATCTACAACGGTCGCTTCAATAGTCAATGGATTTCATAAAATGATCAATAAAACCCTACAGGATTCATACTTTAGGGCGAATTTGATGTCAGAACACCAACGGACACCAATTACCCCCTCGGTGAGCTTCTTGTCTTTGAAATCGAGAGTTTAACATGTTTTTGAAAGATTTTTCAAGGTGCCCAACCACATCCATTGTATGACCTAAACGGTGGTAGAGCAATTATCAGACTTTCTCAAAAGTGCTAGTTTTGTCAACGTTTTGATCTGAACCATTGTATATGATCATAAGTAACCTTAAAACGGGGCTAAACATGCATTTTTCCTTTACTACTCCTTTAATATTTTGTTTTGTTTGACTAACTGACTAACCAACTATAAACTATTTTTTGTCATATTGGACTCCTATGGTTATCATAATTTTTACCACCACTAATGAAGTCATCAACCTACTACTACAACAGTGAGTGATATCACCCAACCAGCGTTACTCATAAAGAATATAATTTAGACCTCAAAAACATGAGATGTCACACAGGGGCAACCAGTCTTTATTCTATTTAGAATAATATAAGGTGTGTGTGTGGGGGGGAGTCATTTGAATATGAAAATAAAATGTTAGGAAAACAATTTCTCTATTAAATGTTGTGTAGGCCTACGCACACTGAATATACCTCTTGATTACATTCAAAACGCATTATAATACTCTCATCTCTTTGATGTAGGATGCTTTCTTTTAGTCACAACTAAAGGCATGTCTTACTATTCCATACCACAACTCATAATGCCAATATGGGCGGTAAACTCCCATAGGTAAACAATGATTTAATTGTGTATGGCATTAAGTCACTGAAACTCTTGGTCTTTCAAATCTCCTGTTAGGACACGCCTGTTGTCTCCATCCCCCACAGATACAGTAGAGACTAGCATGGTGTCGTTGAGAATGCGCCATATGTGTAAATCAAATAAAGGATTGTTTTTGTATGCCAATTGATCACTTTTAGATCCATGTAGCGCTTAAAAATATCTGGTTTTGAAGTCCACTGTGAAGAGAAGCAATGACTGCTCTCTTTTGAGAACATAAGCATATGCTTGCTACTTTATTACACTTGGCTATTTGCCCATCAAGGCACTGTAAGACAATTCTTGGGTCTTTGTTCAAAATCTATTCAATCTCTGTTTCTCTCTTCTCTCCAATTTCTCCTTGCCATTCCTTTCTTCCTTCCTTGCTATTTGATTTCTCCTTACCCTATCCCTGGTCAAACCACCCCCCTTATGCATGTCAAGCCTGTCTAGCCAATGGCTATGGTCGCTGGAGGAGGTGAGATCGGCCCTCTTCTTGCCCTGGCCAATTGCGTGCCCCCTGTGAGCTGAGGGGTCCTACTGGTAATATGGGCTTCTTTTTCTCTCCATCTCTGGATTTCTCTCTTGTTGGCTGAGAAATCTCATCCTGTCAAGCAATCTACTTAACCGCTTCTTTTCATCTTTGCAAGTGATTTACATAATGTGCAAAATAAGCTGCAGGTATATTTGCTTTTCGGAAGCACTTAACCTGTTACAATTCAATACAGTAGTTTTTGGAGGCTTCACCCACCCTTTCTTAATTGAAAAATCCACGCTCGCAGGTAAGTTAAACTGCTTATTTGAATGCATAGTACAGCAGCAGACAATGAACACGCTCCAGCCCTCTGGTCTTCATCAGTGTTTACCTTTGGGAAAGCAAATATGCTGACGAAGGCTGGAGGGGTGGAATAAATTGTCTGCTGCTGTTCTGTGCATTAAAATATGTTGTTTATCTTATTCATGAGATATTGTGATTATGCATGTTTTAGAATCCGTGTTCGTTAGGAAGTCAAGACCCATGGGATGGCGTGCCATATATCTTTTGTAGTACCACTGGTGTTCTCATTGAAAGGCACACCATAAAGATCAATGCAGATACTGTTGCTCCAGTTTGCCTTTCTTTTTTTCTATGGCAAGAGCCACCATACAGTGACTAATTCTGGGACACTCACAGTAAGTCCAGTATAAAGGAATGACCACGTGATGACCTCTACAGTACATGTTGAGCAATCCCGTTGGGCCTCCTTCCTGGTTTCCTCTGGTGTTTCCATGGGCATAAAGCATTTGCAAGAACGTGTAAGCACAAAGAAAACAAGATGGTATGTATCTTTGTTGGAAACTTACTCAAAAAAACTAAAAATCTATTACTTCTCCAATGATTCTTCCTGTTAACTGGTGTAGGATGGAGATGAAGTCTTCAACCGTGCCAAGCTACTCAACGTTGGCTACATGGAGGCCCTGAAGGAGTACGACTACGGCTGTTTCATCTTCAGCGACGTGGACCTCATCCCTATGGATGACAGAAACATTTACAAGTGCTTCAGCCAGCCCAGACACCTGTCCGTGTCCATGGACAAGTTTGGCTTCAGGTAAGCAGACACTCCCTCAAGACAGCTGACTCACGCATATTTCTTGGCTGTCCATTGGAGTTGATGACAACATCAGCTCCACACACACACGTACAGATTCTAACCCCATATCTATTTGAATACAGTCAGGTATCTATTAAAAAGATAAGGACAGATATTGACGTATTGCCTGGCCAAACCTGCAAAGTATCAAAGAAAATAAGAGTCCACACACTGTAGCTCCCATTAAGATTATTTTTATTCAACCTGCAAAGTAGACATTTTGTTTTCTCCTCCTCAGACCATTTCAATCCAATAAGCATATTAATAATAATAATCCTCTTCCAGGGGCAGCCAGGAGCATTAAAAAAGTAAATCAGGAATAGTTGTTTCATCAGTTCATTATAATCACTTAAACATGTCCATTTAGTTAACCAGTTTACTCAATATGTTGGAACTCCTGAATGTGAACTACTCTAGCACCAATGGTCGGCTGTCAGCCTAGCTAATCACTTTAGCCTTAAGTGACAGCCAGGGCAATTACTCTGTTTACTGACAATGGAGGGGGAGGGTGGACTGTGTGTCGAGTGGACTTTGAGAAGAAACATAGTTACACGTGTAACATGAGTCAGACTGGGGAGGGGCTCTGTAGGTTTGTTTGATTTGTCTTTGTTTCATAGTCTGATTAAGGAACTTCTTTGCTGGAAATACCCACATTTGTTCTTTATTCTAGTGAAACGTGTGGCCTGTTTTAAATCTGATTCCAGACTGTATGGGTACAATTAATACAGGTCACTGTGCCTGTAAGAATGTTTTTATGGACATCCTTCCTGTCCATAAACTCTTCCCTGTCTGCACACAGCGTATGTGTGTCATGTCCTTCTCTGGGTCAAGCTCACATCTGGAGGCAATAGCCAGGATTTTGGCCCGGAAATCTGTTTTAAGGAGCATTGACAAAATCGTGTTGTTGGGCAATTTGTCCAGTAACGAAGTCCCACACTGGACCGACGTAAGATTTGTGTTTATTTTATTAACACGTCATGCTTGATTTTGTCCCGCTTTGACCTTTGCAATGCTAGCTGGGGGATTTTAGGACTGATGGTGTCCAAAACAAAATCGGAAAACGAAGCAACTCTTAACCAACTTTATTTATTTATTTTTCCCAAAAGAATAAATCGGCTGTGTCTTAATTCTTTATTACCTCCGCCCGAGTGACCACGCCAGACCCTGACCATGAGAGTTCTTTCGCTGATACACTATGTAAGCTATGCTAATTAGGTTACTGCATGCTGCAGATCTCTCTATGGGTTTGGGACACTTCATGAAAAAATCTGGCGCTCAAATCATGGCAATTCGTTGGTTTCTCCGGAATCCAAGCGACACCAATCAGTAACGACTTTAGTGATCAGGCGCTCCCACCCATAGATATGCCCCGCCCATCTAACCTGGGCTAGCATCTCTCATTTGCTGCTACAACCTGTCACTCTTTCAATTTTGACCCGTCGATACGCCCTCAGAACACCAGCTTGGGCGGTGAAGCAGCACAGACTCTATTATGTAGTATGAGAGCGCAGCGATTCAACGTAATATTGGAGTGTGGAGAGAGATTACCTCTGCCCCAGTGACGGCGCAGGGCGAGAGGTAATGTGTTTGGTGGCGTGCAGAAGCGTCATGCCTGTAGAACTTGAGGCACGTGCCCCCTCAGATCGTTTTTTTTTTTTTTTTTTTTTTTTTACATTTCTGTTATTGTTTGTTTACCATTACATTTTACAATGCGGAGCTATGATTATTTTCTCTACTGAGCTGAATGTATTATTTTAATTATGTCATAGACCACCTCGGAAAGCCACCATAACCTCAAAAAGCCAAACACCCTCTTTCCCGGTGGATTTGGTTTCTTCCAAATTAACACTGGACCTGGAAGCCCCCCCCCCTCCCTTCGCCTCGTCTCAGATAAACACGTTTTCATGGTCTGCTTGCATACATTTAGATTAAGATTAGCCTTAACTGATGAACAGGTCCTCCAAATATAAGGCTATTCAGTATATCAGATTCAATATAATTCATACTTCATACGTCTATCATTCGGACCAATGCCAAGTGAGTAAAAAAAAATAGATTTCGTTATTTGGAAAGTCCTTGAAAGAACGCTACCGGTAAGTTTAATTTCACACCGCTTGAGTGGCAACTGGTAGTGTGCTGTGTCCTGATTTTAAACTGCAAAAATGCACCAAAAAACAAAATTTCTTTCAAACTTAGAACCCATTAAATTTTGGAGTAGATACGAATCACGGGGTAGGTCCACGAGTCGCTCAAACATTATTATTTATTTATTTGAATAAAAGGGACAACGTACAGTTAAAACATATCCATTACGCATAGACTACTATGACAACATATAATGCACTGTACCAGATTCTAGCTTCAAGCTAATTTGCATCTGCAGTCCCCTTGGCAGGTCAGAGTACATTAAACACAACAAGCGATACAGAATAAAAACAACATGAGAACACAGAAAATACAACATGTGATGGACCAAGCAGTCAAAAAGATGAGGACATAAAGCCAATGTAAATATAAGGGTTTTATTCACCCCAAACAAAAAAGAGTTAAAGGACAATGCTCGTTTTTGACAACCTGGACCTTATTTACGACATATTATAAGACGTTTGACTCACCGAGATCACTTTGGTGTAGTTCGGAGGCATGTAGAATAAATTTAAAATCCAGCGCGAGCCAGTATATCCATGTAATGGCGGTGGTCGGGGCACTTAGAATGCAGTTTCTGCGAAACGGTTATTTTCATCAATCTGTCTTGATGAATCGCTAGTTGTGCTTACATAGAGCATAGGCCTGTTGTGGTTTTCACATGCCATGATCTTTAGAAACGTCTTTCGAAACGAAATAGCTTCCTCACTTGCTCCAGCACTAATGCGCACAGCGCGCAATCGTTGATCCAGCACGCTGTGCGCATGCGTGCTGGAGCAAGTGAGGAAGCTATTTCGTGTCTAAAGATGTTTCTTAAGATCATATTACAGAGGCATGTGAAAAACCACAACAGGCTAACTATGCTCTATGTAAGCACAACTAGCGATTCATTAAACAACCGTTTCGCGGCAGAAAATAGATTTTTAGAAACTGCATTCTAAGTGCCCCGACCACCGCCCTTACATGGATATACTGGCTCGCGCTGGATTTTAAATTTATTCTACATGCCTCCGAACTACACCAAAGTGATCTCGGTGAGTCAAACGTCTTATAATATGTCGTAAATAAGGTCCAGGTTGTCAAAAACGAGCATTGTCCTTAAACAAAACATCCTCCAAAAGAATGGGCCCAAACCATAGAATGCCAAACAAAACAGAACTGAACAGAAGAGAAGCCAACCAACAAATGAACAACTCAAGGTATATATAGGTCCTGGCCAGGTACATAAACTTAAGAAGGGTATTGGCTAAAAGTAATTTTACCCCAAATTATATCTTAATTCAAATTAATCAAATAAACAATAGACACACACACATTTTGGGGCATTATTATTACACGCTTTTAATCGAGAATTGATCGATGTCACCATGGGCCACATACAGTAGGCCTACACTGTTTAAAAAAAAAAAGAAAAAAAAAAAGGGCACTTGCCTTGTCCAGAGGGCAAAGGGCAGGTGCTCTAGCACCACCTCATGTCCATCTGTGCACGTCTGGCCCTGGTGAACGCGTACAGAGCCACGAAATGCATTCATGGCCAGAGGTCTGTGCTCTCTGAGCACCATTTTTAGTTAGATACTAGGACTGAGAAAGGGAGGTGTACAAAGTGGGATTGTATTTATTGGGCAAACGGATGCGTTTCGTCCTTAAAGGGATGGCCAGGAATGTTTAAACTAGGGCCTCATTTTCGACTTAACCATAATCCCGTTTGGGGATTGATGTTGATTGGTGGAGAACATTTTCAGCTGAATCCATGCTGTCTGCACACACAACTGTTGCCGTACAGTGCGATACAGGGACTCGCCGTTGACATAACCACAAAGGAAGAGAGCTTCTGAAAAGTCCCCCATCTGTTAGGCAGTCACTTCCTGTTTCCTGGCAACACGGCAGTTTTGCTCTGCGCCTTGAACCCTCTGTATAATCGGGTGACACATGAAACGTTTATAAACAAGTTCCCATTTCCCACGTCTGTTGTATCCTCTCCCTCGTTTTAGTTCTAGGTTTTAAGCGTCAAGGATTTTTAGCATGATATCATGGCCAAACTACACGATACAAGATGTCTGTCTTTTTTTCTCGTTTCTCTTGTTTTCTCTTGTTGTCCATTTCTCACTCATCTACTACTACTACAACAATCCTCCCGCCTAAGCACTTATTGTATTTTATTGTATTATATTATATTGCAGTGTACTTTAGATTGCTATTCTTGCACTTTGCCTTCAGCACTAGATTATGCTCTTAGTCACTTGTTTTAGAGAGAAGATGCACTTGTGAGTTCTGGCAAGTAGTAGTACATTGGCTCTTCCTATGTTAAATGCAATTATTGTTAGTCGCTTTGGATAAAAGCGTCTGCTAAATGACTAATGTAATCTAATGTAATCTATCTCTTTCAGGTTGCCATATAATCAGTACTTTGGGGGGGTGTCGTCCATGAGCAAGGAGCAGTTCCTCAGAATCAACGGCTTCCCCAATAACTACTGGGGGTGGGGAGGGGAGGACGACGACATTTACAACAGGTCAGGGTTTAGACAGCCTCTTATCAGCAGTCAGTGACCCTCCAGACATCCCTGAACACGCCTGTGGGTGCCACATCTCTCACACATTCAGGCCCCTCTCTCTCACCCCTCCCCCATCTGGCCCTCTCTCTCCCACCCTCTCTCTTCCCTCCCCTCTTTCTCTTATTTTCTCTCCCTTCCTCTGTCTCACTCTTTCTTCCCCTCCTCCTCTTATCCGTGTCTCCCTCCCCATATCACTCCCCGTCTCTTCCTCCCATCTGTCCTCTCTGTCTCTCTCCCCTTTTCTCTCCCTCCTGGCATCTCCAGTGTTTCTGCCTCTGAGGCTGTTTATATGTTCTGGGTGAATTCCAGCTGTCTGGCAGCTTGTCTCTGTCTCAGAGTGCTGCTTTAGTGTTTTAAAATGAAAATGTGGCTTTTAAGAAGAGAAACTTCTCAGACATGGTCTAATGTATTTATTTCTTCTTCATTCTTTTCTTTCTTCTTCTTTCTAACCTAATACATCCTTTCTTGTCCAGCCATGCAGGTTGATGTGCTAGCTAAACTTGACACTTCTCCATGACAGAAATGTTTTCTTCATAATGTATAGGCCTCCATTCCAATTTCAAGTAATTTGATAGTCGTGGACACACTCGATCTAGTTCTACTGTCTTCAGCCCCTGAATAATTGACAGACTCAACACATTCACCAGCTACTCTAGAGCACTAGGTGTTAAAATTATTTTGGCTCTTGTTGCATGCTGTAGCTGTTGGCTGGGTGTTTTGGAGATGCCACTGAGTGACACCTTATCTATTCTGATAGCGATTATATAAACAATGGCCGACAGGAAGAGAGAGAAGGCTAATGTTGGCTGATGGAAAGTCTTCTTTCTCAGCTGGATTTTTGAGCCACTTTTGGAAATAAGCTGAATGTGAACATAAGTATCACTAATGTTACTTCTTTTATCTCCCAGATAATTACCCCCAGCGGGATTAGAACAAACACAAATACGTTGAACATCACAGCATTAGCTAATTTAGCTAGCTAGAATAAGATAGCCAACACTTGTTAATGTTAGTTGTAGTTAAAGCTGCATTCATTGACTTTATTTTATGAAGATGGCATACACAAACAGTGTCTTTCTTGGTAGGTGGGGGGCAGTCTGACAAACAGGCTTTGTTTATTTCAGGCTCAACTTCAAGGGCATGTCCATATCACGGCCTGACGGAGTCATCGGGAAGTGCAGGATGATTCGCCATGAGCGGGACAAGCAAAACGAACCCAACCCTCAGAGGTGAACCTCCACCTTCTCTCTCCTCACCTCTAACCTGCTCAGGTCTCGAGCCTCTGCCTTCGTCTCAGTAGTCTACAGTAGGTACAGTACATAAAGGGAGCTCCTCTTTGGTATAATCACATCCATTATTGGGAAACACTGAAATAAATCTTGTTAATATTGCTTGCTAATGGATTATTACTGGTCTAAAGCCCAGTTCACATACAATATTCGCAATGAGACTGGTTGCAACTTGCAACCACCTGTAACAGTAACCCAAAGCTGTGCTTTGCAACATTCTAAAACTGAACTATTCACAACAGAGCATTTACCGTTTCCATAACAACGGGTCTTGTCACTCAACCTATTTCCGCATCCAGAAACCAGTTATTATTATATTTTGTCTGCATTTGTTTAGTCTATTCCGCGATTGTCTGCCTTTTCTGTTCTAAAATCAATGTAGAGTAGCCTCTCATTAACGTGAACTAGCCGTTACTGGTTCCTAACTAACCGGTAGCCTACTAGCCATCGCGTGAACCCAGAGAGCCTGACACATTGGTGTGTACACGCTCGTGCCAGCACACGGACACAAATTGTTCAGTCGCTGATTGGTTAGAAAATTGTAACAGTGGCCCTGACACTATGGTACGTTCTAAAACTTGTTGCTTGCAATTGGACAAGTCGGATCTCTTGAGACTCAATCAGCCGGCTTCAGCCGACCTGCGACGGGGTAATTCACACCACTGCAATTTTCCTCTGCAACATTCTAAAACGGTTTCGTCGCGTTGTGAATCTTGTATGTGAACTGGGCTTAAGACACAAGTTGCTTTCATAAGTTGCTTTCATTTGGAGATGAGAGTGAAGGCCAGCGTCCCAAAGCGTCAGAGCAATCAATAAAGTGGGCTAAGTAGCACTAGAAAGCTAGTGTGGAAATTCACCTCAGGAAGCTGCTTTAGACCACTGTCTTGAAGTCAAGTTGTATCCAGCTGAGACCTTCTCAGACTCTCGCCCTGTGTGCATTAGTCACACTAGGATTAAAATCTATTTCCCTTTATGTCATTTCACTGGCTACTAGGCTATATTCCCAGTTCCTCCATGCTTCCCTGGTCTCCATGTGGCAGTAAGTGCCAGAGCAAACACAGTTAAATATTATCCAGCATCTGTCACGTATAGGATTATAAACCGCCAAACCACCCTGCCACTCCCATCACTGTGTACATTTGCATAGTTTTCACAGCTAAATGTCGTCTTGTCTATTGACCGGTTTCTCCTTCTAGGTTTGACCGCATTGCACACACCAGGGAGACCATCCACACTGACGGCATCAATTCCCTGTCATACAAAGTGGTCAAAGTGGAGAAAGATCAGTTGTACACCAAAATCACAGTGGACGTGGGGACACCCTAACCTAACGGGCAGGAAACCAATGAAATCAATAAACAAAGTGACCTTGAAGAAAGGCCTATTGATGCAGCCACCAAATGTGCCTTGACACAATGAAACCACCTTTGGTCTCACTGGACAACAGAGACTGACTGATCAGACCAGCAAAGACTTTACTGGGAGTCCCTTTCTTTCGGCCTTTGCACAACCGACGGTGGAGGTGGATTGAGCTGAGATATGCAGTTGAAAAAATTAGAGAATTTAAATCATTTTCCAGGATCTTTAACCTCAGATATGACAGAATGGGAGTCATGGATTTTGACTAAAACACTGTCAGTGTCCGGATGCTCTATATTCAACTTCCTATCTAAAGATGGCGGCTGAGAATGAGTCCTGTGTGAGGCATTTTGTCTTAAGCGGGCGTTAAGTGAAATGTCAAATATATCGTCCCATGCATCGGGGTAGTCATGCAATCTGCTCCATGGTGTCGGTATAGGTTGTTGCAATAATGTTAATGTTGTCTTTTGGGTGATGTGGGGGTCATTGAATGATGTGATTTTTGGTGGAAGATTAGCGTTGGCTGGAGTCGTTCTAGTGCTGTGACCAATAAAGCAGGGTTTTAACTCAGATATACAAAACTGAAAGGCCAAAAATGGATAACAAACCAAATCACTTATCTCATAAGGCCCAGCTACCTGTCTTTCATAAAGAATATTAGTCTTTTCACTACCAGCCCAAAGGGTCTAGAATCACAAATACAAAGTTTTGTGTATATATATAAGAAAATGAATTGGCAATAAGATCATTCATTTCAAAATTCTCACTATTAAGTGTCCTTAAGTCTGAAAAAGCTTGAGCTTGAACGTGTGGTTCCCAGTCCTCTGATGCTCCCTGCCATGTGAAGAGCACAACCAGGCAGCCTGTGAGGATGCCTCTCCCTGGTGGAACATGGAGGCACCTGAATGTAATTGCCTGAGGTTGCGGGGGTGTGTGTGTGTGTGTGTGTGTGTGTGTGTGGCTGGCTCTTGATGTAATGCTGTTTCGCATGTTGTCTGTCATGAGTGACTTGGGTTGATATCCACTGTGCATTTGTAGATTGCGCTGGCCTGGAATGGAGGGTTCCATGCTGTAAAAGAATCCTCTAGTTATTGTTCAGAGGTTTTATCCTAAATATGCCTTAAATCTCTTTAACGTAGTGCTAGAAAGGATATTTCCAAAGATGGAGTGTATGGCTGAATATTATTTTAATCAAAAGAATGAATGTTTGGGCTTAATCAAGGTGAACCCACCAAACAAACTATGCCTCCATCTATACGGTATGGTCACTATAATTATTCATCCTTCTTTCCCCACTGTTTGTCTTGTGTTGTATTCAGCCTACTTCTTCATTTTAAATAAACATGACAGAATGAGTGTGGGTTAACTGTAGGAATGAGATGTGGCATTGCACAAATAACTATTGCTGAGGAAAAAAGCCATTGAGATTCATGATTTAGTTCCAGCTGAATAACTTTATCCATTGGCCTTTTTCTATCTTGCTACCCTCTTGGCTACCAGTACCACCATAGAGGGTCTATAACACCCTGGAATGTGATGGCCGTCTTAATACAGCTTAGCAGGCTTCTTCCCTGAGCTCTCCTCACTGAGTAGTGTCCAATATGCTGGAAGAGTTGGCTGCTTACTCTAGGTACATTGTGTACTGAATGTTCAAGCCATATATACATTATTCCACTGTAGCATAGAACGGACCACAGAGTTCCCCTTCCAGCTTTAAGCCCTATGGGCCCATTCAGGAAGCCAATTATCAGGGGTCTGTTCAATAGCATGGGATTATACTATGTGAATGTGCTGCGTGGCATAGAAGGCACATCACTTACATCACATGAGGATGGGTGGATTGTGTCGGCTTTACATCACTCTTATATCAAGAAAGGTTTCCCTCTGAATGAATCCCAGGAAAAAGCCTTATCTCCACCTACCTCTTCACTAATCCATGTCTGTTAGCGTCATTTTCCAAGAGCTGGGAGGAGTCTCTTTATGTGCGATGTTTACCATTGTTACAGTTTATATCTTCCCACATTAAATGTCAAGGTTCAAATGTATTATGGTGATGGCTTAAGTAATGTATTGAGGTGAGGACAATGGATTTTTTTTAAGAAAGCCAGCATATGTTGTGTGAAAGTTTGTTGAAAGAAAAAATAGGCTGGCTAATCAGTAAGGCTTTCTTTGTTCTATTTTGTCTACCTTTTCCCATGTTGTACTTGATCTATTGTGTGATAGTGTGTCTGCATGTAATTTGGTGGTAAATTTCCTAAAATACTTTCTTCATATTTGAATTCAGAGGCCTTTCTTTTAGGGGTAATGTTTTGGTCAAGATGAAACAAATCATGTTTAGTCAATTAAATTCCTTGATCTAAATTGTGATTTTGTGTGTCTCATAAACATTTGTCTCATGCCAACTCTTGCCTTACTATTTACTACATGATGATTGTAATTAACACTTCACAAATCTGTATTTGTTCACATTTGATTATTTCTGTCAATCATTTTTGTTAAAGAGGTCAACAAGCTGCCACTTACTACCCGTAGCTGTGGAAAATCCCCTGTAACCCACTGCCTCGAGTGGTCAATTGCTTTTCTACAACGGTTACTACATATATATATATTCACAAAACACTCAGTAGTAACATTCAATCATTTATTTACTGATCATTCTTATCATTTTAGTATTTACAAAATCTTCGGCGATAGGCTATAGTTCTGAATTAAATGGTTGCCAGGCAACATAGGCTATCTCGCCTATTTGGTTTGGCCTTGTTCGCATAAACCATAAGGCATAATTCGGGTGGTTCACGTTTATTTGAATATTTCCAGCCATGGTGCAGTTATTAAAACAGCTCTCCAGAGCACTCGTTTTTGCTGGTAGGGGTGTGGAAGTGTTGGAGTCGAACTGATGAGTGTGTTTTTGTAATAGGTTACGAAAAAGGCGAGGTTGCTGCGAGTGGTTGCTACGCAAAGCATAGCCTACCGCTTGATTTTATCAATGGCCTCGTCAATGAGATTGATGGCGCATTAATACTAATTGTTATGTGGTCGCAGCAGTGGGTTACAGAGTATTTTACCACTGCTGCTAGCCAATCAGAATCAAGTATCCAAACCCTCCGTTGTAGAATGTGGAATTAACCATTCCTTATAAGGGACAGATTAGGCAGTGAAATCAATATAAATTTAACGTATCACAAATAATTGCCTTCGCTAGAGGCGACAAAGTCGCTGGGTGGCATCACTTTGTGTTTGTTCGTTAGTTAGAAGGATTACACCAAAATTTGGTGGAGGGGTGTAGCATGGCCCAACTTAGAAGCCATTCAATTTTGGAGCAGATCTGAATCACTGGACAGATATACGAATTAAAACAAAACTTAGCTGCCCATTTCTCTTCACTTCATCTTTAGGTATCCTGCTAGGTCTATGATACTGCCTAGTGTCCAAGGGGTTAGGATGCCAGATTTATTAGTGGTGCTCCTGCAGGGTTCAAATCCTGGCCAAGATGGTTTTTTTTTTTTTTTTTTACATTTTTTAAGAACGTTTGCTCTTTAGAAAGTAATCAATACAACTTTAGAAGGATAGATATCAACTTTATTTATTTGCTGTTTTCATAAACACTATCTTTCTATGCATGTAAAACAAAATGATATATAGATCTAATTGAAGCACCACTACCAGTTGCCCCACCGAAAAGCTTACTCTTCGATGGTGCAAGTGGGCGATATTTATACTGAGAAGCGAGTTTAACAGTTCGGTTACACCAATAGAAATTAAAATGACAGCAATTTGGATGATAAAAGCCCTATTCAATCCAGAGTTTTCTGGGGCCCCCTACTAATCCAGTCTGCACGTTGAAAACACGCACTAAAGGACTGACAAAACGTGTTTGGGCTGACTTCCCACACTTCTGGTGTCTCCAGGAGTGAGACAACCTTGACTGTCTGCTCCAGGAGACCAGAGCCCAGCAGAGTTGGGAGACGTCCAAGGCCAGGACACCTGTACCAGACAAGCAGCTGCCAACAGAACAGCACACAGAGACACTGGTCAACCAAGCCTAACTAGCCAATAGGTCGGAAGCTCCAGTTTATAGAGAATGTACCTATCTGTAACGGACAGACAATTTGGACATGTTGGAGAATATTGAACATCTCCTTGAAGCTCACATAGGGGTGTGCGTTGGAAGCAAAGATGGGCTTTGACAGAGACACAGCCGGCGGGAGACACCACCTCTCACCCCTGTAGCCAAGGTGAAATACTAGCACTAGGAGGCAAGATGGTTGGTTGCTTTGTCTTTTTTGTCTTCAGCTTCAATGTTGCTGCTCTGGTATCAAAACACTCACTTTTTCTTTTTTGACCTGGCAGCCCTGGATTTGGGAGCCCAGAACACAGAGCAACAGCTAGCCTTATGAAAACTAATGAGAAGCAGCGGGACAGTCCAATTTGCTAAAACACATCTGTTTGTATTTTACTAGTGCTTGGAAACGGATGTGGAACACTGAAATTAAGGTGGAGGAGGGGGGTAAGGGAAAAGAAGGCTGCGCATGAGCTGGGGGAGGTGGAGGAGAAAGGGTGAGGAGGAGGAGGAACAAGAGGAAAGGGGGAAGCGGCGCAGAGGAGAACAGCGTGTCTGTTAACCATTTTCTGTCCGGGGAGAGGTTAGTCTTTGAGGTCACCAACTGTTCAAAAAATGTATTTTCTTCTCCAAGCCTTACTGAAGCAGTTTCCAAATAATTTCCCTGGGCATAGTCTGCAGAACTCACAATGCCAGCTTATTACAAGTGCTGAATCATTAACTGGCAGCAGTTTTAAGCTGCAGGGTATGCATTTCTCTCAGTATAGGCCTATAGGCTATATTTTGTTAATGCCAGGGACTCCCAACACACAGAACAAGAGTGAGCTGAGGAGCTAGCTTGTTTGAAAGGTATTAATAACCTCCCTCCCCTTTCTCTTTCCCTCAGTCTCTCTTCCCCTCTCTCACCCACATTAGCCTTCTTTTTGTGCGTGGCTGTAAGCCAGCACACCATAGATAACATTTGTCTGGTTGTCACTCCCTCCCTCCTTCTGTCCCGTTGTTGACCTGCAGTTCTATGTTGCCACCACAAGAGGCAGTGGTCCCAGCACACCAAAATAAATACATTATGACACCGCACCGTTTCCAGTTCCTCGGTAGTATAGTGAATAGAGGCCCAATCTCATTCCACTCACTCCTCCCTCGCCCTATGCACTCCGCCTCCGTTTGTGCGTTCGTGTGGAGGGTTCTCCAAGCTGAAGGGCATCTCAAACTGATTAGTGGAGAGGGAGAGTGGACCAATTAAGTCTCCCAACAGCGAGTGTGCATCGATGCCGACTCCAGCTACACCACTAACCCTAAACGGAAGCAGCTGTGCCGGGGAATGGAGGAAACATCATACAAATGTAAGTTCCGTCTTGCTAAATATGTGTTCTCACTTTGTTAAATTTTAGTTTTGGTCATGCACATTAACATAATTTGTATTTATCTCATAGCTTAGGCTACTGCAGAATGTGTGGTGAAGGTAAAACTAAATATCACTTTGTCCCTAAATGCACTTCGCTGACTGACTTGGCCTGACATGCACACCATGGAGCATCAATAACAAAACAGCCTTTATTTCATAGCATATGCTCACTGTTTTGTGGATGTTATACATATACAGGGACTGTTGAAAAGACAAAGGCCCTCATAAAGCTCGGAACCGAACATGAGGGTCTTTTTACAAAAAAAGAGAAATGCAGCCAAACAAGCTTTGGAGTGAGTAGTTCCCCTGGCCTGATTCATTCATTCATTCATGCAGTTTGTGGTTTTGGGGCCAAGGCAGCCTAGGCTCACTTAAAGGACAATGCTCGTTTTTGACAACCTGGACCTTATTTACGACATATTATAAGACGTTTGACTCACCGAGATCACTTTGGTGTAGTTCGGAGGCGTGTAGAAGAAATGTAAAATCCAGCGCGAGCCAGTATATCCATGTAATGGCGGTGGTGGGGGCACCGAGAATGCAGTTTCTAAAAATCTATTTTCTGCCGCGAAATGGTTGAAACCACAAGAGGCCTACGCTCTATGTAAGCACAACTAGCGATTCATAAAGACAGATTGATGAAAACAACCGTTTCGCGGCAGAAAATAGATTTTTATCTTTTTTTTTTTTTTTCTCGGTGCCCCCACCACCGCCATTACATGGATATACTGGCTCGCGCTGGATTTTACATTTCTTCTACACGCCTCGGAACTACACCAAAGTGATCTCGGTGAGTCAAACGTCTTATAATATGTTGTAAATAAGGTCCAGGTTGTCAAAAACGAGCATTGTCCTTTAAGGCAATCTACTTAGACCACACACCATAATCTTCCTTGTTTTATATTATAGGTCCTTGATCAAAGAGATGGAACTTGAGGGGGTGGTGAATCACAAGCAGGTCTCCAAAAAGTGGGAAAATTTCTAAAAGAAATATAAGGTAAATTATTTTGTCTGCTATTGAAAGGTTGGTATTTAATGCTGCTGAGAGCTAACTAACATGTATCATGTATCCACTAGGAATTGAAAAAGCCCCTAACTGGTTCAGGTACAGACCAGGGAGAAGAGACCTTTTACGCTTTTATCCAAACTAACAATATTTGCATTCAACGTAGGAAGAGCCAATGTACTACTACTTGCCAGAACTCACAAGTGCTTCTCCTTTCTAAAACAAGTGACTAAGAGCATAATCTAGTGCTGAAGGCAAAGTGCAAGAATAGCAATCTCAAATACAATAGGTGCTTAAGAGGGAGGATCATTGTAGTATTTCTTGAAGAGGTGAGTTTTGAGCCTGCGGTGAAAGATGGACAGTGACTGTCCTGACATCAGTGGGCAGTTCGTTCCACCACTGCGGGGCCAGGACAGAGAAGAGCTGTGACTGTGTCGATCGACCGCAGGGGCCTCGGAGTGACGGGGAAACCAGTCGCCCCGAGGTAGCAGAGCGTAGCGGTTGGGAGGGGGTGTAGGGTTTGACCATGAGTACAGTGAGGAACAACCACAGATCTACTACATAGGGACTCATATGAGTTCTACCGACATGCATGAGGCATTGGGGTCAAAACCATCTATAAGCCCCCCTGTCCTCATTGCCTCATACATGTCCAACCCCACCATTCTCCCACCCTCGCCCCCAGATTACCCCTGCCCCCTCATGCTCCACTAGCCCTGCCAGCCCCTCTGATTCCTCTTCATTCACCAGCCCCCCCAAGCCCAACTTGCCCATCCACAGCAAGTCCTTCTTCTTCTCCTGACACCCCCCAGCCAACAGCTGGCAAGAAAAGAAAATCTTCACCTGGGAGGGTGTTAGAAGTCCTAGAGATGGAGGCCAGAAAAGATGAGCCCCACAAAGACCCAGCAGACCGAGAGATTTCTAGATTTATTCGAGAAGATGGTTGAGAAGATGTAAGATTTAAGAGTCTTCAGTTCAGGTGAATGTTTTTGTTCCTAAACTGGCTTTTTACAATTGTATTTCCCTTGCATTTCTGTTTTGTCCTTATTTCCCTGGGAAATTAAATGTATTAAATGAATACATTAAGAGAAAATAAAATCTAACAGAAAAATAAAAGCTAATTTGTCATTATTTGTGAGATGTGTGTAGATAAAACTCCATACGGGACCTCAGTGGTCACTAGCTTACTTGTAGATGACCTTAGAGTTAAGACTGCTCATGTTTGACAAGTTCTACTAAAGTGAAATATCCCTTGAAAGTTACATACAAACATGACTATGGGTCACTGGACAGCAGGGTAAATAAATGGGTGTGAGGCCATTTGATACAATTCTGTTTTAATTGATCTTATGTTTTAATTGATCTCTTCATGATGCATTTAGCATAAGATCAGCTCTGCACTGGAATATCCAGGTGAATGCAAATAAAATGAAATGATACTTGACATTTCTTCAAGCTCCACAATAGGAGAACATTAAAATGAAAATGAATACCTTTACAATACTCAGAAAATACTAAGAAAATGGAAAAACAAATGTAATGTTTACAGGTGGTCATGCTCCTGCAGATGCTGGAACAAGATGAGAGCACAAGAAACGGTTGCCATGGTGTTGGCTGCTTCCGGTAGAAACTAGGCGAGGGCGTCCCAATGTATTTATACCTATACCCTCCCCCTTAATTTGGAGTTTCCCTCCACAGCTGTAAGGGTGACTTCATACGGAGTGACACTCCGTAGTGAAGTGCTAGGGATAGGTTTGGGAAAGGGCCAGGGTGTCTGCCTCCCATGCGGAAGGTCAGGGGTTCAAGCCCCGGTGATGAAGATTTATTGTGCGTGGCTGTAAGCATAGCATTTGTCGGGTTGTCACTCCCTCCAGTGGCAATTGCTCCAATAAGACAGGGTAAGCCTGGCTTACCCATACAAATCCAAATAAAACTTGATTTTTGCGTTTTCTTTCAGTGAAAGAAGGCACGAAAATCGACTTTCAGACTGTTTTTGACTTAAATGCGATTCTACCATATCGCTTCATTTTCATCCGTGTTTAGCGTTTTGGTAGTGCTCCGTCGCCCCCTACAGTCCTCATGAAAATACAGTCCACGTTACAGTCTGTTGAGACCGGTCTTACTAGCTCATCATTCACTTAACATTGTAGGCCAGGTAAAAGGATTCTGGCTTACAAGAAATCAAGGCCAAATGAAAAATCTATAATTTGGCGGAATGCTTAAAAGTGGGCGTAGGGTAAGCCAGTTCTCAAAGTGCTTACATTGGAATTCCCATTGACATTTTAACATTGGGACGGTTTATCCAATCAAAAATTGTCATGACTGTCCCGTCATTCACATCACCTGTCAATCACTTTACCCACTTTAGCTATCTAGCTACTGGCAGCATCAATTAACATGGAAAAGAGATCTTGAGTATTTGTTGAAAGTTGATTCCAAAATGAAGTGGATTAAACAAGTTTGAGTTACGATATAAGGTTGGTCTTTTGTGATTAATTACCAGTTGTTATGGCTGTGCGTTTTGCTTTGCCTAGATTTAATCAGCACTCGAGAGCGTGAACTTTGCTTCCTGGAGCCGTGGGCTAGTAGGCTAGTAGTAGCCTAAACGCTGATTAGTGAAGTAGGGGCGTAGGCTATTGAGTGCTGTGTCCTAAGGGGGTGTATTTTATCATCCTGTCATTCCTCTTCGTGGTGCTTGGCAATTGTCATATAATGGCTCTGTAGTTTATTTAGTGTGTCCCTAAAAGCTTGGTGGTTTCGGCCTAAATATTGCCCTTTGTTGATGTGTTAAAAAAAACATCAGTAGCCTAGGCTACTGTAGTTTTCCTGTATGTTTTTACATAAAAATGCCAATGCTCTGGTGCTGTGAAAACCTCCCATCAGGGCATGCTTTGAAAGCGCACCCCCAAAAAAATCTTGCGTGCTGCGCGTGCATACTTCGTTGGTCCTGACTTACCCGGTTCTACGACCCACCAGACGCCACTGACTCCCTCCCTCCCTCCTTCCCTCCCTCCCTCCCTCCCTCCCTCCTCCTTACCTCCTTCCCTCCATCCCGTCTGTAACCCCATTTCTATGTTGCCACCACAAGAGGCAGTGGTCCCAGCACACCAAAATAAATACACTATGACATTTTGCACCTTCAAGTTCCTCGGTGTCAGACTCCCATGTGGGGATGATTTTGGGAAACCATACCCACACCCTCTGCTAGCCTGTGGGTCTATTCCTACGTTTACTTCCGGCCTTTCCATCCCTCTCCCTCCCTCCTTTCCCTTTTTTTTGGAAGTACGGGAGAGATTCCATAGGAACAAAAACACTATGACATTGCATTCTTTCAAGTTCCTGGGTAGTGTAGTGGATTAAGCGTCCGACTCCCATGTGGGAGATCAAGGGTTCAAGACCCTGATGGGGGAGATTTTATCTTCAAGGAAATGTACAGTCTGTTTTGCAGATGAATTAACTGTATCAAACTGATTGCAGAAACTGGGTGACCAATTAAGTGACCAATTACAAGTCCCATTGATATACTAGACTTGTGCTTATTGTTATGTTTCTCTGTGTATGCAACTCTGTGTTTTGTTTTCTGCTCCTCCTGTTCTCGGTCCCACTCCCAGATTCCTGCATGGATCCAGTTATAATTAATATCATTCAAAGCATTTTAATAAATATGAGCATTGTGATTTGTCATTTGTGTTTTTCACTGGATGTTATAGAAGTTATGTAAAATGTTACGTAGTGGTGCTGTCAGTTATTGAATTTATGTGCAGTAATTGAACAAATACTCCTGTTTTGAAATTATACCTACAGTATAGGTGTCTCAGTAATTACCCATTATATATTAGTCTATATTTTGCATGTATTTACCAGGTAAATGTGTAGTCATTGGGGGACTATGAAAGGAAGGGTTACCAAAACAATGTTCAGAGTAAGTTAATTTAGCAATAGAAATCCATAAGCCTAGGGCCAATGGGTCTAGGATATAGACAATTAACTACCGGTGGAATGGTGGTGGAGCAATAGCGGGAGCATTTCGGATTACTAGCGGACCACTGTCCCTGACGCTAATGGGTTATTATATGAAAACGTGCCATTTTATGTCACTTGAACAAAACTGCTCTGTAAATCTTCTTTGAAATCGAGAGTTTAACATGTTTTTTGAATGATTTTTCAAGGTGCCCACCCACATCCATTGTATGACCAAAACGTTGGTAGAGCAATTATCAGACTTTCTCAAAAGTGCTAGTTTTATCAACGTTTTGATCTGAACCATTGTATATGATCATAAGTAACCTTAAAACAGGGCTAAACAATTTTTTCAACATTTTACACATATTAAAGGTGTAGTAAAGGGAACTTTACTACTCCTTTAATATGTGTAAAATGTTGAAAAAAACACAATTTAGTTGTGTCGCCATGTTGTCGTCAAGCCCTGCAGATCAGCTTGTGAGTCAAGGCCGTGATATCCCCGATGCCCCCACACTCTACCGAGCACTACTAACAACTGGCACCAATGTGAAGCTCTTTTATGTGGAAACTGAGAACATTGTGGATGCATACCGTAACATGCCAGCAAACATCCCATCGGTCCCAGGGGCAATGCGGATACACCAGCTGGTCACCAACAGAAAAGGCCACTTGATCTCCAGGGATGTCAGCTGTCTGTGTGCCACATTGAAGAACCTGTCCTGCGCATGTTTCACCACTTCCTCTTTCCTCAACTGTCAGAGGGCCCTCAAATGATCCAGGCTGAGGAACTTCAAGTAACCCAGACAGGCCTCAGGCACCCATAAGCATCATAGTCTGGCTTCCACCAACCCAGTCAGATGAGCACCTGACAGAACAACTTCAGGGACCCCAAGAGATCGACTGGAGTAATGATGAGATCATCAGAAAATGGTGTGTCTTGATATATAACCAGGAGCTCTATCCAGGAATCATTGTGGCAAAAGATGAAGGACATACCCATGTTAAGTGCATGCAACGTGTTGGCCTGAATAGATATTTCTGGCCACAACACGATGACAGTATCTGGTACATGTTCGATGACATTTTAGGACTGATTCCTGCTCCTGTTAGAGTGACAGCACGGCACGTAGAAATACGGAAAGACATCTGGTCAAAACTGTCTGGGTAGGCAGACAGGAACGTTTTTGTGCTTTATAAATCTCATACTGTATCCATCTCTAGGATTCTCTCTGTTTTTTTTCCAGTTACATAACACAGCGATTAGGGAGGGCTTTCCGAGTTTTTGGGTGGGAAAACTACTGTCAAACTATTTTTTTCCGCTCCACAATATTGGCTTTTCTTTATTCTGTTAAGGCAAAGCATGTTCAATAGATCTAATGTTTAATAGATTCTATTGTAATTTGAATATTCTTAATGTTTTTAATAAAACCATTGGTTCCATCTGTGGTATCATCATTCTTCATCACCGTCTATTAATAAATCTGTGTCCAGAATATTCTGATTAGTGGTTTTAAGTTAAAGGTTTATGAATGTACCATTAAGCTCCATTAGACCTATAATTGTAACTTAAACAAGCAGTAACCAGTTGACAACCAACTGGTGTCAACCCTGTTACTTGTATAATATTCTAATATAATTTAAACAATGAAAAGACTAATGTAAAATCAACTCATTTTATATGTAAAGTAAAATAGAGAGTAATACACACAAAGAAATCGGGTATTATTATGTTATTTCCATAACTTTTTCTTAAAATAGAAGATGCTGTTTAAGTGTCAATTGTAAATGAGCATATTAATCCATGGGAAAAGAGTAAACTCCTCATTATTCTCACTTTACAAACACACTTATTGTAACAAGGGGGACTTTATCTTTCATAGAATATCAGATTTTGTTCAAAATATGGGATTTAAAACATTTTCAAACAATTAATCTGTCGGTAACAGGGTTGACGAAACAGACTTACACATGTTGATTATAGGCTATGTAAAAAAATAAAAAATAAAGAAAAAGACTGAGATGGCACGGCATATTTTTCTAAGAGGTAAGGACCTACTTCATCCAAAAAGGGGCTTAAAGACTTTTAAAACAATACTTTGAAAATCAAACATAAACTAGGGCTGCAAGCAGCAGTGAGCGGGCCCTCGCACCCCACGCATGTCGGGGTGTGGTGCCGTTAAAGGATGTGCTATTTCGGTGTCCAGTACTGAGAGAAACTTCCTGTCATCAGTAGGTGGCGCTCTAAGCGTGATTCAATACCGACACATAGATGTGTTCAGGAAGGTACTTTGATGAAGCGTCAGAAATGTTGTGTAAATCGGACAATGTATGTAGGATTTATGAGGACTTCCTGTAAGCAGTAGGTGGTGCTATAAGTATGATTCACTGCTGATGCACAGATATGTTCAGGATGCGACCTTCATCAACCCTGAGACATTTGGAGTAAATCGGATAACGTATGTAGGAGTTATGAGTACTTCCTGTTTCATCAGTAGGTGGCGCTGTAAGTGTGACTCAATACCGACGCATAGATGTGTTCAGAATGCGACCTTCATGAAGCGTCAGCAATTTGGTGCAAATCGGATAATGTATGTAGGAGTTTTGAGGACTTCCTGTTTCACCAATAGGTGGCGCTGTACGTATGATGCAATACTGACACATAGATGTGTTCAGGACAGAGCCTTCATGAAGCGTGAGAAATATCGGACAAATTGGAAAATGTATGGAGGACTTATGAGGACTTCCTGTTTTATGGCAAAAGGTCAAAATTCGCCACGGCCGCCCCGATGGGTCTGCAAGCCGATCGGGAGGTATAAGATTGGATCTGTAAACCCGTCACATTACAAGATCATCTAGGCCGATCATCGGCCCCGACCAACGTTCCAGACCAGATTTCTCCTCTGATTGTCGGGAGGGGTGAATCGGGGATAAATCGGCCTAAAAATCCTGTAGTCTGAGCCTGGCATTAGGGTATGGCTCCAAGAGACTTTTTTGTGTGTGTGGATAAATTAACTGTCTATCAACTTCCGTTTGCCTACGAAAAACTGGAAGGTGGGGCTTGCCATTTTAAACATTCCAGGGGGCGCTCTGGAGCCGTTTTGCCACACCCATTTCCGGCACCCATGAAATATCTTCTTTTTTTTTTTTTTACCGGGACTGATGTATCTGCCAAGTTTCAAGCATTTTCATGGATGTTTAGGCCGCCAAAAAGGCATTTGTGGTTTCACCAGTAGGTGGCGCTATATGTTTGACTCAATACCGATGCATAGATGTGTTCAGCATGCGACCTTCATGAAGCGTGAGCAATTAGGTGCAAATCGGATAATGTATGTAGGAGTTATGAGGACTTCCTGTTTTATGGCGAAATGTCCAAATTTGGCGGGGCGCCACAGCAAGGGTGTTTGGTGAAAACTAATTTTTTGGGGGGGATAACTTTTGATCACAAAGGTCTTAAGATGAAGATGACCGAATATGAAGTTGATCGGATGAAATCTGTAGGAGGAGTTTGTTAAATTACGAGACATGGAAATGGTAAAAACAAGGACAAATGGCACATTAAGAGCAAAATGGCTGACTTCCTGTTTGCCTACATCAAACTGAAAGGTGGGGCTCGCCATTTTAAATTTTCCAGGGGGCGCTCTTGAGCCGTTTTGCCACGCCCATTTCTGTCACCCATGAAATATAAATTTTTTCACTGGGACTGACGTATCTGCAAAGTTTCATGCATTTTCATCGATGTTTAGGCTGCCAAAAAGGCATTTGTTTGGGCAGAAGAAGGTAGAAGGGAGAATTATCAATTTCAATAGGGCCTCAGTGCTCGGGCCCTAAAAATGACCCTAATAATCTAATGAGCAAATGGCCAGGAACCCGCCAGCGGATTCGGCTGGAGGTCCGCCAGCTCGTCCATCGGGGACCCGCTGTAGGTCCGATAGCCTTGTGTTATATTCTGCCAGAGGTCTGCCAACTTGTCCATCGGGGACCCGCTGTAGGTCCGCTAGCCTTGTGTTATCTGGGTTTATCCCTTACCTTTGTCCAGAAACAGAAGTTGAACCAATTGCAGAGTAGCTAACGTTACAGGAATCATCAGTGTAACTGCTTTAGCCACTGACCACTACCATTAATGTTATGGAAGCTGCTGCTAGTTGTTGTGAGCTCATGAGCTAACTGGCTATCTCGCTCTTATTGTGCTGGATGAGCAATGGAAGCATTGGAACTGATGTGTCCAGGGCAGGCGACAAGACCTATCTTAATTTATCAGACATTATTTCATGTCATTTCAATGACTAGCTTCCGTCCTGTTATGTCTGATATTCTATTAATCAAACGAGGCGTTATTACCAACTGTTGTCTCTTTATTCACAGGTGATGCGTGCGGACACATCCATGGAACACCAACCGGTTAACACCACCAGGTAACTGCGCATGTCTAACTCAGCGGGGCATGCTGGGAACTGTAGTTCTAATGTTAGCTTGGTAACTTGAAGTGTTCTCTCTTGATTGCCTTATTGAGGTCCTTTGGATCCAGGCACATTCTCAAAGCACCATTCTTCTTTTGCACTATTACCAGCGAACTGACCCATTCAGTAGGCTCATCGATTTTCTTGATGACCTCCATCTTCTCCATGCGTGCCAGTTCTTCTTTCAGCTTTTCTCTCAGCGCGAACAGAACCTTCCTGCAGGGATGAGGACATGCTTTCATCCACATGTATTGTGTGTTTTCCAGGCAGACATCCAAGTCCTTCGAAACAGTCCTTGTACTGGTGAGGTCACTACAAACACTCTCTTGACCAGATTGAGCTTTTCACATGCACTGAGTCCTAGGATTGGCTGTACACTCTTATCCACTATCAGTAGCTGTGTCTTGAACTGCAGTCCTTTGCTTTCGAAGGTTGCTATACAGCTCCCTTTGACTGGTATGTTTTTTCCAGTATATCCTGTGACTTTCATTTTTACAGGATGGATTTTGCTCTTCACTGTAAGTGTTTTGTACTGTAGTCCTCCATAGATAGCAGGTTTACCTGGGCTCCTGTATCAAGCTTGAATGGTATTATTGTCTCATTCACCTCTAATGGCACTATCCATTCAGCTTTGTCAGCGCTGCAAGTCTGCACGCTATCCACAAAGAATTCCTCCTCCTCTTCTTCAACTGTGTGGACTTTCTTCTTTGAAGCCGCTGTACAGCATTTTGAGAAGTGATTGTTCTTTCCACAGTTGCTACAGGACATGTGCTGGACATGATTTGGGTTTGTGTGCCACCACATTTACCACATTTGAACTCCGTAGTCTTCTCTTTTGGGTCCTTTTGTTTGGTAAATGGTTCCCTTTTATGATGTTCTTTCATCACAGCATGCACTGTTGCCTCACCTCTGTGTAGCTCTTTCGCCTGCGCACGGTGGTTTCTGCTGCTCTACACATGCTGACACACTTTTCCAGGGAAGGTCCAGTCTCACGTAGCTCAGTCTCTCTACTGTTCCACAGACTATCCTGTCTCTGACTAGTGAGTCCCTTAGATTTACAAACTCACACGTTTTGCTCAGTGTGTGTAGCTCTGCTAGGTACTGATCAAAAGGTACTTCTTGTTTCTGGTCATGGGTGAGAAACGTATACCTCTCAAACGTTATGTTCTGACTTGGCACAAAATACTCTTCAAACTTAGCCATTCGTGCCGTCAATGTTAGGGTATTCTCGTCAAGCTGAAAGCTATTATATATATATCCAGAGCATCTTCTCCAATAACATGTAGAAAGATGGACGCTTTCAGTTTTTCATTATCACCTGCTCCACTTGCCGCTAAGTATATATTGAATCTTTGCTTGAAGCGTTTCCAATTGTCGGCAAGATTACCAGTCAATTGCCTGCATGAGGGTGGAGTAAGCTTATCCATAGTCTGACTCAACAGATGTAAGTTTTGGCAATAAACCTTGTCGGTGTCACACTGCCCAATCAGTGGTGAGACTGGCGACGCAAATTAATCAGATTCGGGCCGAGAGATTCTCTCGGCACCAATCAGATTCGATCCAGACTGTTTTGCAGAGCACCGTCGCTGCGTCCGGGGCTGGCTCCGCCCAAGACGACTGTGATTGGTTTAAAGAAATACTGCCAGCCAGACCGGTCTCCGGCGCTGGCACAGCGTAAACGAAGTGTGGAGATAGGTCTGGCTATGCGAGACTAGCTTATCCATGGCAACGCGAGGTACAGGGATTTCCACAGGTTGATTTATTTGCTGGTTGTCTTCAGGAACTATATCAGCATTTGACTGTGCAAACTGTTCCTTTGTCTCTTCATTATCACTGGCGCTGGCAGCCATCGGTTGACCTAGCTAGCATTGTGCTTCACTGGTAGGCTACTCACGCGACCAACGTCCCTTTTCTCTCTCACGTGCAGCAAACTTTTACTTTTCTTTCACACTCTCTGTGTTTTGCAGAGTATTTTCTTCACTTTCCCCTGTCTTTACTTGCCTACGGCCACTTCTGACACCATGTTATGTCTGATATTCTATTAATCAAACGAGGCGTTATTATTAACCGTTTTCTCATGTCTAACTCAGCGGGGCATGCTGGGAACTGTAGTTCTAATGTTATTAACTCATAACATCACACGTCCTACAAGTCCTGAACAGAAACGCACATAAGCCAGGCTGGACCTGGCCTGGTTTTCTTCCAAATGGAAGATCGGGATGACTGGAAGAGCCGATGGAGCGCTCGTCCGAGGACGACCTAGAGAGGCAAAGGCTACGTTAGATTTCCTTGAAATGATCAGCTTACTAACGTCTGCACGCCACAGAGGCAGCTTCTTCCCCACGGCCATCAGCCTCTTCAACAAGGCTTGTGTCCCCCTCTAACTACCCCACCCCCCCAACCCCTGCCCACCCAGACCCCGTCAACAGACAACTTGCACATAAACTGAATGTAGCCTACTGTATAGGATGCACCACACTCACATCACGCCCCACACACACATACACACTTACACTCTGCACACTGTATACACTGACTGCACTACTTTTTCTATATTGTTCTTTTTCTTAGCTTATCCTTTTTTGCACTAACATTTGTACTCGCTCTTTGCTCTGTCCAGTCTTTGCACTGTCCTGTCTCGCCGCTGCACCCTGTCCAAATTTGTCTCTATGTTATTCACCATGATCGAAGGCAAATTCCTAGTACGTTATTAGTACATATTTCTACACACTAAGATTTCACTTCTTCCTGTCTCACTCTATGGATTCTCTGTCACATACTACAGTATGTGTCATTTTGTTTCTTAGAAGACTAGGACAATGTTCTTGTTTATTGTTGAAGCTGGTGAAGTTTTTGTTTTCATTTTTGAACTAATACCAAAGTCCTACCAAAGTCCATGTTTTCTTTGGCCCGGGGCACATGGCCAAGAGTGCAATGGGTTTTACTGCCCAGGACCCTGGTGACACAAACACAGATGAATGAGCTATACAGACTGGGAAGACGTCTGAACAGTGTTCCCGACCAGAGACAACACATAGTCCCTTCACTCTAGAAGTCTATGGATCAAGTTACTTCATGGCAGAATAGCTGGCATCTTTCTCATCTAGTCATATCTCCACAAGTAAAATTGGGTGTAGGTTGTAAGGGGAAGGACCCTAGGCGGCATATTCAGAAATCACATACACACACAGATGCTTATTTTCAGTATGGATGAACCCAAAGTCTTCTCCATTTTGTCAGTGCCCTCTAGTTTTTAGCTGCAGTGTATGTCTAATCCCAGCTTGCATTTATCTCAGTATATAGGCTAATGCCAGGGACTCCCAACACACAGACCAAGAGTGAGCTGAGGAGCTAGCTTGTTTGAAAGGTATTAATAACCTCCCTCCCCTTTCTCTTTCCCTCTCAGTCTCTCTTCCTCTTTGTCACCCACATTAGCCTTTTTTTCTTCTTCCTGAAGACATACACATATACACACACGCACAAACACCTACACACACTTCACATTCACACACAAATGAAAAACCTTGAAACACAGACACCCCCCCCTCTGTGGAAGCATGGTGTAATGATCGTTTCCGTTGTCGTCATCCTCATCATTTCCCATTGTTCTCCATGTCTGAGACTGCAGCACAGACACCTAACACCCACGATTGGGACGTAAAACAATTGAGAAGTGTTGCAGATACCAGCCTTTTAAATACCATAGTGTATTTTTCTTGGTAGTTCTAGATATGTCTCTTGGAGCCAACATCCAACAAGCCAATGCTGCTTGTTTATCTAATAGGCCTACAGCAACAATGCTCTGCTCTTAACCTATCCTGACGTCCTTACCCCAAGGGCAGCCGGGAACAGACAGTAGGCAGCGTGCATGGGATGCGCCCAGGGGCCAACCAAGTGCTCCTGTCCTTCTTCGCCAGGGACGGACAGCGTTAGTTCATGGACGTCGCTATTGGCGGGCCTTAGGTTGCCTGGCCCACCCCAAAAGTTCTAGTGCCCCTCCACTGGCGCCTACAGTTTAATTCATTAATTAATTATGATGATTAATTATACATGATTATATTTTTATCATAGTATTTTCCTGTTAAATTAAAAATGCTAACTTAAGATTTCCTTATGAATGAAGACATTAAGAAACAATGGTGTGTTTTTGTTTGACGGCCACCATACTGAAAGAGGAAGTTACACCAATGTAGAGGGTTACCGCAAGTGTGATTTTATTTGGGCAAGCTGAGCTGTGCCCTCCAGGCCATCCACAGCTTATAGGCCTACCTGGCCCGAACTTTGAGGACATTTACTGCAACCCTTAGAAATGTTTTCTTCGGCATGTTGCACACTGAAAAAATATTGTGCTTGACCTAAGTTACTTTTTCTAAATTAAGGCAACTTTTTGCATCAGATTATTATGTAGATCTAGCAAGACTAGTCTTTGTATATACTACTTAACTTTTTTATGTAAGAAATACATTTTGAAATCAACTTCACTGCAAGTAGAGGCAACTTAATTTTTCAAGTAAAGTCAACTTAACTTAAGCATTTCTCTAGTCATTGTTTTGTGTGTAGCTACATTCCTTTCATCTTGTTCTGTTTGCTAGCTCTTATGATTGAAATATGAATATTTTATACAGTATATGCACAGATCATCTTCAATTGCAGATGCCATGTTTGTTTGTCTTTCATCCAGGTATGTTGATGTATGTAAATTAATATATTGTAATGTTTGAAGAAGAATTTGTTTTGTTTATGTAAATATATTCTCCTGATGTCTCTAGCTTAGAGCAAAGGGAAGAGCAGTCATATTAGACAATACAGTCGATGACTGCACGAGGAGTTTGCCTTGTATGTGTACCAGGGAATGTTGGGAGTAGTGTCTTATTGACTGTGTGGTTGTAGTGTATGACACTCCTCTCTCTCTCTCTGGTCTAACTGCTCAGGTTCTGGACCTGCTGGACCGAATGCTGACCCTTGACCCTTGCAGCACTGCACCTCAGAGCAGGCCCTCAATAGCGACTGAGTGATGTCGAGCCCAGCAAGTTGGCCCTGTCCAAGTGAGTGAGCCCCCCCAACCCCCTTCCCACAAGCTTGTACAGAATACAGTCCACGTAGCCTCTAGATGAGAATACACACACACACTTTCCTAATTCTCTGCCTCTTCTCCCTCTGCCCCTCTTAATGCTGTGGTGTCTCAGTCTCCCTAGTCTTCCTCACTGGCAGTACTGCCACGAGCTGTGGAGCAAGAAAAGGCGCTAGCAGTGTGGGTGGGCTGCCCGAGGATGTGCCTGTGCCCAAAGTGGCCCGTTCTATTAATACATCCATGCCCGTAAGGAGCCCGCAGGGTCCTCCAGCGGAGAAAAAAGCCAGGCCCAAGCGAGCCCTGCTGGAGTGCTGCCCCCATCGGCTGGACCTCATCAGTCACTGCTGTTTGATAGCCTACATTCCAGGAGTTATGTTGTGATAGTGTTGCAATTTCATTTGAAAGATTTCTTCTGTAAAAACTTGTTCTACAACAACAATGTAACACTACCAAACAACCAAATTGACTCAAATTGACGCCCCTGCGGTAGATCAAAGCAGTCGCAGCTTTTCTCTATGCTGGCCCCATAGTGGTGGAATGAACTACCCATCGACGTCAGGACAGCAGAGTTGCTGCCCATATTTCACGGCAGGCTCAAAACTAATCTCTTCAAGAAGAAGCCTACTACCAGGATCCTTCCTCTTAAGCACACATTGGGTTTTTAGTTTGCTCCTCTTGCACTTTGCCCTCAGAAGTAGAAGTGCTCCTGGTCACTTGTATAGAAAGGAGATACACTTGTGAGTTCTGACGAGTAGTAATATACCTACTTACTATGTCAAATGCAATTAATTTAAGTCACTTTGGATAAAGGCGTCAGCTAAATGACTGGAATGTAATGTGTTTGTGTTTTTTTGGCATTTCTGCTTTATTACATATATGGCAGTATATAGATGGGCAGGAAAGGTGGGCGAGAGAGAGAGAGGATACAGCACATGGCCCGGGCCGTATGCAAACCAGGGCCGCTGTGTAAGGATTAGCCTTGTGGTATGCGCCTTAGCACAATGAGTCATCGGGTGCCCCTGTCCAGCTGTGTTCATGTTTTTGGTTGTTTTTCCTTTAAATGTTGACAACATGCACTTTGTGTTTTTAAATTTGTATTTATTGTTTATCTGCTTTAGTATTATTGTATGAGGGGTGGAAGTAACAAAAAATAATAAATAAATATGTGGTTGATTAAAATGCAATCGAATTAAATGTGTGAATGATAAAAAATGCAATCAAATTCAATTATTAATTAAATGAATAATTAAATTATTCATTAAATTAATCGTTAGACTGCACTTTTATCATTAGAGTGCGCTTTTATCATTAAGAGTGTGCTTTTATCATTAGAGTGTGCTTTTATCATTAGAGTGTGTGTTTATCATTACAGTGTGCTTTCACTTTTATCATTAGACTGTGCTTTTGCCCTTTCCCAACACACACCACTCTAACGATAAAGCCTTTATCATTAGACTGGCGTGTGTTGTATGTGTCAATCAACTGACCACGCCCACAGGTGTACATCCAGGCTATCCCTGTCGATTGGACATGTCTGGTCTTGCGACTGCGACCAGACAGGCGATTCTAGGGGGTGGCCCAGGTGCCACCCCTGTGATTTTGTCTGTATTTGTGTCATTTCTAATGAATGAGTCAGTGTCATAACTAAATTAAAATTGATTGAAAATATAGTCTGAGAGACTGATCTTTAATCCCCTAAATAGTTGAGCCTCCTACACACCCCTTAACAGAATGTACAAAATGGTTTAGTCCACCACAGAAGCTCGACCCTGCTTTCTGCAGGAGCAAGCAGTTAGCTAACTTTACTAGAAGGTATCTGAACTTGGCTGTCTCACATATTCTTTTACTCCCCCTCAGAAAGGTAACACGATTTAATGAAAGCTAGCTAGTGTCATCATCGTCTCTCCACTTGCTTGTAAATCTAAAGTCAGCTAGCTAGCGTTATGATAGCTAGCTAGCTGAAATGCACATTAGCCTTGATAAACATGTTACAAAAAATGAAAGTTTTTCTGATTGCTAGGCTAAATGTAAGGTAATCTGCTGTCCTGTCATGGGAGTGGGACTAGAATTGAACTCGGAGTATGATACTCCATTTTGTCATCAGATTGATAGTAGTAGGGATGCAGCTGCTACTCACACTCAAAGGTGGGTGGAGGGGATGAATTGGCTGTTTTTTAATCCAAAATTGGTAATATGTTTGATTTGTGTATGGGTTTGCTCTTTGGCACCTTTTTCATCCCAGATGAGTTATCATCCCTGAAATGTGTTATAAAGTGATGTTTCATGCAACTATTTACAGTATTAAAATAAATCAGAGCATTCAAATGTCAGACAGCAGCCAGAGCAGCCAGCACTGTTTGTAGTGATCATAAGGATGACAGCCAGAGCCAGCTTGGGTGTGTAGCTGGAGTCTCCAGCCTTACACATGGGGAGGCAAAATCCTGCTAGTTCCAGACCTCCCATTGGTAAACATATTTAATTACCTTGATCATGTCAATGAGATTGTGGTTAGTTTAATTTCAGAAAATGAACAGTTTCATTTTAACATTAGCTTTTGGATGGAGATTGGTTTATGGGGTCATTCGGGCTTGTTCTGCAGCTGCGCCAGGTTCTGCAAAATATGGTTCCCTTGGTCCCGAAGACAAGGGGAGGTTACCGACAACAGTGCTGGCAATGGGGACTCTACATGCAGGCTGTGCACATCACTGTATGAGCCTAGAACCTACAGGAAGTGGCAGGGAGCAATGCAAGTTTTGTAAATAAAACTGCATTTCGGCACTCTTTGACCTTTTTCAATTAACTGCTGTCTAGTGTGAGACGTATTCAGCTGCTGCAGTATTGTTGTTCATAAACGGGCTGAATGACATGTGATCTGATGAGTTTTTTTTTCTGAATGTAGCCTAAATATGGAGGTGCCATGTTAAAATAATACATTATGGACAGTGGACACTTGATTACATTTGTTTGGTGTCATGATTTTGACATTTCAATCACAAAACATGACAAATGTGGACCATTCCTGTGATGTGTGTGCTGAGGAGCCTGGGGAACCAGTGAGTACAAATTATGGTAGGCGCTTATAGTGAAGTTTATTAAAACCGTTTTAATTAATGTGATTCCTGTAGTGGGTGGAAATATAGTTTGTAAAAAAAAAAAATTGGCCACTATAGCTTGTAGGTATGACTTGTGCTTTGGGAACGTGTGTTTTGCTTCTTCACATGCACGCATGCAGAAAAAAACAACTGAATTGCCACTCTGGCACATCTCTGTGCCCCCCCCCCCCCCCCCCCAGTCAAAAAGGTCTAGAATCATCAGTCTGATGGTATTGGGGTTTATATTATACCTCCATGTCTGATGGTATTGGGGTTTATATTATACCTCCATGACTCCAAGGCACTCAGCTATTCCAAAGGCGGAATAGCCGCAATTGACAAACCACTCCAACGTTTCCTGAGAAATGTTTAAACGTGGTCTCCCTCCTAAACCACGTCTGTCTGCATGTACGTCCATGGGAAAAACTGGCTTCAGTTAGCTGTAACGTTAGAGGTTCGCTTGTAGCATCAGCTACTAGCTCGACCACCCTTGGGTTTATTTGAACTCCGCTAGCTTGTGCATTAACAAGAAAACATTTGAGCCATTCCAAGTTGAAAAGGAGGACGTCGTCGCTTGGGCCGCTGATAGCAAGATCTCGACAGACTCGAAGTTTATTTACAATAAAACCCTGCACATCAGAGGCTGCCTGCGCCATGTTTTGAAAACTGCGGTCATGCGCATGACATCTTTCATCAAAAGACATGTCCAATCAACAAGGATAGCCTGGATGTACGCCTGTGGGCGTGGTCAGGTGATTGACACACACCAGTCTAATGGTGCGTTCCAGGCATCCCGTAACTCGAGTTTTTCCGACCTCCTACTCGTGAAAATGCTCTGGAATGGCAGTGAAACCCGTAACTTCCCACCCGTGAACCCGTAACTTCCCACCCGTGAACTCGTACAGATCGATGTACTCCCAGTTGCGCTCTCTGACGTCACACAGCCCTCTGAGCAAGATGGCAGCCCCCATGGGTATGGCGACAAAGATAACTTTAGGGCAACGTAAAATAAATGTGTACGTTGTAATCAAAATAATACAAACGATTATGCACTACAACCTGCTATGTGTATGTAATGATGCACAAATATGTTGACAAGAGCTAGTGCTAGCTAGCTAACATTAAGGTAAACCTGAACGTGACCATGCAAACGGCGAAAAGTCGATGATGTCAATAAATAAAATGTAACGTACGATTTCTTAGCATAGCGAAATTAGGCATACAATGTTAAGCTTGCCAGCTCTGACAGTGTGCCAAATCTCAAGCTTTTACCATATCGGCTTGTTTACATGTATCCAGAACCACGCATTCAGACAGTTTGCCTGCAACGCGATGAAGTCGCGAGTCGTGACTTGAAGTCGGAACTTACGAGCTCACAATCCTATCTGGGACGCGGCATTAAAGACTGAGCTGGAGAGCCTATATACCCATGCGTATAGCGCCATATCTCAATAAGGCCTTTTTAACTTTTTGGCAGTTAGGACACTTTTCTTTGAACGAGAGAGTATTAGGCTAATATAATATTAACGCCAAATTCAGGATTCTCATGACGGCACCTGCGTTGTTATGAACGGAACGCTGCTGCTAGAATAGGCTGCTAGAATGAGCCAGCCAGCTCGTTTATAGCACCGGTCTCTCATCGTGGATAGAAAGAAGCAAGATCATCCCGAGCTCACTCGTCTAGCCTACTACCCTGTCAGACCTGGAGCTAAAAGTGCCAATCAAGTGATTTACAGTGATTCTGGAACTCACCTGTGACTCACAAACCTGGTGGTTTTGTCAAACGAGCCTTGTAAATCGTGACGTCACAGAACGCCTTGTGACGTGACAAAGGAGGTGTATAATCGTGACGTCACAGAACGCCCTTGTGACGTGGCAAAGGAGGTGTATAAAAGCCCGAAAGCAGCAGAGAGAGAGCCACAGCGGAGGAGCCAGACAGAGGGAGCGTGCCAGAGAGGAGGACTTCTCCCTCTTCCTCCCTGGCTCTCTCTCAGAGAGCTAGAGAGAGAGAGAGAGGAGGGGGAGACCTTCTCCCCACCTCTCTCCCTCACTCTCTCTGGCTTATTGAGGGCGAGACAGAGAGACACACTCTCTTGCTCTCTGTCTCTCTCTCAGTGAGCCAGAGAGAGTGAGGGAGAGAGGTGGGGAGAAGATCTCCCCCTCCTCTCTCTCTCTCTCTAGCTCTCTGAGAGGGAGTCCTCCTTTCTCCCACTGGCTCAGAGAGGGAGGCGGAGGAGGAGCCAGAGAGAGAGGAGGAGGAGGAGGTGCCAGAGAGAGAGGAGGAGGAGGAGGTGCCAGAGAGAGAGGAGGAGGCGGAGGTGCCAGAGAGAGAGGAGGAGGTGCCAGAGAGAGAGGAGGAGGAGGAGGTGCCAGAGAGAGAGGAGGAGGTGGAGGTGGGATGGATGGAGGGAAAATATATTTTAAAAAAAAAAATCAAATTTGAATATTGTGTGTAGTGTGAGTTTGTAGTAAGTAAGTAAGTTGTATTTATGTAGCGCCTTTCACAGCACGAATGCACAAAGCGCTTCACAATACAGATAACACATAAAAAGGAAGAAAGAGCGACATACAAAATGCAATACATACAAAATACAAGGCAACAATACCAGGGGAGGGGAGAGGGAGGGAAATTAGCATACAGGCAGCCAGCCTCGACAAGCAGCCAATCAGGCGCGGCCAATATCCTGACAGCACTGTCACTCACTGCTCTGCACCTTTCATGCACTCTTAAGGAATTTGCTGTATGCAGCGTCTGGATGAGTCAGATAACAGCATTATAGTGGCTCTGTTTGTCTAAGGAATCTCACCCAACATTTCTATCAGTGTCCCTGCAACAACAAATGCAAAGTGCCCCTTGAGGTCTTGCATTAACCTGTTAAAACTAATATGCCTGGATAAAAAAATAATGTCTCCAATGGATATATTTGACAAAAACAGGTTAATATGCATGATTGATATGAACACTGCCCCAACACCACTGACCAGCAAACACCAACTTTCCAAACATTCTCTTGTTGGCTGCTGGGTTTAGTATGTTTGGGAAAATAACTTAATTTTCCAATTTGTTATGGAAACAGGGGACAGCTGAGCAAGTTGAATTAGGGACACAACTGATTTTCCACACCAACAGACATAGCACACCAACCCAACAGAACCCAACAACTGTTGGCTGTTTGTGTTTCTTGGCCATTGTTGGGGAAGTGTGAATTGGCCTTAAATGTTTTGAGGTGCATGAAAAAATGGTCATGATTCAATAGGTGCGTTTACATGGACAGTTTGAATCGGTTTCAAATAGGTTTGGAAGGTCAACCCGATTGAAAAGATGTCATATAAACACCTCAATCCGACTGAAATGCCCCAACCCGATTGAAATTCCAATCGCTTTCAAGGAGGTAGTTTAAACCTTTTCGAAACCGTTTGGTCCGTCATACTACCTTGAAACGGATTGATGCTGCGTTCTGCGTTCATTCTGCGCATGCTCAAGACTTGACTAATCAAGGCACGCTCCATAGTTCCGTAATCAGCTGTTTGTAACCATCGTAACGCAATCACGGCTGCGTGCGCATGTAAACATCCAACCAGTTTACTCTGTATCCCATGTATGCGCTCAAGATGAACTCTTCAACCAGATTGAAATCAGATTGAAAAATATCATGTAAACGCACCTATTGTTGCCCCAACCAATGTTTCACTAGTGAAGTTCTATTGTTTGAGCAGGTTCATGAATGTTGGAGAGATACAGAGGCAAAGAAAAGACTGGGGTTGAACAGTAACAGACTGTCCTAACAATATTTGTTGTTATGAATGATATACATCACTTGCAAGTACACATCTTCCACGTAGTGATATGCATTTAGCCCTCTTTTGATGTAAAAGTCAAGAGGACACAGATTACAAAACAGTAACACAACTGTAAATGGCACCTATGGTTATTCGTCTGTAGGCTTCGCAGTTGGCCAATCTTATCCAAACAGCCAAGCTAATCATTAACAGACAATAAAAGTGGTGTGAAGATTGTGTCACGGTTCCTTGAATGGCTATTGACAAATGCTCCAAATGACCCCATAGTACGCCATTGAATGTAACCATAGGCAATCCTGTAATGTAGTCAATGGAGTCTGCCAGAGAAGGCATTTATTAATGAGCCACTGGTGCGCCCCCTTATGGCCCTAACGAGAAGTACATATTAAATTTGAGTTGGCAGGCTGCACAGCCACATAAGAGATCATGAAATCAATCAACTAAGGTTTTCTGATCAAGTAAACAGACTTTAATACCCCAATTTTCTTTGAGAAAATTATCAGAAATGATCCACTGATTCCAAAACAGTCACTCGCCTAATTGGTTAAGAAGAGTATGCTGTCCTTAAATATGAATTATTCACACAAACAACACACAGCTGTCACCACAAGTGAAACACTCAATACCCAGGTCAAATGAACCCACAAATACAAAAAGGCACAAAAATAAAGTCTGTCCATTTCCAAGCAGTTCACTACAAGGCGCCGTCTGCCAGCCTCCTGAAGAGCGCCTGGCGCTGTTGGGCTGTCATGTTCTCGCAGCTTTCCAGCAGGTTGGCAACTATGAGTGTGTGCTGCACACTCCTAGCCTTGACCCACACACGCCCATTCATGCCCACAACAAGCTCAAAGGGAAACAGCTTCTCCAGGTCCTTCACTATCTCACTCTGCGGAGCCAGGAGCCTGGGAGTAGGAGATGAGAATTATAACTGAGTAACAGAACTGAAATGGTGCATTCTAACTAACATAATGTATACATGTGTGAAGTATATTTAATGGGTTGATGTAATGGGACATTTATAGACTATATCAATTCACTAAATAAAAATGATTAAAACATGTTGTGACCGATATATCTTTTGTGTTTAGTACCTGCGCACAAGTCCTAGTGACACCTTGAAGAGAAGACCTCCGGCTCCGAACACCCCCATTCCATTGGCCCGTCCACAGCTGTCCATACACACCAGCTCTGGCTCCATATCTTTGTTAGCAATGATGAACTGGCCGTACACCAGGTCTCCCACCTGCACAACATGCAAACCACAGATTCCTTGACACAAAACACGATGGTACAACAATGACACTACACTAAGTTGAAAGTAGTGTTGTAAACAGCTGGTGTGACACAGACCTTCACATTGGGTCTGTTCCTCTTGGTGGACCCCTCAAATGCCAGGTAGGACAGGGATGCTTGCTCACTCCCACCCACATCCACTTTGAAGACGTCCCCTGACTTTGCTGTGACAATCCCAATCACACTCTCTGCCTTCGCAGGGACATACTGCGAGAAACGAAACGACCAAGTTCACAACACGCTCCCCCATAATGCATACTTACAGAACTAATACTAATACTAATAACTAGACAAATTAGCTAAAGGACACCCGATTCATTGGTGACACTGCTACGAAATAGCCTACATGTGGTTTCATGATCATGGAATTACGATGAATTCCCTGAAAGGCAAATCTAAATTTTTAATGGTTGTACAATATTTATCATAGACATTGGATCAGAAATCTTACTCGTCTTTGCTGTGAGTCAATCCAGTAGAAATGTGGTTGTTTGTGTCGGAGAATGCCGCTTTTGCACACATGAACATCATCTCCATCTCTCCGTAGTCCTGGTCCACAGATCACCTTCTCGGGCTTACTGTCCGTTCCAGGGAGTTTAAAAGAAAATATATCTCCTGGTAATAATACCTCACCAACTTTATTTTTGAAACAACTATGCATAGCTGACTCGTCCGTGTCCATGGTTGGTGTACATGTGAGGGGGAAGCAGGGGGAGGTTAAATAATGTAACACAAGAAACTGAAGAAACTTCACCAAAACGGAAGTCTGAGTCCCTATAGCGCCCCCTATGGAGTTAGGAGTCGTTTTTTGTTTTTAAAATAAATGCACACGAAAGTTAGCCTCTAGATTTTTATTGCCAAAAGATTACACAGGAGCAAGAACTATATATTCTTCACAGAAACAGTTTGAAATATAAAACAAATCAATGTGATTATAAAATGATTACATGTGTGGTTATGGCTATGTTTGCATGATGTCAGTGAATTGCTGTGCAGGTGTGTGTGTGTGTGTGTGTGTGTGTGTGTGTGTGTGTGTGTGTGTGTGTGTGTGTGTGTGTGTGTGTGCGTGTGTCTGTCTGTTTGTTTGTCTGTCTGTGTGTATGTGTTTCACAAACAGCTAGGCCTAATGTTGTAACATCACAAGGAAATTGATGATACATGTAATAATAGTGTCACTTCAACAGTGGATAATCATCATCCTCTTCAGCAACTCCCGTCTTTCACTATCAAAATGTCAGCATTGGTCTCCCTAGAGATAAAGAAAGAAAAAAGAGATAAAGAAAGAGATAAAGAAAGAAAGAGATAAAGAAAGAAAGAAAGAAAGAAAGAAAGAAAGAAAGAAAGAAAGAAAGAAAGAAAGAAAGAAAGAAAGAAAGAAAGAAAGAAAGAAAGAGACATATACCATTTTTTGGAAGCTTGTATTTTCTTCATGCAATTAGTTTTTATTATTGGCAGACTGATTTTCCATTCCATCAAAATGTTATTTATGAATTGAATGTTGTTCATATCTCATTTGTTCTGGGTGGGGCAGCACAAATACTGTGATACTGTGTTACAGCAAGGTGGAGATGGGAGGATAGAACAGCACTGATAGGCAATCAGCCTCAACAATGAATCATAATGGAAATAACATTATGGTACAATCATTGACAAATGACAGTTAGGCTTGTGGGAATACTCACAGGCTGTGGACACACAGCGCACACTCGTTGGGGTAGGTGTTCCCATCGCTGCCGCACACTGGGGAGTAGTTGAGCGGACATGCCTGCGTTGAGCTCATATCACTACAGGAGGGCTGATCAAAGATCAAGTATATTTATAAGACAAAGTTATTTCATATACATTTATATAAACGTATGCTCTTATATACCACTTCCAAGATAATTATTATAACTTATGCAACAAGTTGGCAGATTTCCTGTAAGTACGCTTATGCTGTTTCACTCTGTCAACATACCCTCCTGTAGAGTCTGGACTTGTCCTCTGCGTCTGAAATGATGACAATGAAGTGACAAAGTCACAATAATGAAAACACCACACAATCATTTACTGACTTTGTTGTAGAAATAGTACAATATGTGTACAAGGTGCCAATATTATTCTTTTCCAATAAGGATCATATTTTAATAGCCTCCTACCTGCACAGAAGAAGACAGCCAGACACACCATCAACAGAGTTTTCACAATCATATTGGCTCTGCCTGATCAAAGTGCAAATAGCTGGTCTATGTCACGTTAGGTTACTCCCAAATTAAGCCCTCCTACTGTGTGCTCTGCCTTGTCTCTGATGTGTCTTGCTCAAGGCCTTGTGTCCATTGACAGTGACAGTGAGCGATGTGGTGTTGTCATATAGAGCAGGGTGCCTCTTTGGGGAGGTGAAATAATGTGACCCTGTGATGAGTAAAGCTGATGTTTTGACGGCTGTGCACCTGACCAGGCTGTCCGCGACAGTTACGAGAGCGCCCCTCTATTGTCCAGGCTTTTACAGAGGGATAAACATTCCTACTGCTCAAATATTGCTGAGCGTGATCAAAAACAAGGTGGGCCATGTGGCATTGTGACATGGGCAGGGGGCACTGTGTGTGTGTGTGTGTGTGTGTGTGTGTGTGTCTGTCTGTCTGCTGATGAATCAATGGATACATCATGTGTAAGAGGAACTATCTAAAGCCGTTTGTTTTGACAGAACATATTTAGAGGACATGGTCTGAGGGATATTTCACTATAAAGAAACCATGTGTTATCTGATGGGTGTAAAATGATCTACATAATGTCTAATGCATTTTCTTCCTATGCCATATTCAACTGAGAATCTCTAGTGAGGATGTTCCTTTCAGTGCTTATTTGACTTATTTTCAAAGGTTTGGCAAACATGTTCAACATGCCTAAATCTGAATAGCAAAAGAAGCACCATAACTTGCTGTTTAGGCATGTGACTTCATGGATCAGTCTGAGTCTAGCAGAGGAAAACGCCTCTGTCAACATTATACTGGTCTGATCATTCCTGACACAAACATTTGATTTTGGCCTGAAATGTTCTCAGTGCCTTCGTCTTGGAGGAGGACATCTTGAGAGAAACCAGGGAAGGTCCCTGTTCTGACAATAAACTTTCAGGAGTGTTTCCATAATTATGAGTTGCCGCTGCAAAACAAAACTTGGAGAATAGGGTTATATTGTGTAATATATATATTTTTAATGACAACAAATTCAATCTCCTCCAGACAGAGGTCGAGCCAGGGATTTCAGACATTTCCACTGTCTTTGGTCAAGCATTGGTTGCCACTGTCCAAAAACGTAGTTGATGAAAGTTCTATAAAAATAAATGATCATGGTTAAGAAGTGCTAGCTCTATAAAAAACATTAAAAACTTTGTGCCACCATACCTATCCTGTGATTTGCCTCTCATGTGTTTTCACTACATTAAAGGACATTTTATTTAATTGGAGGAATCACATGCATGCTGCATGCATAAAATGGTGGTATGGAAACATTGTTCCACTTCAGTCCTTCTAAACTTTGATTAACATCAATGTGGGGGAGATGACAATGCTTGCTGGAACTACCAGTCTCTTCTTGGCAAACCAGAACAGAGACATATCTTGTTACCACAGGGAGGTGCTCTTGTGCTGCAAATTCGTCAGCACTGAGTAGCTTAATTCAATCACAGAGGGAGCAGGGACAATCTTTGCTTGCGTGATCATATCAGGATGTTGAATCCAGGCTTTATTCAGAATATGGAGCGCCTAAGTGGAAGCAGGAAGAGCCGTCCCATGGGACCTTAATTCTGAAAAAATATAGTCGCGATAAACAAATTATTTCTCGATCCCACTTGAATTGTGCCATGACCATCACATATGATGTTTGTCAATTTAAAACATAATTTTGCAAGTCAAGAAAGTCACAGTTTGTCATAATACTGTAAAGCAGTCATTCCAGAACAAGTTTAAAATTATTAAGAGGTGAACATCACTATTAGTCTGTGTTATGGTTCGGGCCGGGTCTTCCCTGGCTCGCCCCCTGCTCCCAGTCTGGACCCTCGCCCCTGCCCCAGACCCCTGGTTCACTCTGCTCGCTCCCAGTCCGGACCCCTGGTTCGCCCTGCTCACCCCTGCCCCGGACTCCTGGTCCACTCTGCTCGCTCCCAGTCCGGACCCCTGGTTCGCCCTGCTCACCCCTGCCCCAGACCCCTGGTTCGCCCTGCTCACCCCTGCCCCAGACCCCTGGTTCGCCCTGCTCACCCCTGCCCCAGACCCCTGGTTCGCCCTGCTCACCCCTGCCCCAGACCCCTGGTTCGCCCTGCTCACCCCTGCCCCAGACCCCTGGTTCGCCCTGCTCACCCCTGCCCCAGTCCCTGGTCCACTCTGCTCGCTTCCGGTCCAGACCTTGTGTTCTTTGTCTGGTCTTGTTGGTTTGTGTCCTCCCAGCCCCAGCTCTAGACACCGGTCCCTCACTAGTCTCACATCACTCCAGTCTCTCCACTCCTGGGCTGAGTTTCCCAGAGGCATCGTAGCGCTACGTTCATCGTAGCACTATGATGAACGCCATAGCTTACGATGAACGTAGCGCTACGATGCCTCTGGGAAACTCAGCCCTGACCCTTTAGCTCCCCCCTCTAGTTTTCTGCCAAGTCCCATTCCCAGTCCCAGCCTCGTTCCCTGTTCTCTTCCCTTGTGTCCTAGTTCCTCTGTCCTTGTGTTGGTGTGTTGGTGGAATCCCTCTATGTCCTTGTCTGGGTGATTGTCTGCACCTGTCTCATTATGTCTCGTTGCACACCTGTACCTGACCCTTTCCCAGTTCCAGGCCCTCCTCAGGGAATAGGGGCTGCGTTCCGAATCGCATACTTCTACTTCTTACTACCAGTACCTACTACAGCTGCCCTTAGAAAGTATGTACTTTGCAAGCAGTAGGCATCCAATTGGGACATACTACCTTGTCATAACATTGCGCCTTGTAATTTGCCCACATCCGTCGCTGTCCATAACGCGACATTTGTCTACAGCTGTTGCGACTCGCACATGTGATGCACATTTCCGCTGCGCACAGGATTGTGGGTCAGAATAGCCAGAAAAGCCTGCTGGCTTGCATACTGCGAAATCCGACCGGATGAAGTAGGACATCCTGTTGTTTTTTTTGCCATACTGCATGTGGCATACTATGTATTGGGACATACTACATCCTGTTTTGGCATACTATATAGTAGGGTAGTATGCGATTCGGAACGCAGCCCCTATTCCAGGAAGCCACCAAGAGGGGTGGTGACAAGCCCTGGGAAGAGGTGAACACGGAGGACTATGTCGAGCAAAAATTAGACTACACCGCGTACTCCTCCGGTGCCTCAGCCCCCCAGAATATTAGATGGTGCCCTGCTGACCAGCGGCCCAGTGACTCCGCTGTCCAGTGTCCTCGAGCTTCAGCAACCCAGAGCCTCTTTTGTCCAGCGCTCTGGCACCTCCTCGTCTTTGCACCGTCTCCATGCCACAGATTCTCCCTGTGTTCCATGCCGCAGCGCTTCCACGGAGCCCCAGACACAGCTGTCACCCATCAGTGAGCTGCAGTGTTTCCCGAACACCGAGCTGCAAGCAGCTCCTGTTCCTCGTGAGGCCCAGCAGCCTTCCATGGCTGTGCTCCAGCAGGCCCCCTTAGCTGAGCTGTTCCCTGAGCTACAACAGACTCCTGTTCCTCGTGAGCCTCAGCAGTCCTCCATGGCTGAGCCCCCACAGGGCCCTGACCCAGTAGGTCTTCCTGTCCCCGTTTCGGTTCCTGGCTCCAACTCCATACCTGACCCAGTCCCTGTCCCCTTAGTGGTGGCTGTCCCTTGCCCCCGGCAGCTCTGTTAGTAGCTCCAGCCCTGTTGGCTCCAGCCCTGTTAGTAGCTCTGGTCCTGTTGGCTCCATCCCTGTCTGTTGCTCCAGCCCTGTTGGCTCCAGCCCTGTTAGTAGCTCTGGTCCTGTTGGCTCTAGCCTTGTTAGTAGCTCTGGTCCTGTTGGCTCCATCCCTGTCTGTTGCTCCAGCCCTGTTGGCTCCAGCCCTGTTAGTAGCTCTGGTCCTGTTGGCTCTAGCCTTGTTAGTGGCTCCAGTCCTGTTAGCCCCAGTTCCTCAAGCCCCAATCCTGTGAGCCCTGTTAGCCCCAGTCTCGTTGTCCCTGTAGTCCCTGTCGATGACTCGACCCCTGACCCCGTAGCCATAGTTGTAGCTGTAGTTGTAGGGGTAACTGTAGCAGTAGCGGGTCCTGACCCTGTCAGCCCTGCTAGCCCAGCTAGACTCTGTCCCGTTAGCCCAGCTAGCCGCAGTCCCATTAGCCCTATTAGGCCCAGGCTAGCTAACCCTGTTCAGGTAGGGGATCTGGACTCTGACCTCCTAGCTACCCCTGGCGCAGCTGCCACGCCAGGCCCTGTGGCCACCCCAGACCCAGGGACCATCTCCCTAGCCGTGGTTGTGTCTGGTCCAGTCTTTGACTCCAACCCTGCGCCTGTCCATGCACCTGAACCAGATTCCATAGGTGGGCTGTCCACTGCTTTGAGGCCACTCCTGTGACTGACCCGGCCTCTGACCCTGTGGCCATCCAGCTTCTGAGCGGTCTCTCCTGCGCCGTCGGCCCCCTGAGCGGTCTCTCTTGCGCCTTCGGCCCCCTGAGCGGTCTCTCCTGCGCCGTCGGCCCCCTGAGCGGTCTCTCCTGCGCCGTCGGCCCCCTGAGCGGTCTCTCCTGCGCCGTCGGCCCTCTGAGCGGTCTCTCCTGCGCCGTCGTACCCCTGAGCGGTCTCTCCTGCGCCGTCGGCCCTCTGAGCGGTCTCTCCTGCGCCGTTGGCCCCTCAGAGGTCATTTTGAAATACCACACAGAATGTCCTTTCACTTCCTTAATCAAACCAGTTAGTTGACTTCACTCATACACACAAACACGGATATTCCTAAAATCGCATCCCCCCCTCCGGTAAAAAATGAAAATTGTCCACACCAACAGATTTTAGGAAAATATCACCAACACACGTCAAGGACGGAGATAAAAAAAAAAAAAAGGCTTTAAGGCTTGCATGTGCCGGGCCTGGTCCAGATCTATGTTTGCTACAGTAGGCTACGTAGTCCTACTTTGGACCACACAACATTACGGAGAGGTGGAATAAACTATTTGCCGCAGTATATTTATTCGCCTCCTCTCGAAAGGGGTAGTGGTGAAGTAAAGCTAGGTTGATTTCTAATGCATTAATCAAGCCTAGCAACATGGCCAAATATAAAGAGTCCTGTATATAGCCGACTACGTTTACATGCACACCATATTCCGATTAAGGTCAGTATTCTGGTTAATGTAATATTTTGAATAAGGTGTTTATATGCGCTGTAGAAACTGGAATATTCCGTTTACATGTTAGTTGGCATATTCCCGTGGTTCAGCGGGAAAATCAGATGAATCCGCCCGGAAATAGTTGTTACTATAGTAACGGGGCTCAAGAATGGACTCTTCCGTAACACGCTGCCTGGTTGCCATGGAAACGGCGTTTATTAGGCTTGAACACAGTGAACACAATAGATAGGCATACCCCCCCCCCTAGCGCTGAGCTAGACCATACCCAGCGAAATACCCCTCTCGGGGACGGTTCTTGCTAAGAACCAGTCTAGAATTAACCATAAACAATGACAAACAGATCTACTAACAGTTAACATCACAAATCAGTGCAGTTATACAAGAAAAGGGCGAACAAAGGGCTATTTTGTGAACAAATAACTCCCGCCGAACTGCATGCTGGGATACCGGTGCGCTTAGCTATCTCCGCCCTCTAGCCAGTCTCGTAGCTAGAGTCCATCCACTGCGGGGGCCGTCCCCTCCTACCCTGTGCCTCCTCGTCCTGGGCCAGTTCAGGTTCAGGGGTAGAGGGGCCCCAGTTGAACCAGGCAGCCCCCCCCCCCCCCCGCGTTGTCAGGCGGCACCGTCTCTGCAGTGTCCTCTGCCTGCTGGCTGGTGACGGCTCCCCCCCGGCGCCCCCAGGGGGTGGCGTTGACCCAGCAGTGTCCCTGACCCCTCCCAGGGGGTCGTGGTCCAGCTCGGTGAAGGGAGCCAGGCGATCCTGGTGAAGGACCACAACCCGCGAGCATGTCTGCAACCGCACGCGGTAGGTCACCTCCGTGATTTTCTTCAAGACCAGGCAGGGCCCTTCCTAGTCACTGCCCAACTTTGGTGACCGCCCTTTCCTCTGCCTGGGGTTGTATACCCACACCTTCTCCCCCTGCTGATACTCCCTCTGGCAGGACCGTGTGTCGTACGCTCTCTTCTGCCTGACCCCTGAAGAGGCCATGTTCTCCCGAGCCAGTTGATGAGTCGCCTCCAACCATTCCTGTAGCGTGTCAGTGTAGTCTTTCCCAGGGGGTTCCTGCCTCCGTAAGATCGGGGGTCTGCCGAAAGCGAGGTCCACTGGCGTCCGCAGCTCTCTGCCGAGCATCAAAGCAGCAGGGGTGCAGCCGGTGGACTCCTGGGTGGCGGACTGGTAGGCCAGGGGTCCACCGGTCCCAGTCCCTCTGATGCTTTGAGGTCAGCATGGCCAGTTGGGTGACCATCGTCCTGTTGAAGCGTTCAACTAGGCTGTCGCTTTGCGGGTGCAGCGGAGTAGTACGAGTCTTACGTGCCCCCAGACGGCCACACACTTTCTCCAACACCTGGGACTCGAAGTTTCGCCCCTGGTCGCTGTGGATCTCAACCGGGACCCCGAACCTTGTGAACATCCCCTCAACGAGGCAATCTGCTACCGTCATGGCGGTCTGATCAGGGATGGCGTAGGCCTCCGGCCACTTTGTGAAGTAGTCCATCACCGTGAGGATGTACCGGTTCCCATCCTGGGTTTCGGGGAACGGCCCCACCACGTCGACCCCCACTCTCTCCATGGGTGCCCCCACCCGATACTGTGGCATGGATCTGTCCAGCCGGCCCCTTCTTTGCATTGCAGGTTGTTACGGGTGGTGGGGGGGTCTTTTTCTGCAAGACCTGTTCAGTTGTGTTTGTTTGTGTTTGTCTGCCCCTTCTGGTTTCATTTTGTAATTCACCTTTGTCCTCTCTCAGTGCCATGGTTCTATCAGATTGAATGCCTGCAGCTGGGATCAACCAATCAGCTGCCACAGGTCGGTGTACAACCGCAATAGGTTTACATGTTAAAATTAAAATTGCTCGGATTGGCTCGAAACCTATGCACAGTAACAGTACACCATGGAGACATGAACATACTGCCATATCAGCCTCCTAGACCAAGAATCTTGGAGATATTGACCCGTGTACACTGACATGTGGGGGCTGTACGCGGCTGTTTCTCATGATTGGTTGGGAGTAGGAGGCTGATCTCAGAGTATGTTCATCCCACCCTTTGGTACTTGAGGACCCCCGCTTTATAGCCTCCTAGCCCCCACCACTTTGGAGAAATGTGGCGTGTACCGCCGCCATAGGTCGGTGTACAACAGCAATAGGTTTACATGGCAATACGCTGTGTCCACAACCTGAGCTTAATGTAAAGGCATTTCCAGTAGTGTCTACTGAGAAAGCCTCTGCAATAAGCACAGGTTGTGGCTCATAGTAGGCCACATATAGCTCTGTGGTGTGTGTCCACAACCTGAGCTTAATGTAAAGGCATTTCCAGTAGTGTCTACTGAGAAAGCCTCTGCAATAAGCACAGGTTGTGGCTCATATTGGGCTACATTGTGTGCAAAAGGTATGCAAAGGCAACTTGCTTTTTCAATGAGATAAGGAAATGAAATAAATAGTAGACAGCAAATTTAGGTCAAAACAAATTTATTAACAACTATTATAACACAACTATACTATCTAACTACTACTACCTAACTATGAACTACTACAACTACAAATGAACACTAAAATTATTAACAAAATATAATAAATAGAAACATTAACAAAAATATAAATATAAATAGAAATTAACTTAAAAGATATAAATAGAACAGATTCACACTCCTTCTCCTCCTCCTCCTTCTCCTCCTCCTTCTCCTCCTCCTCCTTCTCAGACTCCTGCTGATGACAAGACGGTTGTCAGTCTTTTTCTGATGGTGACATTTAACACAGAAACTACCATGCAATAACTAATTGGCTGACAGAAGAGGTGTTTATATGTGAGCCACTTACATGTGCCTTCCCGAAGAGCAGGGCCTTTCTCTTCACCGTCCTGGTCGTCATGACCTTCAGGACCTTCTGTGTCTTCCTGGCCTGGATCCTCTTCATGGGCGACACATACTGTACCCTCTGAGGCGCGGGAGCAGGACTTTGGTCTGGCTCCTGAGCTGCCACCTCTGATGTGGGGATACTTCAACCTGTGTGAGCAAAACAGCATTTTGTTTTTAGTCTTGACATTAAATACAGACTGACCTTACAGCTGTTCATATATCACCACTTTAAGATATACCTACCAGTTCCTCCTCTTCTCCTTCCTCTTCGGAGGACACCGGAGGGGAGGAATCGCCTGACTCCTGGTACGGCACCTGGAGAGGATAGTGTAAAGGACATTCACAAGGTTAGCCTCATTCTTTAGTGATCCTTGACAGTTGGGTGTATTGTCTCTATTTGTGTGTGCTTGATTGTCACAAATGAATGGATTTTCAAGATTGTCAAATAATAAACAACACAACTTTTAACTAACCTTTGACTCATCCCCGCTGCCCTCGTCCTCCGTCTCTTCCTCCCTCCTGCCCTTCTTCGCTGCCGATGGCTGGGACGCGGCGGGACCTGCTGCCTCTGCCCTCCTCTTGCCTCCTCTGCCTCCCCTCTCTTCCTCCTCAGGCGCCTCGAGGGCAGAAGCGATGATCCCCCTCACCTCCATGGCCTTGTCCTCGTCAGGGTTGAGGGCATAAAACTTGTCAGCCATGGACGTGCTGTGGCACTGCATGTCCGTGACCAGTTTCCTTTGTCCTGCCGTCGCACTGTCCTTTGTCTGAAACACATTTGAAACACATAGCAGACAGAGAGACAAAAAAAGAGACAGAATAGCATCCCAAATCAACTTGTAGGAAAACACACCAGTCTATTCAAGTGCCATGTGTAACAAGATTTGTATTATGAGTGTTGTTCACACTGTTATGTGTATGTGTGTACGTGTATGTGTGCACACCTACGTATTTGGCCACCGCCGTCCTGATCAACGTGAACGACGGTTTTCCTTTGAGGAAAATCTATATATCTATTAGATAGATATATAGATAGACAGATAGAGAGAAAGGATACAGAGAAATAATTCTTACCTTTGGCCCTTGCACAAGAGCCGGTCTTAATGCCACCCGCTGATGGCAGCTCAGCTGGCGGATCTTGTGGTCCTTTTGTAGAAGGCGGGACCGCAGACCGTTCACCTCCGACTGCGCCCGGGCACGGTAGCGGACGCAGCTGGGGTCTCCGCAGGGACCCGACACCTTTGGCTTCTTCGTGGAGGGGCCAGCGGTGATGTCCTCTTCCTCCTCATCCAGTCGCAGAGGCGCCAGCTCATCCTCCTCAACATCCCAACTGGTCATTAGAGGGACGGTTGGGTTGGTGGCCCGCAGAGCAGCCAACCGCCTGATGGCCTCGTCTCTCCTGGCGTGGTCCTCCCACAGAGACCTCTCCTCCATTGTGAAGTCCTTGTGGCCGATTAGGAGGTGCCTCTGAAGATGTGACTTCCTGTGGCCACACCCCGGGACCGGACACGGGCTGGTGCGGATGCCGATGAGCCCTCGCGCCAGCTGGAGGACAATCATCCTCTCCTCATTATTTTTAATGTGGTGGACTGTGAGGAGGTGTCCGCTGAGAGCAGACAGCTCCTTGTCGCACATCGGACATGAAGGCATGATTCAAATAATTCTGAAAGAGAAAACACACACACCACATTTTAGCATTTAATATTTTATCACAACAGTGTATCTATATCATTGAATACAGCCATAGAAGCATGTCAAGAAAGTTGTTTAATTTTGCTTCAAAGTGAGAGCCATCTGCAGAGAGGAAAAATGTCACTTTGCAACAATAAGAAACAATTTTCCTCACAATATAGCATGACATGCTTGATATCATTCCATTCCTCATCTTGTTGTCTTTCATTTCATATAAGGTACATTACTTTTGCATTAAAACCTAGCCAGCAAGCGTTGAGTGAAAGAGTGAGCGCACATGGTTAAAGTACAGTATGGAGTAGGCCTAATTTGCATTGAGACATGCGGTCTTTCACTCGACGTTTGCGGGCTGGGTTTAATGTAAAAGTGAGGTACCTTATATGAAAAGAAAGACAACAAGATGGATGGGGAATCGAATGATATCAAGCATTTCATGCAATATTGTGAGGAAAGTTGAGAAATATTGTTTTCAATGTTAATGCCATATCCTGAGAGAAAAACTAGAGAACATTTTTCTCCGCCATTTGTGGCAACACTTTGCAACGATATTTCTCAAGTTTCCTCACAATATAGCATGGAATGCTTTATATCATTCATTTCCCCATCCCTTTTTCTTTATTTTCATATAAGGTACATGAGTTTTACATTAAAGCAAACGTCGAGTGAAAGAACGCATGTCCAAGCGCATTTCATTAGGGCTACGGGCATTTAAAAGTCATACAAAAACTTTTCTCACAGGATATTCCTCACAGACTTGGCAGAAATCGATTCATTAGCCTTTTATCTTTATTTTCACATCCAGATACATCACTTTTTTCGATTAAAAATCAATGTTAAACTCACCCGTTAGTTTGTGTGTCTTCTTTCTTCTCTCTTCTACTCTGCACTGAACTTGCGTGTTGTGTAAGGAAATGTACTTTTTTAAGGTGGACTGTTTAAGGTGGACCAGAACCCCGTTTTAAGGGTTAGATAACCCCGTTTTAAGGGTTAGATAACCCTTGTTTTGTAATCAGCTAATAACTAGTTATATAACAACTAATTAATATAATCTTTTTTCTTTTCATTTGCACTTTCACACACACTAACAATTAAATCTATTACACAGAAACCCTCACAAAACCAAAAGGTTAATTGATTATAACTATAATAATTAGTATTAGTATTATTACTGTTATTATAATTATGATAATTAGAATAATATAATTATTATATTCTTATAATAATCCCCTTCCAAAGTGGTGGGGGCTAGGAGGCTGATACTGTAGTATGTTCATGGCACCCATGGGTACTCTAAGACCACCGAGTGTCAGCCTTCTAGCCCCATCCATTTTGGAGAAACAGCCGTGTACAGCCGCCACAGGTCGGTGTACAACCGCAATAGGTTTACATGATAAAATTAATGGAACGTCGTAGAGCTTCACGGATGGTTTCATTTGAAAGCTAGCCTAGGAATTAGTGGGGGTAGGTGGTGGTTGGGAGAGGCTATGACCTTGCACTTTGGAGATATTGACCCGTACACTCACCATGCAAACCTATTGCTGTTGTACACCGACCTATGGCGGCGGTACACGCCACATTTCTCCAAAGTGGTGGGGGCTAGGAGGCTATAAAGCGGGGGTCCTCAAGTACCAAAGGGTGGGATGAACATACTCTGAGATCAGCCTCCTACTCCCAACCAATCATGAGAAACAGCCGCGTACAGCCCCCACATGTCAGTGTACACGGGTCAATATCTCCAAAGATTCTTGGTCTAGGAGGCTGATATGGCAGTATGTTCATGTCTCCATGGTGTACTGTTACTGTGCATAGGTTTCGAGCCAATCCGAGCAATTTTAATTTTAACATGTAAACCTATTGCGGTTGTACACCGACCTGTGGCGGCTGTACACGCCCGTTTCTCCAAAGCAATTGGTGGTAGAAGGCTATAGCTCGGTGGTGTTAAAGTACCAAGTGTTGACATAAACATACTGGAATATCAGCCTCCTAGCTCTCCGTTAAGTGTGGAAATAAAGGAATGTACAGCCGCCATATAAACCTATTGGCACTGTACGCCTTTCCCGTACGGCCTACAAACATCCCACAGATATGAATCAAATCTTAGATTGCTCTAGAGTGTCCAAGGATCAACATATTTCAGCGTCAGCCTCCAAGATTAAGCGGTTTTCATTTTGGATCAAAATGATCAATTCTTGCACAGAAGGGTGTTGTACTCTTAGAGCCTGACAGTGTCCTGGGTCAAATTTGGAGATGTGAGGATTTTTTTTTTCTAGAGGGGTTAGCTGAAATTCCTCTGCACAGTCTCGAAGGGCACTCACTCATGACCCACTGACCCACTTTTGAGGCCTCTAGTGCTTTGACAACACCTTTAAAAATTAAAAAGATGATGTGTACAACAGCCATAGGAATGTATAGCGGCTGTACACGCCAAATTTCTCCAAAGCGGTGGGGGCTAGGAGGCTGATACTGTAGTATGTTCATGCCACCAAAGGGTAGTCTAAGACCACCAAGTGGCATCCTTCTAGGCCAAACCACTTTGGAGAAACAAGCGCCTGAGTCTAAGCCTAATCCTACCCTAATGGTCAATATCTCCAAAGATTATTGTGCTAGGAGGCTGATATGGCAGTATGTTCATGTCTCCATGGTGTACTGTTACCGTTCAGAGTTTCGAGCCAATCCGAGCAATTTTAATTTTATCATGCAAACCTATTGCGTTTGTACACCGACCTGTGGCGGCGGTACACGCCACATTTCTCCAAAGTGGTGGGGGCTAGGAGGCTATAAAGCGGGGATCCTCAAGTACCAAAGGGTGGGATGAACATACTCTGAGATCAGCCTCCTACTCCCAACCAATCATGAGAAACAGCCGCGTACAGCCCCCACATGTCAGTGTACACGGGTCAATATCTCTAAAGATTCTTGGTCTAGGAGGCTGATATGGCAGTATGTTCATGTCTCCATGGTGTACTGTTACTGTGCATAGGTTTCGAGCCAATCCGAGCAATTTTAATTTTAACATGTAAACCTATTGCGGTTGTACACCGACCTGTGGCGGCTGTACACGCCTGTGTACTGTAGGGTATTAAAACAAATTGAGCGGTCCGATCGGTCCGAAACCCGTACGGCCCTTTGTCCTCGAGGTGCCGGTCACGCACGCCGGATATGTGCCGAACGGACCGCTCTGAATATCCCGTTCTCTGATTGGCCCATATGGGATGCTCCGATTGGTCCGACGTACAGAGGGCCCTTAGGCCCCGAGGGCTTGATCACGCTCACCGAACGTCGTGCCGATCGGACAACTTTGAAAATCGAGCTCTCTGATTGGTCCGAAACTCTGCACGCCGTTAGGCCACGTCAGCCCGATCGGTGGGGGTCAAACTCAAAACCGGCCGGAGACACTTTTGGGCACCGCAGGCCTCATCGGCGCCCTCCGGAGGGCGCCAGGTTCAGATTTGGCGAGGCCACGCACAAAAACGGCGTCCCGAGAGGTCGCGTGGTCGGGGACGCCGTTTTTGACTGAAAAGTGCCTGGGCTGTACACTCGTGTACAGCCGTCCAAGGAACCTGCCCGGGTTGTACGCCGCGTACGGCCCAGGCGCGTACCGCCTGAGCTGTACGCGGCGTACGGCCTCCAGCCGGGTTGCATGGGCGTTGTACGCCGTGTACGGGGCCCATAGGCCCCCATAGTGCGGTTGGCGGCGGCTCGGAGTCGCCCCCAGGTGGTGTAATCGGGCCTGTACACTCGGGTGTACAGCCCCCATTGGGACTGTATTGGGGCTGTACACATTTTGGTGAGTATGTGTACAATGGTCCCACTTTGTGTACAGCTCAGGCAGTTTCAATGCAAGAAAACGTACAGCCCCCATTGACTTTTGGCGGACTTCCCTACTCAGAGCCTCCGGGACGACCAGCTGCCACTTCCCTTCCTCGGCTCCTCCCACCTGCGGTACAGGCAACCCTGCAGTCTGAGGGAGCCCCACTGTCCCAGGAGAGCCTTAGTGGTGTTGGAATGGGGACCGGCCTCTTCCCGGCTGGGGGGTCTGTTTGTGTCAGCCAGCGGACCACGGGGTCGAGATGAGTGTCCTGGTGCTGGAGCTCGCTGATCTCAGGGGTGGTCATCTCCTCCAGCAGGGTTTGCTGTCCGTCGGGCTGGCGTGGGGTAACCAGACAGACCCACTGTTCCCCTCAAGCCTCCAGTCGACTGCAGTGGCAGCAAGCTTGCTCAGCTCAGGGGCTCCTGGACAGGGCGTCGGTGTGTCTGCTGCCCCACCGATGCTCGATGGTGAACTCTTATAGGGCCTCGATCCAACGGGCCCTTTGACCCTCCGGGTCCTTTAAGTTCAACAGCCACCGCAGTGAAGCATGATCAGTTCTTAGGAGGAAGTCCTTTCATCACAAACAAGATTCACAGTAATGTAGTTCGCTTATCACCACGAAATGATTTGAACAGCAATGTTTTGAGGGTAACACAGATGGTTGTGCTATAATGTAAAGGAAATTTGACTCCGCACCAAATTAATTTACATGTAGGCCTACAAGAAAAGCATCACGTAAAATAAAATGTCCTACACCCACTAGAGTGAGAAATATGTTTTGACGTCAGCAAATTATATGTCGCAAGTGCTGTCGAATTCCTTTTTCTACAACGGAGAGTTTGGATACTTGATTCTGATTGTCAGCCGTGGTAAATACTCACGGCTGCGACCGCATAACAATTAGTATCAATGCGCCGTCAATCTCATTAGCTGAATCCCAATCTGAGTGCGCAAACCGCACTTGCGGCCTGAGGCCTGAGCACTTAATTGACGTCAGCTGGAAGGGCCAGAGGGTGCAGGGCCGTGATTGGACAGCACTTCCAGCGGCGTGCCAACGATTCCCAAGCCAGTTTAGCTCAATGCCCCTCCCACTTCGTTTTCATTGGCTGGCGCGTCCCTCCGACGCAGAGGCTGCTCTGACGCGCTCCTCAGCTCTCTGCTCGCCTCTGCAAATTGACCGACTGACGTGTTTTAATTTAATAATAATTAAAAAATTATGTTGGGTGGGATATGTTTGCAGCATGTGGATTTCAAGATAAATGTTGTGTTAACGGCAAATGTCATCATTTATGTGTGATGCACTCGGATCATGACCATGAAGGTATAATATAAACTGGAGACCGATCATGACTCGGATGCACTCCTCTTAACTAAGCAAATTAACGTTTTAGACAAGTGTCATAATAGCCTGGCCCTCGCTATTCAATAGCCTACGAATAGGCTGGTACAAGACGCTAGCCTTTTATAGGCAATATGCCTAATAATTAGTCATCTCGCCCTATTTGCAATCTCGATTAGTCAGTAAACTAAACTGGACGGTTCGTGTGTTCCTCTACTAGGAGGTCCACTTGCTAGATGCAAAACTAATAAATATGTTCCAGATGTAGCTTGTTTAGTTGTATTCCTATAATTCTCAGTGAATCATATTCATTCAAAAATATGGGGGATGGACATGTGTAATTTGTAATGAATAACTCTGAACTCAAGACATTCAAGAAATTGAGTGTTCAGTGCAACACACGTTTAGTTCCACACAATAAAATGTAGTGCAATGTAGAACAAACCTGTGCAATACATAGGTTGTGTAGTTGACACAAGAATACTTAATTTGTCTAGAAGAACATGCATCGCCAGACATAAAATAACCTTATAAACCCACCAGAAAAGGTAAGCATTTCAGAAATACATAACACATTTCATTATTGTTTATTAAACACATAAGTCTGATGCTCTGTACTGAATGTTGTATGTTTACTTGTTGTCAATGTCTTATTGTTGTCGGCTTGTTGCAACTGTGACACTATGCCCAAGACAAATTTCCCTCTGGGACAATAAAGTATATCTCATCTCATCATCAACAGCATGGACAAAATAATTAAAGTAAATAAAACACAGGATTCCCCCCCAGCAACTAAAAACACAGTATGAGACATGACAACACCAAGGAGAGGGTCCGGGCCAGGAGCAGGGGCGAGGGATGAGGGTCCGGGCCAGGAGCAGGGGCGAGGGATGAGGGTCCGGGCCAGGAGCAGGGGCGAGGGATGAGGGTCCGGGCCAGGAGCAGGGGCGAGCAGAGCGGACCAGGGGCGAGGGATGAGGGTCCAGGCCAGGAGCAGGGGCGAGCAGAGCGGACCAGGGGCGAGGGATGAGGGTCCGGGCCAGGAGCAGGGGCGAGCAGAGCGGACCAGGGGCGAGGGATGAGGGTCCGGGCCAGGAGCAGGGGTGAGGGATGAGGGTCCGGGCCAGGAGCAGGGATGAGGGTCCGGGCCAGGAGCAGGGGCGAGGGATGAGGGTCCGGGCCAGGAGCAGGGGCGAGGGATGAGGGTCCGGGCCAGGAGCAGGGGCGAGGGATGAGGGTCCGGGCCAGGAGCAGGGGCGAGGGATGAGGGTCCGGGCCAGGAGCAGGGGCAAGGGATGAGGGTCCGAGCCAGGAGCAGGGGCAAGCAGAGCGGACCAGGGGCGAGGGATGAGGGTCCGGGCCAGGAGCAGGGGCGAGGGATGAGGGTCCGGGCCAGGAGCAGGGGTGAGGGATGAGGGTGAGGGATGAGGGCGAGGGATGAGGGTCCGGGCCAGGAACAGGGACGAGGGATGAGGGTCCGGGCCAGGAGCAGGGGCGAGGGATGAGGGTGAGGGATGAGGGCGAGGGATGAGGGTCCGGGCCAGGAACAGGGACGAACGGCCAGAACCATAACATGATCAGCCTGAAGAACACAAATATGCTGAATAAATGGAATGCTACTTTTCCCTTAGATACTGGGCCCTTTAAAATTAGCTATAGTGTGTGGACCTTCTGGTTTTTCTTATTAAGAGTAGAGAGAGAACAGAGAAAGAGTGGGAAAGGAGGACACATGACTGGATGTCTCATACAATATGTAGAATAAAAATGTAAACAATTGAGTTACTATTACCTTCATTTTGGGTGTCTTCTGCCCTCTGACACCGAGTGTGCCAGATAATGGGGAGCTGGTGTTCGGACCCTGTTGGCTGACTGGCCGTAAACATGGTCAGGACCTGTCGTGACCTTGGCAGGGTGTCCAGCAGCGAGTCGACGTCTTCCACCCAAGCGTAGCCTGCGTCTGGCTACTGCTGTTGGCTGTGCATGGATTGCAGGGCCGGCATGCCTGGCTGCCCTACGGACGGCTCTAGACCTTACAGATGCCAGGCCGGTGTCAAGCGGCCAAACATGTGTAAGGCTGTGATGATCTTGGAGGGATTTGCTGCGGCCTCTGCTGCGGCTGTGAAAGACGAGTCACTGTTGACCACGGCTAACAGCTTCTGGCACATTTCAGCAAATCCTGCTGCTGGGGCTTGATCTGATACTGCAAAACAAGATCCAATAATAAGTTAAGAACAAGAAGAACCAGAGTCCTAGTTGAGTGGTAGGGGTTGTTGTACCTCTTTCCACCACTAGAGTACAGTATTACATGAGAAAGTCTTCATTAGCTGGTTAATAGGCACTATACTATATGGGGCTATGCACTGGTATACTTCCCTAAATAATACCACACACTGAACTAGGGCTATGTCTTCATCAGGTCTCCTGAAAGAATACTGATTGAATACTGTACCTTCCTCTGAACCAGCCTGTTGAATCTCTTCAGCTACCATTTCCACATCTGTGTCTTCTCGGCAGGTGTCATTGGTGATGTCGAGGTCTGTCCCCGTCGGTAGCACCTCTTCTCTTAACGGCTTCAAAAACTGGACATCAACATTATCCTCTGAAAATGAAAGAATATGATAAAACCACCAAATGTTACACCCTCCATCAAGAACACTATTGTGTTTATACTACACTGTATGACACCTTTTCGTAAGCAACTTTATCAAGAAGAGAGCACAATTTACCCCATATTGTATATACTTACTACCAGTTGCGATGTAGAGTAGCTTTGCCCTCATCGCTGCTGTTTGTGGCAGGAAAGTGGTGCTTGGCACTCTGGTGGAGGATGACAGCAGCCTGGTGTTTCCAGGGCCCACCACTGCTCCCCATGGGACAGGTGTTTCCAGGGCCCCCCACTGCTACCCATGGGACAGGTGTTTACAGGGCCCCCCACTGCTACCCATGGGACAGGTGTTTACAGGGCCCCCCACTGCTACCCATGGGACAGGTGTTTACAGGGCCCACCACTGCTACCCATGGGACAGGTGTTTACAGGGCCCACCACTGCTACCCATGGGACAGGTGTTTACAGGGCCCACCACTGCTACCCATGGGACAGGTGCACATCTCTACCTGTATGTCTACGGCAGGCAGGGGTGGCCAACCCGCCGCGTGAGAACCACTTCAAACCAATCATATAGGTAGCAAATCACCTTGGTAACAAAATTATTAGGTGCTTTTACATGGACAGTTTGAATCGGTTTCAAATAGGTTTGGAAGGTCAACCCGATTGAAAATATGTCATATAAACACCTCAATCCGACTGAAATGCCCCAACCCGATTGAAATTCCAATCGCTTTCAAACCTTTTCGAAACCGTTTGGTCCGTCATGTATAGACCTTGAAACGGATTGATGCTGCGTTCTGCGTTCCTTTTGCGCATGCTCAAGACTTGCTCGACAGTTCCGTAATCAGCTGTTTGTACGGCTGCGTGCGCGTTCCCGCTGCGTTTGATGCGTGTCCGTCAACGTATGGCGGAAGGCGTGTCTGCCGCACGCAACAACAACCAATCACATTGTCCGAAACTGCGCTAATCTGGTCGAACGTGTGGCGATCGTCTATGCATTGTGGTTGAGGCAACGTGAACGTGGTGCCCGCAGGTATTGGGTACATCCTATCCTGAAAACAAACAGCGATTGTCCTCCATGTTGGTATCGAAAAATGTGAAAATCCCGCCTTGCGATGACGTCTTTCTCCGTCAAGACATCTGATTGGTCGGCAGCTCCGGCAACGCATCTGAAAGTTGAATATTTTTTTACTTCAGGCAACGCAACGCACCGGGACAACAACGGAACCAGAATGCCATTCGGCTGCAGCCATTGAAAGTGAATGGCATCCGTCAATATTGACGCATCAAACGCAAGCGTGTGAGCCCGGGGTTCTGCTGTCATTCTGTCAACACCAACCTTTTCAAAACAGACCTCTCTAAAGCCTGATGGTAACAGCTGTGCAATGAACTTTCCTCCCTGGCATATAACAAGTCTTTGATGACTGCAAACAGTGTAGCTCTGTCTGACATACTGATGCCATTCTCCTTGCACCACAGCCATCTCCATACAGCTTGCAGTAGGTGAAAGGAACAGAGGAGAAGTTTGGCTTGTGGGAAGGCCCTGCTGAGTGCTCCTCTCTCTGCCCTGCTGTCATCTGTAAGGAATACCATGGGCCCTGACTCTCCCCTGCCTGAAAAGGACTCTTCACCAAGGAGGCTCTTCAAACGTTCTAGGCCCTCAAATATGACCTGCTCTTCCTCAGACTGGGTGATGATTATTCCAAGCGGCAGGCCACCAGCACAACTGTGGGTCAACAGCAGGAATACCCGACAATGATGCCGATCCATATTGCCCGAAGCATCCATAAAGCACATCTCCCCACTGTGCTTTAGATTGGCATGCACTCTTTTCATTAAAGGGGAGCAGATGGCCACCAAAAGCTGCTTGCCACTGGATGTTGTTGTTGCTTTAGCACATTGGTCCCTGACCTCAATGTTATAGTGCTCAACCTGCCTTTCTAGAGCCACTGTCATCTGGACTCCCTTTGAGCTTCCATATTCCTGACAGAATATCTGATGGTAAAATCTGTCCAAAGACAATAAATTACTAAGTAATTTGTACACACAGTAACTTTCAAAATATTGCAACTTTTTCATGCATTATTTTAATTATACATTATGCATCATTACCTGTAGCAGTACTCGAGAGTAGGACAGAGTGCTCGGTCTGCTGTGGCAAACACATAGTCATCCCCAGGTTCCACCTGAAGATCGTACTTCAGCACATCTAAGGCTGAACTTGGAGAGTGTCCTGCTTCAAAAAGCTTGGCCAGATTATCTCGTGTCTTGTCCGCCACATCACGGTACCTGAGTGCATCAGCCACATTGATGTTGTGGTTGTGATCACTGCAGATGGTCACCGTTGTAGGAAACGTAGGCACATGAGGATCTGTGCTTCTGATGAGACATGTTAGACAAAAATGTTCTTTACTGCTCTTTAACAAAAAAAAAAATTATGCAAGACAAAACAGTGGCAAATGTAATTGTAATATGTGTACAAGTGCACAATTTTTACATGTCATTTTTCAAAGATGTTGTAATAATTACAGTAAGTCCTACTTACAGACTCAGTCTGCCTCTGCTCACTTGAGTGCGAACCAAGGTTATTATAGTTAACGAAAACTAACTAAAAAACGAAAACTAGGTGTGAAAAAACATTTTAGTTAACTGAAATAAAAATAAAAACTAGGGTCTACAAATAAACGATAACTAACTAAAACTGTATTGTGTGTTTACAAAACTAACTAAAATAAACTTAAATTGTAGAGAAAATGTCCTTAGTTTTAGTCTTTTTCATTTCATACATAAGCCTAGTATTTTGGGTGGATATTAAATCTATCCTCCATTATTTCTTTAGCTGTGCCCCTGCGCAGAAGTAATCTGATGTTCGCCAGATGGTTTGTTTTGCACAGAGTGAAACAACATGAGCTTGTGAGATCAGGATGGTCTCACGAGGCTAGCGCAGAAAAAAAAAACTAAAACTGATACTGAAACTAATAAAAACTAAACTAAAACTAAGCATTATCAAAAAATAAAAAATAAACTAAACTAGCAAATCTGCTTTAAAAACTAATTAAAACTAAACTGAAATTGAACACAAAAAGTTAAAACGATATAAAAATAAAAACTAATGAAAAAAGCAAAACTATTATAACCCTGGTGCGAACGAGTGTGACAGTCATCTTAGCAGGGCAGTCTGTGTTCTTGCTGCTGCTTGGTATTGTTTCCATGCCCCGAGGTCTAGTTTTATGCTGGCATCTGTAGTCAACCTTACAGGACAATACAATGTTATTTTATAAATAGGTATGTGGCAATAATCTACGTTAATACCCTTTCACATCATTAATAGTAACGTCTGCAATGGGCATCGTAGCTGGAAATTCAAATGTCTTCTAACTTCAAAAGCAAGTTGTGAAATTGACCTATACTGTATTTACTCCTCCGAAAACCTGTGTGTTACCTTGAAAATAACTTTTTTGCCCTTTCCTGGATATGTTCGGTCCACCCTCCAGGTGACTGTGTGAGATTTTAACCACAGCTTTATTTCATCCTCTGATGAGAGGCCCATCCGAAGAGTTCCCTTGAAGTTAACGTGATCACTCGTCTCACTAATTGCCTGGTAATCGCAGACATGGTAATCATAGCTGTCTGGCAAATTATCCTATGAAACACAACAGAGTCAAATGAAACAAGATAGGCACGAATGCATGTGACAAGGGCATTTCGTTAATGAATGTATGTATGTGTGTGTGTGTGTGTGTGTGTGTGTGTGTAATACTACAAATAGAACCCTTTCCACAGCAGTCATCTTGACTGAAAGCCAGGTAAACCTACATCCTGTGAGCCAGACTGGCACATTGATTGACCAACACATGGACACAGACTGATTAACATTATTAATGACACCGGTGTCAGTCTGTTTCACAGGATGTAGGTTTACCTGGCTTTGTGTCAAGATGGATACTGTGAAAAGGGTCTTTTCTAGAGTAGGCTGTATTTTATGAGAAAATAAACAGTTTTCTAGAGAGAGAAACCTTCAGAGTAGGGAATTCCAAGATATTACTCTTGGGACTGGTGCAGATAAACTTCTTTTGACAGGGCCTCTCACCGAGTCTTGCTCTCAATTGTCTGAGGAGAAAAATCATAATTTTGGACATAACGTTAGTAACGTTTTTCATTTGCATAACGTTACACATGGGATAACATCAGATTTAGAAAGGGAAAAAAGACAATGGCGAAAACTAAAGACAGGTTCACTTAGCTAACGTTAACGCTAGCTATAACATTAACTAAACTTCAACCAAGTTTAGCAGGACTAATAAAGCGACACTGGCGAATGACAACTCTGGGCTAATATAATTGGCTTTAATGTTACTGATTAAACACATAGTGGAAGAACATAGTTTGATGATTCATTGTTAATTTTACGTTACCGTTTTTCTTCTTCACTCAAAGGCATAACTTTGTGCGTTCTTTCGTTGTCTGCAGTACAGTGCGGCGAAAGTCGCTGGCCTCTTCGCGTAGCCTACGTGAAAAATGTGAAAAACCACAACAGGCCTATGCTCTATGTAAGCACAACTAGCGATTCATAAAGACAGATTGATGAAAACAACTGTTTCGCGGCAGAAAATAGATTTTTAGAAACTGCATTCTAAGTGCCCCGAGCACCGCCATTACATGGATATACTGGCTTGCGCTGGATTTTAAATTTCTTCTACAAGCCTCCGAACTACACCAAAGTGATCTCGGTGAGTCAAACGTCTTATATGTCGTAAATAAGGTCCAGGTTGTCAAAAACGAGCATTGTCCTTTAAGGCTGCTTTGACCGCAGTGCGAGACCGCTGGAAATGGAGAATCAGGGACACAAGAGGGCGTGCGGAGTCAAGGAATGCAACGCAATATCAAGGCAGACGGTGGTAACCGACATGCAGCTGTCCTTTATGAAAAGAACTGCAAATTTAAAGGGAGAAAAATAATTTTGCTTGGGAGGTCAAACTGAAGGCAAAAAGACAGGCCTACAGGCTGTAGAGACTGAAGAGACAGAATCATGAAACATTGTTTATTGGAATGGTGTAAAGTGTGTCAAACCGGGTCAAAGATATTGTAGGCCCTAGTTGAAGTGCATTCTGAAGGATTAAAAAGACAGTAGGTCCTTGGGGATCCATGCAGACAAACAATTTATAGTTTTTCATTGAGTTGGTGATACACACCCAGGAGAGTGCCAGAGTCAAGCAAATTTTTTATTTATTTGTATTTTATTTCAAAAGGTATCCTTCAAGAAGAACAGTTACAGCTTTGCACCATCAGGCAGTCCTGGCTCCCAAGCTGCCATTTTCAAAATAAGAGTCCTAACCTGCAATCATAGCTGTCAATCCTACCGAGAACCTGCCTCGAGTCCCCACCCCCCTAGAGTTTATAGTCTTACATTATTTTGCGCCAGAACTTATTGACGCATCAAATCCCTGCTAGTGCAGACTTTGTGAACATGTTTTTGTTTACTTGGAGCAAATATAGTCAAGGTAACCACCATCAACTATAGTTTTTCATGGGGGTCACATGTTGTTGTACCAAAAAAATGTATCGTTTAAGAGAGATCCTGTCAGAGGATTATCTCAGTAGATATTATCTCAATACCAAGAAGTCACACTGAATGTTTCACCTTAACCCTAACCACACTTATAGTCTTATCTGAGGTAAATCTGTGGAGATGAAGACAAGACGGACAACAAGTGAAAAACAGCATTTCATCATGAGCCATACACACACACATACACACACACAACCTCATGCAATTACATTCAGGTGCCTCCATGTTATGCCAGGTAGAGATGGGATTTATGACTCTTTGAAGGGAGCCAGATCTTGAGGAGTGGCTCATTTTTATATTTATTTATTTTTAAGAAGCCAGCCTTGGGGTGACCCATTTTATCTGGGAAATAATCACTGGGAGGAATGATAAGGTAATATTTGGATCAGAATCATTCAAACTTAGACCTCCAATATATATTCTATTGGTGGGATATTCTGAAATAATGATTAGGCTATAATTTCATTTGGTAATGGCTTGTGTGGACATTTGTGGTAAACATTCCACAGGGTGGCGCCACATGCCTCTGCTTTGACAGCAAGATCATTTTTTGGATTTACCCTTTGTATAAAATGTGTTTGTGTGTAAATAAACCTGACTTATGTTATTCACACAACACCTGTACTCTGCTATGCTGCTCTCCTCCTGCCTGTTCGGCAGTAAAGTAGTAGGGAGGAGCTTGAGTGAAAAAAGAACGGCTCCCACAACTGTGAATCGGTTCCCATCGTTCGTTTTAAAGAGCCGTTCAAAAGAATCGGATCGTTCGCGAACGTCACATCACTAATGCCAGGGAGTGGCATCCACACAGGCTGCTTGAGATTGTGCTCTTCACATGGCAGGGAGCTTCAAAGGACTGGGAATGACATGTTCAAGATCGAAGTGATTTGTTGTGTTAGGAGTTTCTGACCTTTAAATGTGATATTTGAGTTAGAACTAGGGATGCATCGATGCATCGGCCGAACATCGGCATCGGCCGATGTTGGCCTTGTTGACTGCCATCAGCAAATAAAATGACATTCACCGATGGTAGTGGCCGATGTTATGTCGCAACAATTACGTTTTTTTTGTTGCAAAACATAGCCTACCAAGCTGCAGATTCGGAGAAGATCTGTGACGTAACGCCGCAAACGCGTAGTTTGCTTTCAAATTAAAGTGAAATAAAAATCGGCGTTTTGGAACCAAACACTTCATTTCTTTGTTTCCCTGGCACAAAAGGGGGAATAAAAATTAAATAAAATAAACATCGGCATCGGCCCAGAATTTTGCAATCGGTGCATCCCTAGTTAGAACCCTGCTTTATTGGTCACTAGAACACCTCTAGCCAAGACGACTCTTCCCCCAAGAATGGCCCATTATTCAATGACCCCAACACCACCAAAAAGACTACAATATAATTATAAACATTATTGCAACAATATATACTATACAGACACCAATTGCATGATTGTCCCAATATATACATTTGACATTTCACTTAACATCCACTGCATTATTAACTGCATATCCCAGTTCAATCCACCGTCGGTTGTGCAAAGGCCGAAAGAAAGGGACTCCCAGAAGTCTTTACTGGTCTGATCAGTCAGTCTCTGTTGTCCAGTGAGACCAAAGGTGGTTTCATTGTGTCAAGGCACATTTGGTGGCAGCATCAATAGGCCTTTCTTCAAGGTCACTTTGTTTATTGATTTCATTGGTTTCCTGCTCGTTAGGTTAGGGTGTCCCCACGTCCACTGTGATTTTGGTGTACAACTGATCTTTCTCCACTTTGACCACTTTGTATGACAGGGAATTGATGCCGTCAATGTGCATGGTCTCCCTGGTGTGTGCAATGCGGTCAAACCTAGAAGGAGAAACCGGTCAATAGACAAGACGACATTTAGCTGTGAAAACTATGCAAATTAATTTCCCTGTTAAAGTTATAACCTCAAACTTTTTCATATAAATAAATGTCTTGTTACTATCTATCATTGACTGAGGTAACACAATAAAGATTCAGCCTGTCCCCCATTCATGAATGCCTTTCCTTTTGTAGTTCTGAGATCCTGGTATCTGTCACAACATTCCCGGCAAAAATCCCAAGCTGCGCACAGTTAGTGATGTGTTTAACAGCTGTGTTTGGTCAGCCAGATAGGATAGGCAAAGCTTCTTAAAAAAAAAAAAAAAAGTATAGGCAGAACGGACACTCTGTTGGAGGATCAGCCTCTTATTGGCCCAGGTGCTGTTCGTCCTCTGACATCACACAAGCGGCAGTTTGGTTTGAAAGTGATCACTGAGAAATTAAATTTAAAAAAAACTAAAAAAACACCTGCCATTAATTTAGGTGTTGTCAAAACAAACAAAACTGGGAAGTTTGATATTATCCCTTTAACTAGTATCCATGTGTAATTTAAACAACTGTCCCTCCTATCCTGAATGTGTATTCTCCAGTGTCCTTTGTTGAAGAACACCAAAAAGTAAGCCTGAACATACCGATCGAGAACATTATCTTATTTTATCAGGATTTTTATAGATATTTAAAGTATCCTTTGTGGCGATTTTTTTTGCCAGAACATCAACGGATACCAGTGACCACTCTGTGATTTTCCTGTCTTCGAAAATGAGAGTTGATGGTGTTTTTGTCTATGCACCTATGGATATTTTGCGTGTGTAACCGGTAATCTTGAGAGTGCACCGTTTAACAAAACTTTGATATCGGCCGTTGTATTTGATCGTAGATAACCTTATAACATGGCTTATAATGCTAAATTCTGAACATCTCCTTTAAGGTTATTCATAATGACCCACAAATGGTGAGCATGCCATTATCACATTCCTTATAAATGATCTTAAGAACCATTAAAAAAACATTTGAAATGTGTAACCCGTTTAATAAACTCACTCCACTATTATAATGTCTAAGTCACCAATGAGTTCGTTTTTTGGTGGCATAGCTGGTTAGAACGAGGTCGGTCATGTGGGCTCAAATCCACCCCTTGGCAATAACAATACACAATGCAGACGAAACCAACTTAAGATCAAGCACTGCAAAAAACATTATTCATGATTAGTAAATGGTTTCTTTAGTATGCTATTTAGTATTTAAAATGAGTAGTGGCTCAATTATAATTTGTAAATGTTGAACAGACTATGAACAGATGCTTTATAAAGGGTTTATTAACAAGGTTTATTGAAACACTTTACATAAGATCATCTTATTAAGCGTTAGTTAATAGGTACTTATAAACTGCTGATTAACATTAATATGTGTTATTATAAACATGTTTATTGTTACATTATAAGACAGATTTTAGCGTAAAAGGGCGGATTTGAACCCGGGTGTCCTGTGGGAAAAGGATCGTTCTAAGCAGCCACGCCACTAAAAAGCTAGCTATAGTAGGGATGTTAACAGTTAATCGACTATCGATTAATTGCCAATAATAATATAATTGAGTAAGATTTGGTTACTCGATTAATTGCTTGTTAATAGAAGATAACTTTTTTTTTGAATGAACATTATCAATGGGAGTTGCGTGAAATGTAATCATGATTTAGGGTCTGACTGCACATGATGGCGCCATGCCATGTAGTGAAGGCTAATTGGGACGCCAGGAAATATCAACGACACAGCGGAAGAAGACACAAAAATGAAGAGAGCAAAGCGCAGTCCAGCATGGGACGTTCTTATTAACTAATCGACTATGGTTTGTTAAAGGAATAGTAAAGGGAAAATGCATGTTTAGCCCTGTTTTAGGGTTACTTGTGATCATATACAATGATTCAGATCAAAACGTTGACAAAGCTAGCATTTTCGAGAAAGTTGATAATTGCTCTACCACCGTTTTGGTCATACAATGGATGTGGATGGGCATCTTGAAAAACCATTCAAAAACATGTTAAACACTTGATTTCAAAGATAAGAAACTCACCTAGGTGTAAGTTGGCGTTCTGGCATATAATTCGCCATAAAGTAAGATTCTAGTTCACCTGGAAAGGCTTTTTAAAAAATATTTAGCATCAAGCTATTTAGCCGCAGCACATACAACTTCTACTTTAACTGATTCGGATATTGCGCAATGCCTTGATCTTGCGGTAGGCAACGTCCGTGGTTTCCGGCTCAGCTTCCTTATTTGAAAAGCTAGCCACAACAACAAGACAGGCTCGTGCGAAGCATTTGTTTGGGATCGCTACAATGACACGCTATTGTGCCGTTGCCAATTGTGGCAAACTCCGTTCATCTGTAACTTGTCAAAGACTTCCCTACAACGATCCCGCAAGATTGAAGTTGTGGCTAGAATCTCTTTACTTGGATGTAAACACACCCGTGGATATTCTTCGGGTCTTAGATCACCGTGTGTGCGGTTTGCATTTTGAGGACAAATGTTAGAAAAGCCTAGGCTATTCTCGAAGAAATCTCCCAAAAGGGTCTTCCTCAAACGTGATGCTGTTCAGACTTTACATAGAGTCCTGTAGGGTTTTATTGATCATTTTATGAAATCCATTGACTTGTATTGACAAGAAACTCACCGAGGTGTTAGTTGGCGTTCTGACATATAATTCGCCATAAAGTAAGATTCTAGTTCATCTGGAAAGGCTTAAAAAAAAAAATTTAGCATAGAACTATTTAGTCGTAACCATGGATGTATTAATAGAACTGGATGCGGTGACTACGTTGACGCCTCGTTCTTGAGAGTGAAGCTTTTTGAAGGGTCCACCGACCCCTTTTGACATGCGCAGTTGTGTTTTTTTGCGTCACAGTCATGCGCAGTTGTGCTTTTTAACCATGTGATTTGTTGACCCGGCCTCGTCCACGAAGTGTGGATGTTTAATGCGCGTTCACCGCTCTGCTGTATTGCGTGTCCCTGAATTAGCATTGTTAAGTACCTGCCATCAAATCACGATTCTGTCAAATATATCGTTTCTAAATATTATTTCTTTATCCAGGCATCTTAGTTTTAACAGCTTCATTATAGCAGAGCAGGTTATATTTGCTTGTGTGTGGTATTTATTCTGTTCACAACTTCGCAATCGTACAGCCAGGCTACAGAGCTCCAGAAACCGTAGCCATAGCAGAGGAGCGGCCGGAACAGAATGCTCCTGTTGCGGTACAGAAACGCGGCTAATAGGGGAGTTTGTGGTGCTATTTTCCATTCGCCCTTGATGAATCCTAACACAAACCCATATCTATAACATATTCATTCTTCTTCTTCTTCTTCTTCTTCTTAATATTATTATTATTATCATAACCGTACTCAGCGAATGGAAAATAGCACCACAAACTGAGCTATTAGCCCTGTGCTTGTACCCGCAACAGGAGCTCTCTGGGCCGGCCACAATGTGATGCAGCTCGGCTTGGCATAGGGGTTCCTGGAGCTCTGTAGCCTGGCTGTACGATCGCAAAGTTGTGAACACAAAAAATACCACATACGAGAAAATAGCACCTGTTCCGCTATAATGAAACTGGTAAAACTAAGATGCCTGGATAAATAAATAATTTTTCTAAATGATATATTTGACAGAATCAGTATTTTACGCAAGCTAGTTCTTAATGCTAATTCAGACACACTAACAGAGCGGGGGAGAGCTGTGAATGCGCATTGGAAATCCACAGGAACGTGCAAACTGTTCGTGATCGGGCGGGGTCTGAGAAAAGCACAACTGCGCGTGTCAAAAGGGGTCGATTCGGCAAGATGGCGCTGATCAAAATGTTTCAGGAAGTAAATCGCTTCCTGGCCCCTTGGTCGCAACACATATGTGTGAAAACTTCCGCAAACTAGGTAGCCTGGCAACATAAACAATAACAATAGCTACCGTAAGTAGTTCCGCTTCCTGAATCCCCTCTGCAGATTGATCTACACATTTACAACGGTCGCTTCAATACAAGTCAATGGATTTCATACAATGATCAATAAAACCCTACATGATTCATACTTTGCGGCGAATTTGATGTCAGAACACCAACGGACACCAATTACCCCCTCGGTGAGCTTCTTGTCTTTGAAATCGAGTTTAACATGTTTTTGAATGATTTTTCAAGGTGCCCACCCACATCCATTGTATGACCTAGAGCAATTATCAACTTTCTCAAAAGTGGTAGTTTTGTCAACGTTTTGATCTGAACCATTGTATATGATCATAAGTAACCCTAAAACAGGGCTAAACATGATTTTTCACTTTACTACTCCTTTAACCTTAATAAGGCACTGTTCTCACTTTAGATCCGGTAGCTGCAAAATGCATTATAACGTGCATAATAAGTTCATAATTAATGGCAAATAAGTATGTATAAGAAACTAATAAGGCTTTTATTAACATTTGTAAGCAGTTTATAAACTGTTAACAAGTTTCTTAAAAATACCAATAAGCACATAATAGCTAATATATGTAAGGCTTTTATTCATGTTTATAAACTGTCTTATACATATGTATAATGCTATTTACACTTATAAATGTCTTATTAACACAATATCATCAATAAGCATCTTGTAACACCCTTATTACCTATTAAAGCAACTACGAGGATTGTTTGACTGGCTATAAAACAGTCTCATTCCTCTATATTACCTTCATGTGCGGCCATCTGCAAGATTGGGAGTTTCTAGATGTCTGGTTGGTCGGGTTGACGAGAAAGGACAAAACGATTTATTTACCTTGTCGCTATTTATCCTGATGTAGCATCTTTTTGCTGGCTTTCAAAATGAATGCTGGGCTAGGAAAGATATTTACTACCGCTTTTGTGCACAGGTGCTCCTAAAATCAACACAAATGGAAAAACTCCTCATAGCTGCATTAACTAATGCTTAATAATAGGACCTTAATGTAAAGTGTTACCAATGAAAAAAAAGGCTGTCGCTAAATTTAGCACCACTTATACTGGCCGTTGCTGAACTAGATCCTCAGGCTTACTGGGTGTGAACCACCATTTCGTTTCTTTGTGAGAAAGAAGCTCTTCCCTCTGCCTCTCCCACTAATTATAATTGAAAACGGGTGCATAAAGGTGTGTGGGAGGAGTGGCATTGTGAGTGAGAGAAGCAAGGGAGACCAGAGTTAAACATTGTGAGTGAGAGAAGCAAGGGAGACCAGAGTTAAACTCGCCTGATTGTCTCATTGAGTTTTATTTCCATATTGGCTCAAATGGGTGAACTGTTTTTTTTGCTTCCCTTTGGAAAATTAGGGTTAGGCGCTATATAAATACAAGTTTGATTTGATTTTGATTTGACCAATGTTTTATTCTCTGCCTTAGCTCTTTTATCTTTCTTTTACCATTGAACTCTTTACCTGTTTTTTAGCATATGTTAGTATTAATTCCATTGCACAACTCTATTTATTGAAAATAAACTTTTAAGTAATTATTTGAGGAAACTGCTATTGTTTTAACCTTTTATGTGTGGGGCATCAGCCAGCCTCATCATATAACCCAGAGCAAAGAAACATGCTTAATACCAATGAGCTGCTTACTGTTTGTAACCACTGTAGACTACTGAGAAATCCCATACAGCAGGAAGAAGGCAGAGGCTTGAGACCTGAGCAGGTTAGAGGTGAGGAGAGAGAAGGTGGAGGTTCACCTCTGAGGGTTGGGTTCGTTTTGCTTGTCCGGACCATGGTGAATCATCCTGCACCTCCCGATGACTCCGTCAGGCCGTGATATGGACATGCCCTTGGAAGTGAGCCTGCAGAAACAAAACCGGTGCATCAGGTTCCAATAAAAACACTGTGCACGTATGCTTCATTGTATTTAGGCAAACGCTTTTCTGATCCCGCTGGGGGAAATTATGTAGGAAATATGAAACTGATGCTGTAATGGAATCTTCAATTACAGCATCAGTTGCATAGTTCTGCTTCAAAAGAGAAACATCCGGAAATGTTTTACTGGTGAGGATTTAGCCCAGAGCTTAGCCCGGAGGACATCAGTATGCCAACTTCATTGTATTTGTGCAATTGTTCTTCTAATCCCGCTGGGAAGACTTCTTCCTGCTGGGATCACTTCTTGGAGTCCCATCTGTCCTTTGTATCACCATAACCAACACCTGATTATGTGAAACAATTTTAGCTAGATGTTGCTTATCATGTTTTTGATTTATATATTATATGTATATCATTAGTATCAAATGAATGAATATGAGATTGTGTTCTGTAACTATTGTGTAGTTATTATTGATTGATGACATGACCCATGGGCATCTATTTATATGGGTGTGTCACACACTGTTTGTAAGATGACCTGATGAAGAACAGAGGCTCAAATCATTGTCAAGTAAATTTCAACATTGGAGCATAAGAGTGCAGGTTCTATTGGTTTCATTCTCATCCTGCTGGGGGAAAGGAAATGATCTAGGAGGTAACAGAAGAAGTGAAACTGAGGTAATAGAATAAGTGAAACTGAGGTAATAGAATAAGTGCAAAACTAGAGTTCTGCCTGACCGGAGGCAACCGGTGTTTTGCAGAAAAACGACTGCCTGCTGAAAAACAACTGCCCTGCCCGAAATGAACGCTGAATATCGCTGAATCTGCCTTAAATGTGGGCTATATTAATACTTCAAACATTAATAGGCTACAGTCATATGATATTATTATCTCAAGTGTTAGCTGGTAATGATAACTTGCTAGCCTAGTCTGATCGTGTGCCTGTGACTCAAAAGTGATATAGCCTACTGTACATTAAACATGCTGCCCTGATGATAGGCCTATGGCATCTTACAAATAATAATTTCTTATGTGTATAGTCAGACAGAACACATCATGAGTTGGGGGGGGGGGTCATATTTCGGCAAGCCCCTGCCGAAATAAGATTGACCCCCTTAATTCAGGAGTGCAAGGGCGACAAACTTTTCAGGGCTTAAAGTAGAAGTCATCAGGTGCAAGTATAGCAAATTGGATCAATGTCACTGACTTTGTAATCCTGAGAAAGGGTCATTTTTCTGGCAAGGCTAGCTACCCTGGCCCAGACTCGTGGTTAGAGATATAAAAATATATACTGTAGATATAGCCTAGGACTGCTCTGACACCAACAACCGTGGACAATGAGGCCCATTCACCAATATCTTCCTGAGTTCTGTTCTTAAATTTCTTCCTAAGAACATTTCTAAAGAAAGCTCCCGTCTGATTCACGACTTGTTGGTAAACCGCTGGATGAGTTCGCACCTGCCTTCTCTTGATGGTGAATCCCATGGTTTCTCAAGTTGAAAACGCGTGGCCGCCATGGATGTATTAATAGAACTGGATACAGCCACTCCATTCACTGACCGCTATCACCAATGAAGCCCTATTGAACCGCGCCATCTTGGCAAATTTGTAGTCATTTGACCATTTCCGGTGACTTTTGTACTTGCGCAGTTGTGCTTTTCTGGCCTTCCGGTGACTTTTGTACTTGCGCAGTTGTGCTTTTCTGGCCTACGCGCGTCCACGTCCACGGTCAACGTTGGCGTTGACCGCTTCTAGCTATCGAATGGCCGACTGGTGTAAGATGGATAGCCTAACGTTAGAGAGATAAATGTAGGCTATGGTTATGTTAATAAAGCTAACAATGATGTTGTAACATGCATGCAGCACTGCCGATCTGAACGATTGATTCATTATTACCATGGATCGGTATTGGGATTGATCAAGGGCGAATGTGAAATAGCAGCCACGAACTCAGCGGGTTATCCGAGATGCGGTAGCAGCGGCCAAAGCTCCTGCTGGTGGGGAGTGAAGCTCTTCAACTCGCCGGTCACTGGCTCCCTGGAGGAATTTAGCCTGGCTGCAATAACGTTATCGCGAACGGAATGAATACCATCTACTAGCAAACAAAACATGTTCAGTTATATTTAACCTGTTAAAACTAAGATGCCTGGATGAAAAAATAATTTCTCCAATGGATATATTTTACAAAAACAGGTTAATATGCAAGCCGGTTTTCATTGCTAAATCAAAGCGGGGAGAGCCGGGAACGGGCGTGGACGCGCGTCGGACAGAAAAGCACAACTGCGCAAGTACAAAAGTCACCGGAAATAGCAGAATGACTACAAATCTAGCCAAGATGGCGTGGTTCAATAGGCCTTCACTTTAGATTTCGAATCCTGGGGGCTTGGTGGCCGCTCACCCGAATTAGCATAGGTAGTCTCCTTGCTATCCCCATATAAGAACATGCAACTACAGAGTCGTGTGCGGATGTCACTTCTCTGAATGAATACTGGTCATCCGTGCCCTTGACTCGGCAGCTTTTCGATAGCATAATGATTTAGGTGGGGTTGTCAGGTGCGTTGAAAAGACAGAGGACTGCATCTAGTGTGGGGAATCAAAATCAGATTTTAATTTAGTCAAGTAGGCCTCCTACTACAAGGAATTTACCTTGGTGCATAAAGACAGCGAGGCAGAACAGTGCAAAATGTCAAAGTGATAGAATGCAATATACAATAGGCTACAGTCTACAAAAATGTAGGCTTTTAGCTGTCAACGCGGCATGCCCAAACGAAAATCTTAAGAACGGACTCAACCTGTCATATGTAGTGTCAGTAAAATGCATGGGATGATAGCCTACTTGTTTAGTGAACGCTGTATCCGGAGAAGGGCACACAGTTGGACCCGGCGCATCAGGGATATTATTTGACAGACAGCACTCTCACTTTGTAAAATAGTGAAAACCATTATTATAAGATAAATGATACAAGTATTGCAATCCTATAATGTTATACAACTGTACTGTAGATGTGAAGTAAACGCAATCACAAATCATTTTAAATGAACATGTCTTACTTAAAGGAGTAGTAAAGGGAAAATGCATGTTTAGCCCTGTTTTAAGGTTACTTATGATCATATACAATGGTTCAGATCAAAACGTTGACAAAACTAGCACTTTTGAGAAAGTGTGATAATTGCTCTACCACGGTCATACAATGGATGTGGATGGGCACCGTGAAAAATCATTCAAAAAACATGTTGAACTCTCAATTTCAAAGAGTTCGATGAGCCATGAGCAAACTGTTGGATACTGCATTTGCCGTGCAACGTATTCCATTGTCCAGTTGTCAAATCTATTTGCCAACAAACTGTTTGAGAGCCAGCACACCTCAGTGTCCCCTAATCAAAAACATTTTTCACCTAACCTCTCCAGCATATTGGTCAGTCTGACATAATTGGGGGTGCGGATGCGGAAGTGCCCGTTGACTTCAGTGTTAAAAGTTCACTGTAAAAACACCACTTCAAGAACCAAAATAACAGGCTGAATACACTATCGGGCTTACAAACTCATCATTACCAGACTGATTGTTTTTCACTGCGGTTGTTTTCGCGTTTGGAAATACATGGGAGTGAATGCAGCTGACGGCTAACTATGGCTCCTCCATGTATTTCTAAACGCGAAAACAACGGCAGTAAAAAACAATCAGAGTCTGGTAATGATGAGTTTGTAACCCCAACAGTGTATTCAGCCTGTTATTTTGACTATTTTGGTTCTTGAAGTGGTGTTTTTACAGTGAACTTTTAACATTGAAGTCAACAGGCACTTCCACATCCGCACCCCCAATTACGTCAGACTGACCTGAAGTGAATAAGGCGAATCATAGTCAACTGACAGACTGCTTTCCCTCCTTGTGAGATAGGTAGCCTAAGGGGAAAAAAGTGAAGCAGAACTACGGTCCATGTCTGGTGGGGAGGAGGTTCGGTGCTTGGATTGCTCAACACTATGGGTGCGTTCGTAAATATGTTCTGAGAATCTGCTCTGAATTCAGAGTGCTCCGGTTTCAACGTCATAGAGCGTGCTGAAATCAGTTAATTTACGAATGGTCGGCTCTGAGTGCTCCCAGAGTGCAGTGCTCTGAATTTTCGAATGGGTACGCTATGAGTGCTCTGAAATTCTGAATGACCACAAAGCACTCCGGTTGCGCTCCCAGCGCATTTACGAATGCACCCTATATGTGACGTGTTTCCGTTCATAGCATGAGACCAATCAGTAGTACCCAATAACGTTGCACACTAGCAGGGAGCAGTAGATTGCTCATAAACCTGCACTACTTAAGCTACTTCACCAACTGGGTGTGATTTTTTCTTCGATAATCGTCGGCTGGCCATACATTATCCCTTACATACTGTAGATCCTGTGCGTAATTCAGATTTCTGCCATTCAAATTTCTCTGAGAAACACTGCTTAGGTGAAACCTTTTCTCTTCCAATGCAAAATGCTGCTGCATGTGTCCTCACTAAGACCAGAAGGAGGCCACATACCACACCAGTCTGATTACCTGTCAGTTTTAGAATAGATTTTAAGATTATTTTATTAGTTTATAAAGCACTCAGCGGTCATGCATCTGAATACATGTCAAGCATGCTTTTATGATATACACCAAGCACAGTAGGTCCCTGAGGTCCTCTGGCACTGAACTTTTAACGGTTCCTGGAGCTAGGACCATGAGACATGGGGAGGCAGCCTACAATTATGCCCCCAGCCTTTGGAATACCCTGCCAGAAAACTTAAGAATGGCGGAAACTGTGGGAACTTTTACGGCTACATGAGATAACTCGACACTTTGGCGGTCCCTCTAGTCGTGATAACAGATTAATGAGTTCCTAACAAGGAACCTACAAGTTGTACTCTTGACCTTTTCCAGTCCGGCTTCCGCGCCCATCATAGCACAGAGACGACTTAGTCAAAGTTGTAAATGATCTCAGAATTAATGCTGACTCCAAAGAGCTCTCTGTTCATTTCCTCCTCGACCTGTGCAGCCTTTGATACTATAGATCATGCAATCCTCATCAAACGACTGGAGAAGTGGGTTGGCCTCTCCGGTCCAGTCCTTAATTGGCTTAGGACCTATCTAACCGGTCGTGATTTCTTTGTTGCCCTCGGTGACCATAGTTCAGGAAAGATCCCTATGACCTGTGGGGTGCCCCAAGGATCGATCCTAGGACCCCTACTCTTCAGCCTGTGCATGCTTCCCCTTGGCAGTGTCATTAGGAGGCACAACATTAGCTACCATAGCTATGCAGATGATACCCAACTCTATATCTCTGTAACACCTAGTAACTAAAGCTTGGTTGACTGCCTTGTCAAGTGTATTACGGATATAAATGTATGGATGTCACATTATTTCCTCCAACTAAACCAAGGCAAAACAGAAGTACTGATCATTGGAGAAAAAGCTGAAAGAGAGAAACTATCTGCACATTTAAAAACTCCTTTAAGACACCAAATGCCAGGCTAAAAACCTAGGTGTCATACTTGACTCAGATCTTAATTTCGAAAACCACATCAAGAATATTACAAAGACATCTTTTTACCACCTAAGGAACATTGCCAAGGTGCAACCCTTTCTCTCTCAGGCTGACACCGAAAGATTAATGCATGCTTTCATCACAAGCAGGCTGGACTACTGCAATGCTCTACTATCAGGCCTACCAAAGAAAGCAATCTCTAAGCTACAAATGATACAGAATGCTGCAGCACGAGTCCTCACTAAGACTAGACGGAGGGCACACATCACACCAGCCTTAAAATCACTACACTGGTTACCTGTCAACTCTAGAATAGACTTTAAAATACTATTAGTAGTCTATAAATCTCTCCACAGTCACTCACCACAATACATTTCAGACATGCTTGTTAGGTACATGCACAACAGACCAGTCAGATCCTCAGGTACTGAACTTTTAACAGTTCCAAAAGCCAGGACCAAGAAACACGGAGAGGCAGCCTCTGGAACACCCTGCCGGAGTGCCTAAGAAGGGCCGAAACAACGGAGGTCTTCAAGCGAGATCTCAAGACGTACCTTTTCGACCTAGCCTACAATCACTAGTCAGGACCTTGAGACACAGAAAGGCAGCCTCAAACCTACCTGTGAATCCTCTGTATACATAGGTGTATTTTCTGCTATGCACTGTATGTATATCAAGTAGTGTACAGAAGCTGGTTACCCTGAAACAGGCTTGTTCTGTTCTGACATCTGTGTTGCTTCAATGGCTCATCGTGCTACTAACCGTTTTCTGCCTCCCCTAGTACCTCTCTCTCTCTCTCCCTCCTATCTTCTAACCAGGTCCAGTGGATGCCCCACTGTTGCTCGCAAACCACCCTGAGTTCGATTGATACTCCCGTGTCAGCTGTGGATGTTGTAGTATTTAGTTAACACACACACACACACACACACACGTACACACAGACACACATCAGTCCACATCCGTCTTAGGCCTGGACCTGATGCTCTTAGCCTTTCTTGCCCTGAAAATGTAATTTAATTTAATTTATTGCTCTATAAATGTTCTTAGCTGTTAGACAAATATATTCCAGGAGCTTGCTCCAGGTTGCCTGTTTCAATATCCGTGTTGCTTTTATGGCTCTGTGTGCTACTAACCCTGTTCTGCCTTCCCTCTCCTAGTGTCTCTCTCTCTCCCTCCTATCTTCTAACCAGGTCCAGTGGATGCCCCACTGTCACCAGCAGACCTCCCTGAGTCCGATAGATACCCCTGTGTCTGCTGTGGATGTCGTAGCACTTAGTTAACACACACACACATACACACAGACATACACCAGCCCTCTTCCGGCTTTAGGCCTGGGCCATAGCAAACACACACCAGTATTTGCCATGTCTCTCCTATGTTGTTTTTTAGCTTCTCTTACTCTGAAAATGTAATTTAATGTAATTGATTGCTTTATAAATGTTCTTATCTCAAACATACTCCAGGAGCTTGCTCGATCGCCTTGTTGAGAGGGGTCAGGGAAGAATTTTTACAGCTCACTTATCTGGCCCCTGGGTGATAACTGTTTTTTTTTACTTCCCTCTGGAATATGTAGGGGTGGGTCGTATGCCCACCTCCCTTGTTCTCTGTAAAGCGCATTGTGTTGCCTCTGGGTATGAAATGCGCTATACAAATAAAGCTTTGATTGATTGATTGATTGATTGATTGATAAAATTGGCACTGTGTTTTAAGAACCACACTTCCCACAATCCCACACTCACTTGCTGTAATGATGGGAAAAAAATATGATAAACGCGCGTGGAGCAGACTGGATTGGAAGATTGTAGCTGCTTCAATGCAGGTAAATACCAGTCTTCTTTCTTTCATGTGCATGTAGATACATTTGCAGATTTCGTTTTGTGTTTGTTGTCTTCCTGATATTGTGACTCGCAAAACGTGTCACTTCCGTTTCTACCACAAGATTTCCTGCCAGTGTACTAGTCAGTACACCGAAATACTAAAATAATAAATTCACAGGGTCTCATGCAGTCTCATGTCACAAACATTATTTTTGGGGTCTTGCTAAGGCCAATTCATGAACTAATAGCAAGTAAAGGTGAAATTTGAACTATAAAAAAGTTCTCAAAGAGCTTTACGCGAGATCTTAAGATATACCTTTTTAATATTGCTTTCATCATGTAGTTTTTTTATACAGCGTTATAATTTATAATCTGTTTTATTTTTCTATTTTATCTTAAATTTTTTACTGTTTCTTATTTTCTATTCTCTTATCATATATGATCCGTCCTGTTTTATTTTCTTATTTTTTATATATACATCTACTAATAAACTATGTTTTTATTTATTATATAAAGCACTGTGTGATACATTTGCTTGTATGAACATGTGCTATATGAATAAAATTTACTTTGACAAATTCTGATTGTTAATTCCTTGTGTCAATTATGTTTTTATCGTCAGCCAATCAAAGACAGGTTTTTGCTGGTTTCGCTTTTCGAGTCCTTCGTGAGAGGAAGTAGGCTATTCAAACTGTTAAACTCAAACAACTTGGAAGTTGTTCAAACTTTAAATAGCCAATTTACAAAGAAAATGTTGGGATTAAACCGGGCTTGGGCCAATAAATTCAGCCAATGGGACAGGCCCGGGCCGGGCTCAGACAGAACATGCATGGGCTTGCTCAGTTGGGTTGGGTTTGCTTTTTTGGGCCCGATCTAAGCTCTAGTGCAAACGCTGACCTGTTGTACATGTCGTCGTCCTCCCCTCCCCAGCCCCAGTAGTTGTTGGGGAAGCCGTTGATCTTCAGGAACTGCTCCTTGCTCAGGGCCGACAAACCCCCAAAGATCTGGGGGTATGGCAACCTGAGAGAGAGAGAGAGAGAGACAGAGAGATACATAGAGAAATCAAGAGAGGAAGAGATAGAGAGAGAAAGACAGACACTTTATTATCATTATGTTTAGTTTGGCCATAATATCTTGTCATGCTGATGGCGGAAAGTCTCATGTCACCCGTCCATACAGGGGGTAGTCTAGCCAAGAAGCGTGTATTTGAAAACAGAGCCAGCTGTCTTGAGGGAATGTCTGCTTACCTGAAGCCAAACTTGTCCAAGGACACGGACAGGTGTCTGGGCTGGCTGAAGCACTTGTAAATGTTTCTGTCATCCATGGGGACGAGGTCCACGTCACTGAAGACGAAACATTCATAGTCGTACAACTTCAGGGCCTCCGAGTAGCCAACGTTGAATAGCTTGGCACGGTTGAAGACACCATCTCCATCCTACACCAGTTAACAGGAAAGATCACTAGGTCAGAAATACAGCTTGTGTTTGGTCTTCCTGGATTCTGTGGGCCAAGATGAATCGAACGATATCCCTCTCTTGATGTTTGCTCAATATCCCTGATCTTTAGAACGCCGAATAGAGTAGGTTACGCTCCCAACTGAATGGAAGTATAGTCGTTATATTTCACAACTTACTAGAGATCCGATGTCAACAACTCTACATGATGCTGACATGCATCATGGCATGGGTATGGGACACAGGTTTACTGTGCGCTTGTAATTAACAGACACTCAACATACACTGGAAGTGTTGTGGCGCAGCATTATAAAACTATTGTCAGCTGTGCCTTGTAATCACTGATGTATAGCTCGCTAGGCAATATCCTTTTTGCCATTATCTTTATATTAGCAAGACCCTGGGTGAAATATCTTTGATGATCAATCGCTCGTCATCCATTTCCATTTTCCACTAGGTAATGATGTAGGCTGTTTCGTCGTGTTTGTATCTTGAAGTAACAATGTTTGTATGTAGGCCTAGTGATTTGCTGTTAGACTTAGTAAAGTTGTGAAAGATTTTGAAAAATGCAACGACAAAATCCCTGCCCCTCCCTTCAGGCCTCCCTCAAATGCCACTCTTCCAAACTGGGGGAAAACAAATGACACTCGCTAGGCAGGTAGGTAGGTTGACAGGCAGGTAGGCCATCCAATCATTTTAAGTTGGCAACTCGAAATGCCACAATTATTACAGTCCTGCTACTTCCACAGATTACAGATTTGTTTCATTTTAGTGTCAGAGCATTTTATTGATTGATGTTGGGATGTAATGAGAATTGCAAAAAATATAACAAAAGTGCTTTTGAGCCAAACCACATACAGCACCTTTGTACATTTTCTTTACTTGTTTGCAACATATGCTATGTCTTTTTTAGATAGTCAAGCTGGAAAGTCGGCACACCCCTTTCACCTTCTCCACGTTTTATTATGTTACAGACTTATTTTACAATAGATTTGAGTTCATTTTTTGCCTCTGTTACGTCCACACATCTTCCTGCCAGTGTCCTTGTTTTGTGTTTCATTTTGTGTCTTCCCTCTTCCCGTTATTCTACATTCAGGTTCCCATCCCGCCGTCTGCTTGGCCATTTATCTTTCCGTCTATCAGGACTAGTCACTCCATTCCCGCTGCTGACAAACATCCCCACATCATGATGCTGCCACCGCCATGCTTCACTGTAGGGATGGTATTAGCCCAGTGATGAGGTGATGCTTAGTATTCAGGCCAAAAAGTTAAATTTTGGTTTCATCAAACCAGGCTGTCATATGCCTTTTACTAGGGAGTGGCTTCCATCTGGCCACTCTGCCATAAAGGCCTGATTGGTGGAGTGCTGCCTGGATGGTTGATCTTCCGAAAGGTTCTCCCATCTCCACAAGGATACACTGGAGCTCTGTCAGAGTGACCCTCGGGTTCCTGCTCACCTCCCTGGCCAAGGCCCGTCTTCCCCGATTGCTCAGTTTGGCTGGGCGGCCAGGTCTAGCAAGACTCTTGGTGGTTCCAAACTTCTTCCATTTACGAATGATGGTGGCCACTGTACTCTTTGGGACCTGTAAAGCTGCAGATCTTTTCCCCTACCCTTGTCCAGATCTATACCTTGACACAATTGTGTTTCTGAGGTCTTCAGATAATTCCTTTGACCCCATGGCTTGGAGTCTTCTCTGACATGTCAGCTGTGGGACCTTATATAGGCAGGTGTTGGCAATCCCCACTCATGTCCAGTCAATTGAATTTACTACAGGTGGACTCCAATTAAGCTGTAGAAACATCTCAAGCAGTATCAGTGTAAATAAAATGCACACATCAGCTCACTTCTGGGTGTCATATCAAAGGGTGTGCACCCTTGTATACATACATTTTACATTTAGATTTTTAATAAATTACAACTGTAATTTCCCCAAAAAAATGAATGAAAGTGAATGGCCGGCCATGTTCGGGCAGCTCCTGGACCCGCCCCATGATTCGGATCCGCACCAAAATTGAATGGCTCATGCTACACCTCTCTGCAGTTTCATGAAAATCAGTCTGGTAGTTTTTGTATAAACATAAAAAACCAACGGACGGACGGACAGAAACACGCCACTGATAACATTACCTTTCGCCCTGCGCTGTCGCTGTGATAACATTACCTTTCGCCCTGCGCTGTCGCTGTGATAACATTACCTCTTGCCCTGCGCTGCGAAAACATTACCTTTCGCCCTGTGCTGTGAAAACATTACCTCTTGCCCTGCGCTGTCGCTGCGAAAACATTACCTTTCGCCCTGCGCTGTCGCTGCGAAAACATTACCTTTCGCCCTGCGCTGTCGCTGCGAAAACATTACCTTTCGCCCTGCGTTGTGAAAACATTACCTCTTGCCCTGCGCTGTGAAAACATTACCTTTCGCCCTGCGCTGTGAAACATTACCTTTCGCCCTGCGCTGTGAAAACATTACCTTTCGCCCTGCGCTGTGAAAACATTACCTCTTGCCCTGCGCTGTTGCTGTGAAAACATTACCTTTCGCCCTGCGCTGTGAAAACATTACCTTTCGCCCTGCGCTGTGAAAACATTACCTTTCGCCCTGCGCTGTGAAAACATTACCTTTCGCCCTGCGCTGTGAAAACATTACCTTTCGCCCTGCACTGTGAAAACATTACCTTTCGCCCTGCGCTGTGAAAACATTACCTTTTGCCCTGCACTGTGAAAACATTACCTTTCGCCCTGCGCTGTGAAAACATTACGTTTCGCCCTGCACTGTCGCTAACCTGTGCAGGTTAATCTTGTCTTGTGTGTAGTAGTAGTAGTAGTTGTGGTAATTCTTGAATTCCACAGGTAGGTTGGACTTCCGGGGACATCCAGATGCTAATGGATCCAAAGAGAGTAGAGAGGAAGTTGATCAAGGTGACTATTATCCTACTCACTGTGCTGGGGTGGATGTTGAATCGATAGCAGAAGTCGTTTTCCTTTAACCCCACAGACAGGTACATCATGAGAGCTTGTTAAAAGTCCATATACCGTCTTGTTTTCTATTGTTATTTTGTATTATTTTTTCCCCCCTTGCTTAAGCTTAGTGTGCACGTTGTAAGAGCCAGCCGGGAAACATCTCACTGCTCATTTTACTGGTAGGCTATGTTGCATGTGACAAATAAAACATCGAATTTGCATGTGAACTTGAACATCAATCATGTCAATTGGGAACCTCTCGACTTTTTCCGCGTCTGGGGATTCTGTGTGCACACGACGCTGTAGTAAGGAGCTGGCGGGGCGTTTATGTAGGCCTATACAAACTCAGGTGTACGAGAACGCACATTCAATTTAAGAAGCAGTGGCATTCCTCATTTGGGGGAGCACAGCTGAGAACACTTTGGCGGTTTAAGAACACATTTCCACGCGTTCATGAATCTGGTGGGGATCTTTCTTAGGGTTGGTCTTACGAATTTCGTAAGAAGACATTTAAGAAAATGTTGAGGAATGAGGTCCATTGTGCTGATCTAGAACCAGTCCTTAAAAACAGATAGAATAAAACTGTGAGTACTACCCATGGATGTATTAATAGAACTAGTACTAATAATAATAATTATAATAATTAATAGTACTACCCATGAACAACAAATAAGTAGTTACTTCCTTCCTTTTTGCTGCTGCTGCTTGTGTCACACACATCTTAGACATAGCTGGTTTGATGAGTTTCCAAAAGGCCATGAGGGGATATTTGAAGGATGAAACCACATCATTAGGATAACATAACATAAGATAACATAACAACCTACAGTACTGAGGCACTATGGCTGCAGGTGCAACTGCCACACTTATTAGCCATACTGGTTGGGTGTTGTTACAGAGCCCCTGGCTCCAACATACTGTACTTAAAATGGTTTGTGTGAAATGGTGGACAAGGTGACAGAGGAGAATAGAGAATTGTATTTGCTAGTTGACCTAAATATTGACTGGTTCTCTGATAACTGTTCTCTGAAGAATATGTTAACATCAACAACTAATACATGTGGACTATCTCAATTGATGTTTCAACCAACAAGGATTTTGGTTACTTGAACTGGGGTCATGATCACATTTGATCACATTTATACTAACTATAAAATTGCATTTCCTGCAGAAAATGTGTGTGAATGCTGAGCAGCTGAATGAAACAGCAAAAGCATTGCTGAAAAATGCATGAATGTGAAAAATCTGAATTGTCAAATGCATCAATCAATCAATCAATCATCACACCTGAACATCTTAAAAACATGGAAGTTGAAATATGAAACTGGCAGAATTGGAAGCTGAACTGCATTACCTACAGGAGCTAAGAACTTAAATACATTTCTACAAAAGCTTGAAGATAAACTATAATAATGTCAAAGCTCCAATATGGAATTAATGATAGAATTTATAGCGAAAAACCTTGAAGCTCAGCTGAAATGTGAAACTGGCAGAATTGGAAGCTGAAGTGCATTACATAAAGAAGCTAAGAACTTGAATACATTGCTACAAAAGCTGGAAGATAAACCGTAACACTGTAATGATGGAATGTATAGCTAAAGAGCTTGTAAGCTGAAATCCCTGGAAGCTTAGCTGAAATATGAAACTGGGAGAATTGGAATCTAAACTGCATTACCTACAGAAGCAAAGAACTTATATACGCTTAAACTTTACAGCCTCAGTAGTTTAAGCTTTGAACTGAGCCTGTAGCTTGAAAGATGAGCAAGTTGTAAAAATTCAGCTTATTGACAATAAGAGAGCATGCATATTAAGTAGAATGGCAAATGGATGATGCATTAAGCAATTAGACCTCTCCAGGACACCGACCTGCACCCACCGGTGAAGACCGTGTGTCTCTAGCCCACTCAGGAGCCGAATTGTGGGGTCCGTGGCATAGAGAGTGGCGTGGTGGTGAGTCTACATCCGCTTGCGTCAGAGCTGGTCGGGGACAATACTGTGACCTCCGAGCAATCTCCATGCACCCACCTGCGGTGTGGGGTCCGTGGCGTGCTTAGTGGCGAGACTCCGCCCCCTCGAGTCAGAGCCGGTCAGGGACAGTACAGTGACCTCTAGGCAATCTCCATGCACCTAACGGTGAAGACCATGTGTCTCTAGCCTATTCAAGGGCTGAGTTGTGGGGTCCGCGGCATATTTAGTGGCGCGTAACTCTTCCCCTGTAACTCCTCCTCCTACCCACATGGTTACCGCCCGTAGCCATCTCCGCTCGCTCTCCCCTACTGACCTTTCCTCTACTGTCACCTCCACCCTCCCCGCTCCTGAATCCTTCTCTCTCCTACCCTCTGATACTGACACTGATCTTCTCCTCTCTACTCTTTCCTCTTCTCTGGACAATCTCTGTCCCCTAACCTCCAGGCCTGCACGCCCACCTCTACCTGCCCCATGGCTGTCGGACTCAGTGCGTACTGATAGACGGAGCCTGAGAATAGCTGAGCGCAAATGGAGGAAAGGCAAGCTCCCAGAGGACCTTCTTAATTTCCAATCTCTTCTTTCCACATTCTCCTCCTCTCTGTCTGCTGCTAAAGCTGCTTTCTTCCGCTCTAAAATCCTAACCTCTGCTTCCAATCCTAAAAAACTCTTTGAAACCTTCTCTTCACTACTCCAGCCCCCACCTCCTACTCCCAACTCCTCCCTTCTCTCTGATGATTTCGCCAACTTCTTTGACAAGAAAGTTAACAATATCAGATCCTCTTTCCCCCCTCCCCCGGTCAACGCTCCGTGCACGAAACTCACCCCCCCACCCTCTCTCCCCTCCCTGCTCCCCCCCTCCTCTCCACGCCCCACCTTATCCCACTTTTCTCCCCTCTTCCCCAACGAGGCCCTCAACCTTGTAACATCTAACCGCCCCACCACGTGCTCCCTAGACCCTATTCCCTCGACTCTCCTTCAGTCTGTTGCACCTGAACTCCTTCCCTTCCTAACCCACCTCATCAATGTATCTCTTGTATCAGGATGTTTTCCCTCTGCTTTCAAGACTGCCAGAGTCACCCCCCTCCTAAAGAAACCATCTCTCGACCCCTCTGATGTCAAAAACTACAGACCGGTTTCCCTTCTATCCTTTCTATTGAAAACCCTTGAACGTGCTATCTTTAACCAACTGTCTTCGTACCTCCACCAGAACGACCTCCTAGATCCCCACCAATCCGGGTTCAAGGCTGGCCACTCGACAGAGACCGCCCTCCTTGCAGTAACAGAGTCACTCCATGCCGCAAGAGCGAACTCTCTCTCCTCTGTCCTGATACTCCTAGACCTGTCAGCAGCATTTGATATGGTAGACCACCAGATCCTCCTCTCCACCCTCGAGGAGAAAGGCATCAGTGGCTCTGCACACTCCCTGTTTGCATCCTACCTGACGGGCCGCTCCTACCAGGTGACATGGAGAGGGTCGACGTCGGAACCGCGTAGTCTGACTACGGGGGTTCCACAAGGGTCTGTCCTGGGTCCTCTCCTGTTTTCCCTCTACACTACATCTCTGGGCTCTGTCATTCGCTCGCATGGCTTCTCCCATCACTGCTATGCCGATGACACCCAACTGGTTCTGTCATTTCCCCCTTCTGATACAAAAGTGGAGACACGCATAGCTGGGTGCTTGGCTGACATCTCGGAGTGGATGACGACACATCACCTCAAGCTCAATCTGGACAAGACTGAGCTGCTGTTCCTCCCGGGGAAGGGCTGCCCGCACCGGGACCTGGCCATCACCATTGAAGACACAGTGGTGACCCCGACTCGGACTGCGAGGAATCTGGGTGTGACCCTGGATGACCAACTGTCCTTTTCCTTACATGTCACATCCGTCACACGTTCCTGCAGATTCATGCTCTACAACATCAGGAGGATTCGCCCTTTCCTCACTAATGAAACGGCGCAGGTACTCATCCAGGCCCTGGTCATCTCCCGCCTGGACTACTGCAACTCCCTCCTCGCGGGGGCACCGGCGTCAGCCATTAAACCTCTTGAACTTGTCCAGAAAGCTGCTGCTCGCCTGGTGTTCAACCACCCCAAATTCTCCCACACAACTTCCCTCCTCCGTTCCCTACACTGGCTCCCTGTAGCGGCTCGCATCCAGTTTAAAACTCTGGCGCTAACCTACAGGGCAATGAAAGGAACAGCCCCCTCCTACCTCCAGGCCATGGTCAAACCCTACACCCCCTCCCGACCCTTACGCTCTGCTACCTCGGGGCGACTGGTTGCCCCGTCACTCCGAGGCTCCTGCGGTCGATCGACACGGTCACGGCTCTTCTCTGTCCTGGCCCCGCAGTGGTGGAATGAACTGCCCACTGATGTCAGGACAGCAGAGTCGCTGCCCATCTTTCGTCGCAGGCTCAAAACTCATCTCTTCAAGAAGTACTACAACAATCCTCCCACCTAAGCACTTATTGTATTATATTATATTGCACTGTACTTTAGATTGTGATTCTTGCACTTTGCCTTCAGCACTAGATTATGCTCTTAGTCACTTGTTTTAGAAAGAAGATGCACTTGTGTATTCTGGCAAGTAGTAGTACATTGGCTCTTCCTACGTTAAATGCAATTATTGTTAGTCGCTTTGGATAAAAGCGTCTGCTAAATGACTGTAATGTAATGTAAAAAATGTAATGTGGTGGCGAGACTCCGCCCCCTCGGGTAAAAGCCGGTAGGGGACAGTGTATCCCTCTCCGGGCCACTGACCTGCACCCGCCAGTGAATACCATGTGTCTCTAGCCCACTCAAGGGCTGAGTTGTGGGGTCCATGGCGTGCATAGTGGCGTGATGGCGAGACTCCGCCCCCTTGGGTAAGAGCCAGTCTTGGACAGTGTACACCGCTCTGGGCCACCCGACTGCCCCCACCGGCGAAGACCCTGTGTCTCTAGCTCACTCAGGGTCTGAGTTGTGGGGTGTGTGGCGTGGTGGCGAGACTCAGAGCTGGTCGGGGGCAGATCAGTGACCCCCGCGCCATCCCCATGCACCCCCTGGCTCTAGCCCACTCAGGGGCCAAGCTGTAGCTGTGGAGGTGTTAGTATGGAAGCTCAGATGAGAAGCAGTAGCTGTGGAGGTGTTTGTGTTGACACAAGGACAGATGCTCACATTACAACTACTGCTAGTACTACACACAAAAATAGATTAGACCAGTCATCATGACTCATGCAGTTTTAATAAATTCAATAGCAAAAAAATAAATACAAAAGCTATTAATATGAGTTTACAACCTGAATAATATTGTAATTCTGAATATTTCTTTGAATAGGAGGAGGGTAGGAAGGAAGTTAGGAAGGAAGGAAGGAAGGAAGGAAGGAAGGAAGGAAGGAAGGAAGGAAGGAAGGAAGGAAGGAAGGAAGGAAGGAAGGAAGGAAGGAAGGAAGGAATATGAATCAGTAGTCATATGTGTCCCCAAATTCAAATCCCAACTGACACTGAGCATCACTTCATTCACTTTAATGTAAAGGCATGCCGGCTTCAGACGGCTCTCTCTCAAAAAGTATAAATGCTACAGCTTAGATATTGACACCGTAGGAATCCTGGGAACTTGCTGAACATTTTCATATATGACATGTCTGTGTAGCTTAACCAGGCCAGGTCCAGCCTGGCTTATGTGCGTGGCTGGCTTGTTTCTGTTCAGGACTGGTAGGACGGAAGCTAGTCATGCCACTGAAATAACTGTGAATTGAAATGACATGAAATAATGTCTGATAAATTAAGATAGGTCTTGTTGACTGGACACATCAGTTCCAATGCTTCCAATGCTAATCCAGCACAATAAGAGCAGGATAGCCAGTTAGCTCATGAGCTCACAACAACTAGTAGCAGCTTCCATAACATTAATGGTAGCGGTCAGTGCACTGTTAGATGTCTCTGTAATTTAGCTGCACAGTACTGTAAAAACTTACAGTACAATACCACATTTCTTCATTACAGTAAAATACTTTAGTTTATATTGCATTATGGGTAATCTTGATTAGGCGGGAATCGTTTACAGTATATTTTAGTCTTGCTGTAACCTGCCTGTAATAAGCCATGGCAATAATACAGGATTGCTGTAAAATAGCAGATGTCGTCACGTCAGATCACCCGCTCGCGCTCACACACAACAGTGGCCACCGTGGAGAGCCAGACTGCGCGGAGGATTTCTAGAGCGGTAAGTTAGATAACGTTATAGGTATATTATTATATGTTTTTCCTGCAAACTTTAACCATAACATTTTAGGATTTATGCTCTAATCTAGCTATTGCAATATCGTTTGTGTGTAGGGGATGAGACTGCAACGTTAGCCAGCTTGCAGTCTCAAACCAAGTCTTAGAATGATTCTAACGTTAGCCAGCTAGCTAACTTAGTACTCGGTACTCGGTGCGTTAGGTGTGTAATCTTAAATTAGCTAGCTGACGTTAATATATGTCACGAAATGTGTACCTAGCTTGCTAGCTATGGTAGAGTTGTTGCTTTTGTCAAGTTTCCACCGCTGACAACGTTAGTGAGTGATTTGGGGTTAGAGAGATCGGCTGTTGGGTTTGATTCTTAGCACGCTAGCGTTGTCATGTAGTGTTTCGACATACTAGAGCATGGTGCATATTCCTTGTAGGCTAAGTTGAAAACTGCATGGCAATAAACACATTGTAATTATAAAGAAGCGTGTAAAACGGCATTTTCAATCCGTGTGCTCCAGCGCCTTATTACTTTATATTCCTGAACGCATTACGTCCAGCGTGTCGGGACGCCTGACCAGTTGAAGCGCGACGAGGCTCTCTCTCATCTTACCAAAGTGTTATGTCTTGCCCGAGTAACCTATTATCTCAACTGATACTCTACTAAAGTACTCTTATACGAAGTCAGACGGAGACGGATTCCAACGTGATGGTGGCTGTTCATTTATTTGACTACTGGAAATCAGAATACACGTCACCCTGAACTTGGTAGTACCAGTATAGGCCCACTAGGTGGCAGTAACAGCTGTAGCGAATACATGACACAAAGGTCTACCGTTTAAGATTAAAGTAAGCACTCTATTATTGTTGGCTAGACGGTATTATCGGTAATACCACCGTGTAAATTATTTTAAACACTTACCAATTATGTATTTGGAATGAAAAATGCATGGAAACGGCAAAAGTAGGTTTAATATCATCTCATATCAGCACGGTCAGCAAGCATAACCTAATTTTAACTCACAGAACCCCCCCCCCCCCCCCCCCCCCACACACACACACCCTCTCCCTCCAGTGTTCAATAAACTGTGGTGATGTGTTATGTACTGGATTAGAATAACTGAATCACATTTTATTTCCTTACAGCTCTACAAGTGCACCTGTCCAGTCTTTAACTCTCCAAGTATTAGCCATAATAATACAGTTTTTATATTTTGTTTTACTACTGAATTATCTCTCACCATTTCTCTCTTGTGCTCTCTGTCCATCTCTCTCAGTACTATGCCTAACATACTGTGTCCTACTTGTCTGTGTATTTGTTTTTGTTACAGCGTGTGATGTGAGCACTGCAGCTGTCCTATCAGTGTCGAATACCGGAATCCAATTCAGCCGGAGTCATCAGTTTTTCACCACACATGTAAAAGTACATAGGAATGTGGCCAATTATTCCTTTGTGTGGTGTACCTGAGTGCCCTTGCACTTTAAGAACAAAATTTCAGTCTTGACTTCCATTGTAGACCAGTGAGAGCCTGCTGAAAAACTGCAGCTAGCTCAATGCTGGAAAGATCAGTGAAACAATGGTCTCTATGTCCAAAATGCAAATCCAGTCTAAGGTCCAAAATGTTTTAAGTGAATCCCATAAAAAAATTATGTATTGTTTTTTACTGTTCATTTTAAAAGAAAATTCAATCTAAATTATTATATATACACACTAAGAAAACGAATGAAATGTTAATTGTTTCTAAACTATTTTAGTAAATATTTTTTATTAAGAATATTGTTTGGATTGCCTTTTGATTAATGTTATTCTGATATTATTAGTAATTGTTTTATTTGTAATATTTTGTAGCAGTACCAATAGTAATATGACTGGGAATTACAGTACAATACAATATTATAAAATACAGTAGGAATAGAGAAAATACAGTAAAAATAGACAAAATACAGTACTATACTGTTTTGAAGTCATACAGTATTGTTCAATGTACTGTAAATTACATTACAGTAGTATTACAGTAGTGTATTGTAAATTGAAATACAGCAACTTGCTGGCAACCGTGCTACCAGTAATTTACTGTAAATTTACAAGGAAATCATTAACAGTGTGGCTAAAGCAGTTACACTGTAACGTTAGCTACTATGCTGCAATTGGTTCAACTTCTGTTTCTGGACAAAGGTAAGGGATAAACCCAGATAACACAAGGCTAGCGGACCTACAGCGGGTCCCCAATGGATGCTCCACCACCATTCCACCGGTAGTTAATTGTCTATATCCTAGGCCCATTGGCCGTGGGGTCCGTGGCGTGGTGGCGAGACTCTGCCTCCTCGCGTCATAGCGGTTCGGGTGTAGTGCAGTTACTTCTGGGCAATCTCCATATACCCACTGGTTAAAACCAACTCAGGGGCTGAGTTGTGGAGTTCATGGCATGGATAGTGGCGTGATGGCGACCCACCTGCCCCCACCAGTGAAGACCCTGTGTCTCTAGCCCACTCAAGGGCTGAGTTGTGGGGTCTGTGGTGTGGTGGCGAGACTCCGCCCCCTCGCGTCATATTGGGTCGGGGGCAGTGGAGCCCCCTCCGGGCTACCCCTTCCGGCTTTCGTTCAGAGCAGACGCTTTTGTTGCTTGCTCTTGTATTTTTCTATCTCCCCTTACACTTTGTAGTTCTTCTTTTTTCTGTGTATTTTCAAATCTAAACATGGAATTGATAAGCTGGTCTCTCAATGCAACCGACAAAATCTTTTCAACACGAAACTCAGGACCGGGGGAACCTATGTGCCCGGACGGGACCTCGCCGCGGACTACACCAAGGACGCGTGGGACAAGTGGCAGGATATTTACCTATTTGCCTTAATGATAACAGGACATCTGCTCCTCGGACTGAGCATTGCCCTGGTCTATCGAAGAATTGGGAAGACGGCAGCCACTCTAGCCCAAAGGGTGCACGTCATGCTAACGGAGCTGGGCAGAGCAGTGAGTAATCTACCTGTGGTGATTTCGGAACTGAACCGAAAGATTGATACCGTGTTGGAGAAACTCACGGCTATGCAAGGCGACGTGGCAGAGCTGAGGACCAGGCTCGATAAAGAGAAGCGTTACAGAGAGGAATGACCATTGAATCTGTTGTTCTTCTCCCTAACCCAAACATCTAATCAACTTTCTGGCTTCCACCCGGCCGTCAAGGCCGTTTCGCCCAAACTCCCCTGAAGATTCAGAGGCTAAAGAGGCGCTGCACCCCCCCCTCCTCCCTTCCCTCCCCATGGACTCCTGTTGACTTTTGGTCTTGAGGCTGATCGAGGACGTCTCCATAGCAACCTGCTGTTATCGCTAAGACATTCCGTCTGAGTCCTCAGCCAGAGGCCTTCAGGCATACACACACACACACACATGGACTGAACTCACAGACTCAGAAACACACACACACAAACACGCACATCCCCCCCCCCCCTTTCCCTCTCATTGTAATTGCCTTGTACTGTATTTTGTATGTCGTAATTGTCGTATTGCATTTTGTATCGCTCTTTCTTCCTTTTTATCTGTTATTTGTATTGTGAAGCGCTTTGTTAGGAAGCATGATGGCGGCGCTACGCCCGACAGCAGCCAGCCACTCTCCAATTCCTGGCGTTTCTTGTTAATCTGTTCGTTTGCAGTCCTTTGTTTTTGTTTGTCTCCCTTTGTACCTGGGCTGCGCCCCGGGCTGATGTAACAGTTGGTTGGGGGGCGCATTATAAATAAAAATAACATAACATAACCCACCTGCCCCCACCGGTGAAGACCGTGTTTTTCTCTAGTCCTCTCAGGGGCTGATTTGTGGGGTCCGTGGCGTGGACAGTGGCGTGGTGGAAAGACTTGCGTCATATTGGGTCGGGGGCTGTGGACCCCTCTCTGGTCATGGACAGTGTACCTCTCTCCGGGCCACCCACCTGCCCCCACCAGTGAAGACCCTGTGTCTCTAGCCCACTCGAGTGCTGAGTTGTGGGGTACGTGGTGTGGTGGCGAGACTCCGCCCCCTCGTGTCATATAGAGTCGGGGGCAGTGGAGCCCAGTTTCTTAAGTGAGAGGAGCACGCACGCTTTCCTCAGTATTGTGACAGTATTACTACTTTTTTAACCCTTTATACACATTATTTGTGTAAATTCTCTTCACTTACATAAACAGACAGTGAGTGTGTGGTCTCTGAAATTATAAAGAAATATAATGTATAACTAACAGAAATACAAATAAACTAAATAGCCTAACTCAAATACTCATTGAATTGCTGAAACTGAACAAGGAACAGTCTATCTAAGCCTGTTGCTGCCCACTGAACAAGGAACACAGTCTATCTAAGCCTGTTGCTGCCCACTGAACCAGGAACACAGTCTATCTAAGCCTGTTGCTGCCCTCCTGTGGCCGAAAATGGTAAATGCTCTTGTGGTAGCAACATAGAACTGCAGGTTCTGGGACCTCTGCCTCCTGTGGTAGCAACATAGAACTGCAGGTCTACAACGGGGCAGCGGCACACAGGGAGGGACCCAGGGAGGAAGCCAGGAAGGGACGACTACCGGACATTTGCTATTCTAGGTGCGCTGGCTTACAGCCATGCACAAAAACTGTAGGCATGGCGACAAGTTAGAAAAGGGGTATGAATTCAAAACTAGAAAGTACATTTCCTGGAGAAAATGTGAGGTGGGCTAGCTGCTGCAGCTGTATGTAACAGCAACTGCTAGTACTACTACGGACCAGGCAATCTCCATGCATCCACCGGCGAAGACCGTGTGTCTCTAGCCCAATCAGGAACTGAGTTGTGCGGCCCGTGGCGTGGATAGTGGTGTGGTGGTAAGACTCTGCCCTCTCAGTCAGAGCTGGTCGGGGGCAGTGCAATGACCTCTGGGCAATCTCTATGCACCCACCGGCGAAGACCGTGTCTCTAGCCCACTCAGGGGCTTAGTTGTGGGTTCCATGGCGTGGATAGTGGCGTGGTGGTGAGACTCCGCCCCCTCGGATCACAGCGGGTCGAGGGCAGTGCAGTGACCTCCGGAAAATCTCCATGAGCCCACCGGCAAAGACCGTGTGTCTCTAACTCACTCAAAGGCTGAGTTGACGGGTCCGTGGCATGGTTAGTAGCATGATGGCGAGACTCCACCCCCTCATGTCATAGCAGGTCGTGGACAGTGTAGCCCTCTCTGGGCCACCCACCTGCCATCATCAGTGAAGACCGTGTGTCTCTACCACACTCAGGGGAGGTGTGTGGGCTGTGGTGTGATGCTACCACTGTAGTCATAAAAGTGTGCCTGTACCTATAAGAGATCCTGCTCGTGTCCCCAAATTCAAATCCCAACTGACACTCTGAGCTATGGAAGTTTTTTGGTGTCTTTATTCAAATGGCAATGCATTTTTTATTGGCAATTCAATGTTCTATTTTGTCCTGCAATTTGAAAATGCAAATTGGGATTGCATTTTCATTTTCAACTTCTGCATTTCACTCAATATTAAAATTAAGATGCAATCGTGTGATTTGCTATTCCATTTTCATGTACCAGTTATGTATGGAAGTTTGAAAAGCAAAAAGGGATTGCATTTTCATTCTCATAAAAGGTTTTTGGCCTCTTTATTAAAAGTGGCAATGCAAATGGGATTGCATTTTCATTTTCAACTTTTACATGCATTATTTAAGTCAATATTAAAATTAAAATGCAATTGTGTGATTTGCATTTACATTTTCATGTACCTGCATGTATTGAAGTTTGAAATCCAATAAGGAACATACAAACCCGCAAACACCAGTGGCGATTGCTCCTATAAGCCAGGGTAAGCCTGGCTTACCCATACAAATCCAAATAAAACTTGTTTTTTGCGCCTTCTATCAGTGAAAGAGGGCACGAAAACCTACTTTCAGACTGTTTTTGACTTAAATGCGTCTTGTATTCTGCCATATATCGCTTCATTTTCATCCGTGTTTAGCGTTTTGGTAGTGCTCCATCGCCCCCTACAGTCCTCATGAAAATACAGTCGACGTTAAGGTCCGTTGACAGCTGTCTTACTAGCTCGTCATTCACTTAACATTGTAGGCCAGGTAAAATTATTCTGGATAACGGAAATCAAGACCGAATGAAAAATCAACCAATCATCATTAGTCGAAATCTAACCTAATCTGTCATTTGTCAAAATGCTTAAAAGTGGGCGTAGGGTAAGCCAGTTCTCAAAGTGCTAACATTGGAATTCCCATTGAGATTTTATCATTGGGACGGTTTATCCAATCAAAAATTGTCATGACTGTCCCGTCATTCACATCACCTGTCAATCACATTACCCACTTTAGCGATCTAGCTAGCAACAATGAACATGGAAAACGGAGATCTTGAGTATTTGTTGAAAGTTGATTCCAAAATGAAGTGGTTTAAACGAGTTTGGGTTACGATATAAGGTAGGTCTTTTGTGATTAATTACCAGTTGTTATGGCTGTGCGTTTTGCTTTGCCTAGATTTAATCAATCAATCAATCAATCAAAGCTTTATTTATATAGCGCATTTCATACCCAGAGGCAACACAATGCGCTTTACAGAGAACAAGGGAGGTGGGCAGACATCCCACCCCTACATATTCCAGAGGGAAGCAAAAAAACAGTAATCACCCGAGGGCCAGATAAGTGAGCTGTAAAAATTCTTCCCTGACCCCTCTCAACGAGGCGATCGAGCAAGCTCCTGGAGTATGTTTGTCTACCGGCTAAGAACATTTATAGAGCAATAAATAACATTAAATTACATTTTCAGAGTAAGAGAGGCTAATAACATCATAGGAGAGACATGGCAAACATTGGTGTATGTCTGTGTGTGCATAAATGTGCCTGGGCCCAGATAGAGGCAGGGGTTTGGGTGGGGGGTAGGAAAAGGATACGGACCCGGGTTAGGGTGAGGGGGAGGGGATCTGAGCCCAGGACTGGTGTATGTCAGTGTGTGTGTGAGTCAGCACTCGAGAGCGTGAACTTTGCTTCCTGGAGCGGTGGGCTAATAGGGCTAGTAGCCTAGTAGTAGCCTAAACGCTGATTAGTGAAGTAGGGGCGTAGGCTATTGGTGCTGTGCCCTAAGGGGGTGTATTTTATCGTCCTGTCATTCCTCTTTGTGGTGCTTGGCTACTGTTGTCATATAATGTCTCTGTAGTTTATTTAGTGTGTCCATAAAAGCTTGGTTGTTTCGGCCTAAATATTGTCCTCTTATTCGCTCGCTCTCAAATGATCGGCCTTTGTTGACGTGTTAAAAAACATCAGTAGCCTAGGCTACTGTAGTTTTCCTGTATGTTTTTTTACATATAAAAATGCCACTGCTCAGCGCCCTGGTGCTGTGAAACCTCCCATCAGGGCATGCCAAAAAATCGTGCCAGCTTCTTTGGTTCGTTTGTTAGGGTGTGTGTGGTCAAAAACTGTTTGCCCTCCGTGCAGCAACACCTAGCCTAGCCCTTTTCAGTCCTGTAGTCGCATGCTCGCTCATGCCAGACAACAGTCCTTTCACCCTCCATTCACTTCGCCGTCAAAATAAATCGGTGTCGGCCTATTTAGGAGAGGTGCTCATATTTACAAGTGTCAGATAAACATGAAACTTCACTTACCTAAGCAAAAGGGTCTATTTAAACAAATGCTGGGTTTTGAAGCCTCGGCGCTACCAATAAATAACTTATTTAGACGCGTTCTGTCCGAGTGAAATAATTTTTCCGAGGAAGTCTTCTTCTGTGGTGGTGGTGGTGTTTTGAAGCTTCAAAGAGACCACCACCACAGAAGAAGACTACCTCGGAAAACTAATTGAGACCTCGGGAAACATCGTGAGACCACTACACACTAAGCAAGACAGAAAACGTGGAGTGGATTCTAGCCTACTCCGGCCCCTACAGAGACTCACCACCTCACCAAAATTGAACTTTTGAATGCACAATCCCTCAATAACAAATCATCCCTCATTTAAGAAAGGCATTGACTTCATGTGCCTTCTAGAAACCTGGCATCAACCAGAGTCTTACTCTGCCTTGAATGAAGCCTGTCCTCCTGGCTACGGCTAACTCGAGAAAGCCCGTAGCACTGGTCGTGGTGGTGGCCTAGCTGTTGTCCACCGAAGAAAATTTGATTTGTCCCCCCTGCCCCTGCTTGTACAGTTCTCATTTGAATACCTTGCATTTAAATGCAAACCCCCTTTCTCCATGACAATTCTCCTGATCTACCGGCCACCCAAACCAAGCTCAGCTTTCATCCATGAGTTACATGACCTTCTCTCTACACTCTGCACAACCTCAGCCAATATCATAATACTTGGAGATATTAACATCCATGTCAACACCCCCTCCTGCCTCAATCTGACACAACATGTTGATGTTCCAACACACACCAGGGGCCACACTCTGGACCTGGTCATCACCAACTCCGCCCCTATCAGTAATGTTCAGGTGTATGATCTGGGCGTGTCCGACCACAAGGCCATTTCAAGTCCTGTCCCCCCTCGACAAACCCAAACGACAAATCAGTTTCAGGAACCTAAAAAACATCAACCCGGACCTCCAGCATCTCTGCTCGGTCATTTTCCCATCAGGCGAGTCAGTGGACTGAGCGGCCTCCTGGACCTCCATGCCCCTGCCAAAACCAGAACAGTCACCTTCCCGCGCTCTGCCCCCTGGTACACCACCGAGCTACGGTCCCCTTCACGCGCTCTGCCCCCTGGTACACCACCGAGCTACGGTCCCCTTCACGCGCTCTGCCCCCTGGTACACCACCGAGCTACGGTTACCTTCCCGCGCTCTGCCCCCTGGTACACCACCGAGCCACGGTCACCTTCACGCGCTCTGCCCCCTGGTACACCACCGAGCTATGGGAAATGAAGAGAGCGGGGCGTGTCCTTGAACGACGAGACCGAAGTCCCGGTTCTACTCCAATATCATCAACAATAGCCCTGGAAACTCAAAGGAGTAGTTTAGCATGTTTAGCCCCCCTGTTTTAAGGTTACTTATGATCATATACAATGGTTCAGATCAAAACGTTGACAAAACTAGCACTTTTGAGAAGGTCTGATAATTGCTCTCCCACTGTTTTGGTCATACAATGGATGTGGGTGGGCACCGTGAAAAATCATTCAAAAACATGTTAAACTCGCGATTTCAAAGACAAGAAATTCAACGAGGTGTTAGTTGGTGTTCTGACATATAATTCGCCATAAAGTAAGATTCTAGTTTATCTGGAAAGACTTTTTAAGCTATACAGACATATTATACATACAGTAAATGTTCAGCACGGTGTCAATAGCTAAGCTGTAACGTTTATACGTTTTGAGAGAGAGCTGTCTGAATCCGGCATGCATTTACATTGAAGTGAATGAAGGGATGCTCACGCTGTCAGTTGGGATTTGAATTTGGGGACACAAGCAGGCTCTCTTAAAAGACACATAAAATGCAAAACGCCTTTTTTCAGTGTTTTAGCATATACATTTGAGTCTCTGAGTCTCTACTAATACACAAACGATCAGGTAAGACAACCCATTCATTTTGTTGTGGGTGGCGAAATGCAGAAAACCCAGCTCCCAGCGGGCGACTCAATTCGATCTATGCTTCTGACGTCAGAATCTTAGACTCATTATAATAATCCCACCCTCGTTTGAATATCTCCGCCTACCTGCCTCACTGGCTATAAAGGTTTGCAGTGTTGCTGGCCTCGCATGCTAGCACAATGTATGCATACCTTAAATGCTCTGTTCTTGGGTGTAATAACCAGCATAAATTGCTACATCATCTCCCAACCTCAGTGGACAGAAGAGCTGAGTGGATTAAGTTTATTTTTGATGGCGACGTACCCACTCAAGTTCCTAAAAGGCTGTTGGTCTGTGCTTACCATTTTTTGCCAGATTGCTTTGTCAACCTGGGTCAGTACAACACAGCATTTTCAAGTCATCTCAACCTGGATGATAAAGCTATAACTACTGTCTGCATTTGCATAGCAAAAAAAAAAACTCAATCGGTTTGGAGCGCAGCTCAAAATAGGCATATTGGGCTTGGTATAACACTCAATCTGAGTGGTATTTTCTGGTAAAATACTCAAAGACATGTATTGGGGACCTCAAAGATTGTAAATTGTTGAAAATTTGCATTTTATGTGTCCTTTAAAGATACAGGCACCCATTTATGACTACTGTGGTAGCATTTATATTCCTTCCTTCCTGGAAATGCTATAAATTTCTCATTTCTCATGTCACAACTAGAGATCTAGAGATCCAATGTGTACTTAGCTGTAACATGAGCAATGACCACTAATATGGAGCCAATCATATATTGATCCAACTAATGAGCAATGAGTGAATGAGCACAACCACATATAGAGATAGAGATCCATTGTGTACTTAGCTGTGACATGAGCATTGAGCACTAATATCAGTCTGTCAAAAAGGCTTCTCTCTCCTCTCCCAAAGTTCGGGCCATGGAGCTTGAATGAGTTAGTTAATCCATTGGAAAAGCACTGGGATCGACCTTAACTTATCATCTACGTTACTGCTAGTCTACCAGAGCTCAGTGAGTGAGCCCGAAGCTCTGGTCCAAGTTAAAACAGAAGTACGCCAACAGTGTTGTGCAGAGAGCGAGACAATTTTCACATGCCGCACATCCATTTTCTCATATAGACAAAGACAAATTCAGAACTGAGTGTTGTCACACAATACGCCGTTATCAGCGGTCGGACAGACAGCAGCACCCACGGACATGTGACGTTGAGTGTCAAGTTACAACAAAGTACTCCAGAGATAGAGCGAAGCCTCTCCTGTAGGAGGAGCCTCTATACTCCCACTTCCAAGTATGTATCTGATTTTATATTGATTTGGAGCTTTTCGCTGTCCAAAAACCTAACAATCCATTAGCTTGTTTTATTGTCAACATCGAGCAGAAATAAGTTACCAGTGATGATGTATCATCTGAGATGCTTGCCCTTCCACACAGACAGACTCATCCCATCCAGGAGAGTCCAGATGCTCTCAGATCATCTGTGGCGCTACCTTAACACTCAAGAACGCTACTCATGTGCCACTCCCTTTGACTACAATAGGTAACTCTGTGACACACCAACTATTCCACATACCTGATCGATGACGTAGACGCCGTAGTCCAGCTGCTGACGCTGGAGGATGGGATGGAGGTAGTAGAGCCAGTATTTCAGATGCTCGTCACGGTTGCGGAAGGGGATGATGATGGCAACCTTCTGGACGGCGATACAATCCTTGGGCTTGAAGCGACCGCCGGTGTGCACGTCAGGGTTCATCTTCCTGACTTGATCCAGGCTTACCGGGGAAGTAAACTCAATATGCATTGGACCCACTGGAGGTTGGATATAGAGCAGAGGGGGGGTAAAGGGGAAGGAGTGTGAGAGAAAGAGACAGAGAGAGGAACGTGAAATTGTGCCTGAATAAAGTGAAACATGAACAGACTTGATACGAGTCATGACAGACTGGGCGAAAGCTGGGCGAGAGGCACGATTACACAAAAACTTCCACGCCAATTTTCATAAAACTCTATAGAGGGATGCAGCGTGGGCCAACTTAGAACCACTTACATTTTGGAGTGGATCCGAATCACAGGACGGGTCCACGAGCCGCCCAAACACAGCTGGCCATTCACCTCCCTTCATTTTTTAGACCAGCTTTACGCTAAAACTACCTCACCGATTTTCCAAAAACTCAGTGGAGGGGTGTAGCATTAGCCAACCAACAACACATTAAATTGTGGAGTGGATCCGAATCACGGGGCGGGTCCACGAGCCGCCCAAACACAGGCGGGCTGGTCAATCACCAATTTATTTATTTTTTACTAGGATTACGCAAAACCTACCAGCCCCTAGCATGGGCCAATTTAGAACCCATTCAATTTTGATGCACACAGATCCACGAAATGCACTCAGGGGCGGAGGTGGCTCTGAGCACCATTTGTAGTTTAGCTAAAAGTTTGGCAAAGCCAGGCTACAGATAATTCAGTTTAAATAGACAGTTGTAGGTTATCACTGATGATAGATAAACATTGCCATCCCAGCTCTCGGAAACTGGTCCTCACCTACTAATGTGAGGGGGTATCGCCAACTCCTAAAGTATGGTATCGTTTCAGCTCTTGGATGAGCCAGTGAAACTCTTCCATGTTCCGCTCTCCTCTCCAAGGATGCACCCAAAACTTTATTTCTGCCAGTAAAAGATGGCCTTTCGTCACTGCTTGTCTCTAGAATTACATTTTTGTGTGTGGCGACATGCACCAAAGATAGCTAATGTCCGGTTGTCACTCCCTGCCTCCCTCCTTCCCTCTGTCGTGTTGTTGACTTACAGTTCTATGTTGTCACCACAAGAGGCAGTGGTCCCAGAACATCAAAACAAAGACACTATGACACCGCACATTTTCCAGATCCTCAGTGGTGTAGTGGATAGGGCATCAGCCTCCCATGCCGAAGGTCATGGGTTCATGGTATGGATGATTTTTTGTCACTGGATGTTATAGAAGCTATGTAAAAATGTGGTTACCTGGTGGTGCTATGTCAGTTATTTAATTTATGTGCAGTAATTGAACATTTGAAATACTCCTGTTTTGAAATTATACCTACAATATAGTATATAGTATAGAGTAATTACCCATTATATATTAGGCTATACTTTGCATGTATTTACCAGGTAAATGTTTAGTAATTGTGGGACTATGAAAGGAAGGGTTACCCAAAAATGTTCAGAGTAAGTTAATTTAGCAATAGAAATCCATAAGCCTAGGGCCAATGGGCCTAGGATATAGACATAAACTACCGGTAGAATGGTGGTGGAGCAATAGCATTTCGGATTACTAGCGGGCCGCTGTCCCTGACGCTAATAATCTGCCAGAGGTCCGCTTGCCATTCGATGTACAAATGGCCAGGAACCCGCCAGTGGATTCGGCCGGAGGTCCAACAGCAGATTTGGACGGAGGTCCGCCAGCTCGTCCATCGGGGACCCGCTGTAGGTCCGATAGCCTTGTGTTATATTCTGCCAGAGGTCCGCCAACTCGTCCATCGGGGACCCGCTGTAGGTCCGCTAGCCTTGTGTTATTTGGGTTTATCCCTTACCTTTGTCCAGAAACAGAAGTTGAACCAATTACAGCAAAATGCCTAACGTTACAGGAATCATCAGTGTAACTGCTTTAGCCACTGACCGTTACCATTAATGTTATGGAAGCTGTTGCTAGTTGTTGTGAGCTCATGAGCTAACTGGCTATCTCGCTCTTATTGTGCAGGATTAGCATTGGAACTGATGTGTCCAGGTGACAAGACCTATCTTAATTGATCAGACATTATTTCATGTCATTTCAATTCACAGCTATTCCAGTGGCATGACTAGCTTCCGTGCTACCAGTCCTGAACAGAAACAAGCCAGCCACACACATAAGCCAGGCTGGACCTGGCCTGATTTTCCAGAGCCGGGCACTCGGTGTGCGCACAATTTCTCCCTTTTGGTTAGGCTACTCAGCTGAGAGCTACAGAGCGCTACATTCTCCTATGGGAATCAGGCAGGTAAGGTTAGCTTACTATTGTTTTTGTTCTAGGGGCATGATCTTGCTAAATTTGAAAGTGTCATGTCTAAAAGAAAGGAAAGCAAGCGAACTCCGTAGGCTAACTGGTTAGTCAGCCAGGCGTAGAATTTTTCAAAACTTATGTAGTATATTTTTATACTGTACCATACTGTATTATATCAATACATTTGTATTACTCTCATGTAGTAATCATTTTAGTAGAATAATGAATAAACTTCACTTTAGGTAGAACTGTGTTAACTTAAGTAGTTTAACATGTGGGTTACAACCGATGTCCTTTGTCCCTGATTCAATAAAGATAACACCTCTGAAGTCAGTTAGCCTACAGTTGTAACATGATACCAGGAAGCCCCGTGTCCGAGGAAGGGGGGCAAGAGCTCAGTCAGAACATCAGTTGACCGTTTGTGACCATGTTTATATCCCTTCTATGCAAATGTTTGTCATGTGAGACCTGGCCTGAAGCCAGGACATATAAACTCGGCCCCACCTTGTGAACCTTAGTATTGCCGAAGCTTTGACCCTGTGTAAAGGCTTGCTCAATAAATTGATGATTGGACGATTTTGGCCTCCTTGAAGTTCTGTTCCACAAGAAGATGATGCATTAGAAATATACGACACTTGTCGCTGCGTGCATTTTTTTAATAAGATATTGCTAAACATTTCGCTACCAATGTGCAAGGACTGAATCACAAGCATGAGAAACGGGACATACTTTTTTTTCATTTAGAGAGGAAGAGGGGAGTTCCTGCAGGGCAGGTATGTAAATTGAGTGCATGTTAGGCTACAGGACATAGCACACGGATGTGAGACAGTCAAATGTTACTTTTATGAAAGGTTCACATAGCCTAATTTATGATAGGCTAATCACTTATGTAAAAGGTCGCTCAATCCCCCAATTAGCTAGACTAATAGTCATATTGAAATATCAGGAAATGGCAGCAAATGTGTTATAGATTATGACTTTTTGTGTCCCATCCTCTAAGATTTCAGTTAGGCTATAGGCCTACCTGTGCACTGGTTGAAAGCAGCCTAATAAAGATTATTGTGTTATTATTGATTATTGATTAACATTTTCAGTTTAGCTTGTCTATATGACAATTACCATACAGAGAAAATTATGCCAGATGGTCCCAGATCTCAGTCTGCGTGGTACTCTTTCAAAAGACTTGTTATGACTTACCCAGAAGTGGTGAGGTTTCATCGCATTTTCCAAGTCCCAAGCTGGTGACATTAGTTGTATTGTCATTCACAACAGCAGCAGACTTGTCATGCACCGCCTGTACGTCTATTGTCAGCGGGATATCTGTCTGTAAGGTGTGGTTCCAGGTGGCCGATTGCTGATATCTCAGAAACGCAAAGTAAATGTTGTCTGATGACCACAAATAAAAAAATAAAGTAACAGCAATGTAGAAAAAACAAACTAAACAAGCTATCAATTTACACTTTCGGTTCACAACACTGAAGTCCACAATTGAATCCCACGTCATATTTAGATATCAAGCTAGGTAACTAGGCTAATTTCAGCAGAAAACTGTGACCAACACTTCCTTTCCTGTAAACAGTAGCCTAATTATTCTGATTAGTCTTGAATAGCCTACCACAGACAAAATATGCAACGTTCTTATGTTTCTAGCTGGCCTTACTCCCTAGCTTCCTCTGATTTGACTGGCACAGCTCCCTGGCGTTGAGAGGAAGTTATCCGAGCCTGACAGCTTGGGGTGACATAGTTGTCTAACCAGTGTAACTGGTTGATACAACCAGTTGGAAACAGATCACATAGTCTAACGCCCCTTTCAGACATGAAGTATATGCCTTCAAATTGCAGGGAACGTCCTAGGGTCATGTGTGAATGGGAGCAGGGATCTATATCCCGGGAAATTTGCACCGTCTTGCGTCCAGACCAAGGGACACTTCATGGAAAATACCAGTATGCAGTGAACAGCAGTAATATTGCAACAATGTAATGATCTGCACCAATGATGCTTAGACTCACCCCTTTCTAAAAATCCAACCTGCCAGATGCTAAATGGCTTCAGTTGTACCCCTATGGGCATGGACTCCACATGGCAAATTACCTGTATACATGTACAATATACAAAACACCCATGAACAACAGGAGCAGACGCAGTGTCCTGTTGCCCCAAAACCCAGGCACGAGACACTACCAGACACACAGGCTCGACCCAGCAAGACGTCTTTGATTATTGGTCATAGAATTGGTGGGTAAAAAGACAACCAATTTGTGCAGTTTCTACAGTACTGGTAGCCCACATCATGGAGCACTGTCAGGTTATTTTCTATGTGCCAAATATACATGCCTGTGAAGGGATATTTTGAGTGCACAGAGATGTTTTGCACAGCATGCAAATCATTTGGGTTTGAGCAAAGGCCATATTGTAGTCAATAAAACTTTATTTGCATGTCTGCCCAGATAATTATTCATTTTGAGCAAAGGAAAGTCGAGGCTATACAGTCAAGCCGGAAAGTCCGCACACCCCTTTCACCTTCTTGACATTTTATTACATTACAGACTTATTCGTATGCCACTTGCTTCCTCGGTCTGTGTGCGCTCAAACCTCTGTGCTTGCTCAACTGTACTCTCTCTATGTGCTCAACACAGATTTTATTCACAAAAATAACACCACAACATTAGAAATGTGCCAACATTTTAGGAGACCTCTGACTGTCTTCAACCAAAGAAAATCTTGGTTGACTGGCAGGCATCTTTTTGTGCGTGGCTGAAAGCCAGCGCACCAAAGATGGCACATGTCCGGTTGTCACTCCCTCCCTCCCTTCCTCTGTCGTGTTGTTGACCTGCAGTTCTATGTTGTCACCACAAGAGGCAGTGGTCCCAGAACATCAAAACAAAGACACTATGACACCGCACATTTTCCAGATCCTCGTGGTGTAGTGGATAGGGTGTCTGCCTCTCATGCTGAAGGTCGCAGGTTCAAGCCATTCAAAGCCATAGACGTTATAGAAGCTATGTAAAAATGTGGTTACCTGGTGGTGCTATGTCAGTTATTGAATTTATGTGCAGTAATTGAACATTTGAAATTATACCTACAGTATAGGTGTCTCAGTAATTACCCATTATATATTAGGCTATACTTTGCATGTAAATTTACCAGGTAAATGTTTAGTTTTTGTGTGTGGCTGTAAGCCAGCGCACCAAAGACAGCAGACCCTCTGGCCCCTCGGTGTAGTGGGTTAAGCATTTGACTCCCACGCTGAAGATTAGGGTTCGATTCCCGGTTAGGTATGTTGAGAACAATGGCATTCTCGGTTCTAGCCTGGACTAGGGAAAACTCCTAATTCTTTCCTTTCTTTTCTTTTCCTTCCCTTATGCCCTGACCCAGTTTGTTTTCTTAGTGCCTTTTCCACTGATAGATCTTGGGACCCTAGAACAGCTTTTATGGCACAAAAACCATTACCCCCCCATTCAGAATGTACCCTTGGTGTAAGTCCCACCACCAGTTCTTCCAGACTCCACCCCTGGGCAGAACAACCACCTCCAATCCAGGGACCCAAGCAGTGTGCATGACCCCGCCCCCGCTCTCTGAAACCTAAACCGTCTCAGATTGTGCCTGTTCTGTAGACTCAGTGGAACGGGAGGGACAGAATCCACATAGCCTCTCGGGTTTTGGTAATAGTTCACTCTTAGACTGAAAGGGCATGGTGCATGTTATTGTTTTGTTCTGTCCTGTCCTGTCTTATGAGTGTCTCCCATTGTCTGGTTTTTAATTCCCTTTGATCATAGAAAAATCAAAACTATGGAATTATTTAAAGACATGGACCTGTGCCGATTCAGCCGGAGCTCCGCTAGCTTGTCCATTGGGGACCCGCTGTAGGTTCGCTAGCCTTGTGTTATCTGGGTTTATCCCTTACCTTTGTCCAGAAACAGAAGTTGAACCAATTGCAGCAAAATACCTAACGTTACAGGAATCATCAGTGTAACTGCTTTAGCCACTGACCACTACCATTAATGTTATAGAAGCTGCTGCTAGTTGTTGTGAGCACATGAGCTAACTGGCTATCCCGCTCTTATTGTGCAGGATTAGCATTGGAAGCATTGGAACTGATGTGTCCAGGCAACAAGACCTATCTTAATTTATCAGACATTATTTCATGTCATTTCAATTCACAGTTATTTCAGTGGCATGACTAGCTTCCGTCCTACCAGTCCTGAACAGAAACAAGCCAGCCACGCACATAAGACAGGCACATAAAACAAACATTAACCTGTCCAGCAATCAAAGTCAGGCCCACATCTTACGTTTGTTCCCAGCCAGACGTTTGTTCCCAGCCATTTTCACGGAATACAAGCTAGTTGCTTGCACAAAGATGGGTGCACTGGAAAATAAATACCTTTCTTTATAATTTAACAATTTGAGAGCGAGTGAATAAGAGGACAATATTTAAGCCGAAACAACCAAGCTTTAAGGGAAACAATAAATAAACTACAGAGCCATTATATGACAACAATGGCCAAGCACCACAAAGCGGAATGACGGGACGATAAAATACACCCCCTTAGGACACAGCCCTCAATAGCCTACTCCCCTACTTCACTAATCAGTGTTTAGGCTACTAGGCCTATTAGCCCACGGCTCCAAAGCAAAGTTCACGCTCTCGAGTGCTGATTAAAACTAGGCAAAGCAAAATGCACAGCCATAACTGGTAATTAATCAGTAAAGACCAACCTTATATCGTTACCCAAACTAGTTTAATCCACTTAATTTCGGAATCAACTTTCAACAAATACTCGATCTCCATTTTCCATGTTCATTGATGCTGCCAGTAGCTAGATAGCTAAAGTGGGTAACGTGATTGACAGGCGATGTGAATGACGGGACAGTCATGACAAGTTTTGATTGGATAAACCGTCCCAATGTTAAAATGTCAATGGGAATTCCAATGTAAGCACTTCAAGAACTGGCTTACCCTACGCCCACTTTTAAGCATTTCGACGAATTACAGATTAGGTTTTGACTGATGACGACATTGTTCGCAGTTTTGTATGTTGGGCTTATTTGATTGCTTGATTTTTCATTTGGTCTTGATTTCCGTAAACCAGAATTATTTTACCTGGCCTACAATGTTATGTGAATGACGAGCAAGTAAGACAGCTGTCAACAGACCGTAACGTGGACTGTATTTTCATGAGGACTGTAGGGGACGACGGAGCATTACCAAAACGCTAAACACGGATGAAAATGAAGCGATGGCAGAATACAAGACGCATTTAAGTCAAAAACAGTCCGACCGTCCATTTTCGTGTCTTCTTTCACCGAAAGAAGGCGCAAAAATCAAGTTTTATTTGGATTTGTATCATGGGTAAGCAAGGCTTACCCTGGCTTATAGGAGCAATCGCCACTGCCTGAAAGTCTTACCGCTTCAGTTTATCCTGCCTCACTGAGACCCCGTTTACACCTTGCATTAAAATACATTTTTGGTGATCAGATTGCAATGTGCTAAACCACATGAAAGTACAGGTGTAAATGCGCCCAAAACGTTTTGAGGACGGATTGCGATCCGATCGGCCAAACCACCTCCGGAGGTGGTCAGGGACGCATGTCAACCACATTTAATAAAAGTGTAAATGGGAATGCGTTTTTAATCCACATATCAACAACGTGGGTGGAAATACGTAGCCGTTGGCACGCGCCGTTCCAGACCAGCAAGAAGCAGCAACTAACCATTGTTTATGAATGAATCCTATCTTACCTGAAGCTAAGCTTTCGGAGTGGGAAAGTGATGTGTCCTGATCTCAGGCTATTATAAGCCCAAAACGGCGGGGTCATCTGAGAATTTCACGAAGTAATTATGCATCACCTGTTTAAGCAGCTGAGTTTGACACAGCCGGCTATTGCTAGTTTTGCATCCGATGTCCCATTCATATCTCAGCCAAACACAACTATGCTTTTCCACTTGCCAGCTTGTGCTTCTCATTATTATATTTGGGGGAGTTGCTTGTGCACTGGATGGATTCTTTATTGGGAATTAGCCATTGGATTGTATTCAGACATAGGCTACTGTTAAGGATCCCAGCCCACTGATGCACTTTCCCTTCCCGCGACGGAGGGTTATCAGCCGTCTCATCGCTGACCATCATGATGCAGTTAGATGCTTTAATAATTATAAGTTAATAATTTGGAAGCTGATGTTGTGATAGCAAGAAAGTATTAAAATGGATCCTGGTCAAGGTTGGAGTCCAGACTACTGAGTACTATTGAGTCTACTCTCAATTTGGTCGGACGAAAATATTCAAGCACAAACAGGATGTGACGTTCGATTGTCAGCTGGACAGAGTCGATCGGATCTCAAACGGATCGGGTTGAAGATACTCGAAACGCATATTAATGCCAGGTGCAAATGTAATCAGGCTAAATCATTAGATACAATCTCGATACAAGACGCATTTTAGGTGTAAACGGGGTCTGAGAGTGAGAAATGCAACACTAGATAGTCAGGATACTTCTTGGCTCATTTGCATACTAAACAGTGATTGGGTGTTTCCTGGGGAAGCGTCTCTGCTAACTGCAGAGAGTAGATCGCATACAGCCGGCACACATCACGGAGCGGAGGGGAGAGAGTGATGAGAAGGCTTGTGCCTTTTTTGGCGGATTTGATTTGAGGAGGCAAGGCATTTGTTTGAGGGGGCATTGCCCCCTCTTGCCCCTGCCTAGAACCGGCCCTGATAGACACCAAAGGAAGATCAAGTTCTTGTTGAGCCAAGTGAGAAGCTGGCAGTTTCACCTAAAAAAAAAGTATAAATGTCACAGCTAGATATATACCATAGGAATCCTGCATGAACATTAGTAGGCCTACATATTGTGATGGGAATGAGTCGTGACTCTGGACTGAGCACGGATTCACTGATTGACTGAATTGATTGGATTGAACACAGGTGGGACTGATTGAGATGTAAGCAGACAAAGGACTGGTCAGATAAAGAGATGCAAACAAGATGAAGAAACAGTAACAGCTACAAATTAAAAACTCATGTGACAGCATAATGCTTGAGTATGCATTAGGGGCCGTGTCCACATAGCGCCTTTTCTGAGCGACTACGCCTTTTTTTCAATATTGCTTCCAATGAGGAGAGAGCGTTGGCGGCTGCCTAGAGAAAAGCGCAGCACGCAGCGTCTTTTTTCCGAGTGCTCCGGCTTTTTTGAGTGGCCGCTCCGAGCGCTCACTCAAAAAGTTGAAAATATCTCAACTTTTCAGAAAAGCGGCGGTGTCGTCACTGCCACTCCTTTCAGGCAACCAATCAGATATTGGATAGGGCTTGACTCGTCAGCTGTCTGGAGTCATCTCTCAAGTCCCTCACCCGGCTAGTGAAAGGATATCTCAAAGGCCACTATCATATCATAATAAGTACATCCAGCCAAGTTGTCAGATGCAAGAGACGTGTGATCATTAGTCGACTATCTACTGTGTCTAGTAGGGATGGGTTAAAAAAAATTGATTAATCGATTCTGAATCAAATGATTCAGAATCGATTCATGAATCCCAAAATCGATCTTTTATTTAATGAATGAATATTGCATTAATTCATTCAATGATTCATTCATTTTTGGAAACACCTAATTCACACTGCTAATGGGGGATGAGCTGCATTGTTGTTACTGTAACCAATGTCTGAGCTTCCTGACGTTGGCTACTCTAACTAGCATGAGGCACAGTTCAGTAGTTAGCTAGGCTAGCAAGTTAAAATGTTGGTCAATGCCATTGCCAGCTGCGCTAATTAGCTGGCTGGCTAATATAACGTGCTTGCTAACTTAACTCTACGAGATTGACAGTGTTGTGTTAACATACTAACTTATCAGAGTTAACTAACTGCATCAGTTTTGGACAAATGTGTGCAGAGGTGTTCGTGATATCACTAACCATTCGTGTAGGGCTACTCCGGATTGATTCTACTCAGCTGTCTTCACATGTGAGCGCACTGAGAGGAGCGGAGGAGGGACCAGCGTGAGTGTGAGGGAGAGAGGAACAGAGGGGCTGTTACAGACGGGCCAGCGTGAGTGTGAGGGAGAGAGGGACAGAGGGAGAGAGGGAGAGAGGGACAGAGGGGCTGTTACAGACGGGCCAGCGTGAGTGTGAGGGAGAGAGGGACAGAGGGGCTGTTACAGACGGGCCAGCGTGAGTGTGAGGGAGAGAGGGACAGAGGGAGAGAGGGAGAGAGGGACAGAGGGGCTGTTACAGACGGGCCAGCGTGAGTGTGAGGGAGAGAGGGACAGAGGGAGAGAGGGAGAGAGGGACAGAGGGGCTGTTACAGACGGGCCAGCGTGAGTGTGAGGGAGAGAGGGACAGAGGGAGAGAGGGAGAGAGGGACAGAGGGGCTGTTACAGACGGGCCAGCGTGAGTGTGAGGGAGAGAGGGACAGAGGGAGAGAGGGACAGAGGGGCTGTTACAGACGGGCCAGCGTGAGTGTGAGGGAGAGAGGGACAGAGGGGCTGTTACAGACGGGCCAGCGTGAGTGTGAGGGAGAGAGGGACAGAGGGAGAGAGGGAGAGAGGGACAGAGGGGCTGTTACAGACGGGCCAGCGTGAGTGTGAGGGAGAGAGGGACAGAGGGAGAGAGGGACAGAGGGGCTGTTACAGACGGGCCAGCGTGAGTGTGAGGGAGAGAGGGACAGAGGGGCTGTTACAGACGGGCCAGCGTGAGTGTGAGGGAGAGAGGGACAGAGGGAGAGAGGGAGAGAGGGACAGAGGGGCTGTTACAGACGGGCCAGCGTGTGTGTGAGGGAGAGAGGGACAGAGGGGCTGTTACAGACGGGCCAGCGTGAGTGTGAGGGAGAGAGGAACAGAGGGGCTGTTACAGACGGGGCCAGCGTGAGGGAGAGAGGGACAGAGGGGCTGTTACAGACGGGACCAGCGTGAGGGAGAGAGGGAGAGAGGGACAGAGGGGCTGTTTACAGACGGGACCAGCGTGTGTGTGAGGGAGAGAGGGACAGAGGGGCTGTTTACAGACGGGACCAGCGTGTGTGTGAGGGACAGAGGGGCTGTTTACAGACGGGGCCAGCGTGTGTGTGTGAGGGAGAGAGGGGCTGTTTACAGACGGGACCAGCGTGTGTGTGAGGGAGAGAGGGACAGAGGGGCTGTGCGCAGTGCTACAATGAAATACGAACAACATTTGACTGTACACTAGTCTGGGGCCTGTCTCATTTGACTGTACACTAGTCTGGGGCCTGTCTCATTTGACTGTACACTAGTCTGGGGCCTGTCTCATTTTACTGTACACTAGTCTGGGGCCTGTCTCGTTCGCAGTCGTTTCGCAGGTCTAGAGCGGAAGCGCGATGACGCATCGCATAATCTTCCGGTCTGGACCGGAAAAAGAACAGTTGTAATGTTTTTACTGTAGGGCTGCACATGGTGAAGTTTCGAGTAGATAACATTCGCGATGGCATCACCAGGCATAACACCGACGAAAATTGTATAAGAAGATGCGAGGAAAACTATCGGTTAAGGAAAAATAAAGCAAGCGAAAGTAGGAGGCTCGAGCCGGAAGAAGGGGCGGGCTTAAGGCAATGAAGTAAATAGACCCCAGGCTCTTCTCCCCGAGGAGAGACTGGTGACGCGAGGCTACTGTACACTACATGTGATGAATAAAGAATCTGATCTGATTTTACCCATTATGAATAGTAGAAAAAGCTTGAGGCGGAGACTAAACAAATGTGCGGTCAACTAGGCGCATATCCTCTCGAGGGCTTACGCAAGAGACACATTTGAACTACAATAAGTACCGAACGTGCAACACTAACGGGGGAAATACATAAATAAATAAAAGATCAATCTCTGGACGTACGAATCGATCTCTAGGGAATAAAATGAGAATCGATTCAAAATCGGAAAATCTTTTTTTTTTTAACCCAGGCTTAATGCTAAGAAATCGTACGTTACATAATTTTATTTATTGACATCATCGACTTTTCGCCGTTTGCATGGTCAAGTTCAGGTTTACCTTAACGTTAGCTAGCTAGCGCTAGATACGGGTTGCCTGGAACGCGCCATGAGACGCAATGTTTAGGGCTGCACAATATCGTTTATGCATCGCCATGGCAATGTGCACATGCGCAATAGTCACATCACAAGGGCCTACAATGTTTTTCTCTTTTTCCCCTGCTATGTTAACTCAAAACATGTCATGATACAAACTTTTTGCTCAACTTTTTAATTTTGATGACTGTCAAAAACTAAGAGACGCATTTCAGTCGAGATCACTTTAGTAAAAATTCAGAAAGCGGAAATCTAGATGTGGAAAGCGGCAATCTAGATGTTCCCCCCCTCCGGGCCGGAAGAGGGAACGGCATCTAGCCCCCTGCCTCTATGACGATCAGAGTGGGCCGCGATCTGGAAGATGCTCGGAGGTAACTCAGCCCACTAAGACCGTCAAAGAGCGCCACAGGGGGACTGCTGTACATTATAGTCCCTGACCTCCACGGGCCAGCGCTTTGTGGAGTCCGAAGGAGATACAGCCTAGTGTCTCTGCCTCCATGGTGACCGGAGGGACCGCTGGACGGCCCTTCGGAGATGTTTCGGCCCACGATCACCACAGAGCGCCACAGAGACTAAGTTAGTGTAATTTCCCGGCTTCCACCAGCCGATGCATAGTGGAATACCAGAAGAATGCAGCAATACCCCCGGAACAGAGAGCAACGATGACAACAGAGACGACATCGACAGAACACAGGCGGAGCAGGGGAGGAGGTGGGGCGAGCGCGCAGATACGAGCGATCAGCAGTAATGGCAAGAGCGGATGCAAGAGCAGAGAACGCGGAAGCAGCGATCAGCGGTAATGGCAAGAGCGAACAATGACATGTTTTGACAGCTTAAATACATGCGCTCTAGCGAGCTGAACCAATGCTATGGCAGCTGACAGTCAGCTGGTGGGTTGCGTCATACGGGGTGTGACTGATTCACTTCATTATTAGTAGGCGTTTTGGAACGCAGTCAAGACACTTGGCTACCGGTGTAATCAGACGCGAGGATCACTGTTTAGTTCTAACCTCATATAGGACATAGGCCTGTATGTTTACAAGTTTGCTTATTTCTGTTTTAAACAAACAAAATATATTGCAATATATATCGCAAAAAAATGCATCGCTGCAATGTATGTTTTTGTCAATATCGCCCAGCCCTAGCAACGTTGTCACAAAACTAGTATTTGTTAGCCGGTCGGCTAGCTAACGTAACGTTATGCCAGCTGTGTCAAACTCGGCTGCTCATAAACGGCTGCTCATATGCACCGTGAGCTGTTACTGTATGCTTGATTTAACTTTCTAAATGGTTTTGGGTCAGTGAGTGACATTAAGGTACTGATAATTAGAGACGACAAATGTCAATATTCTCTCGCATCAGAGATATTTTTATCCACCACTGTTTTGAAAAATGTTGCGTGGTTTTGGACACCATTATGTCATGTTTGATAGAAGCGCTGCAGGACGAAGCTCTCCCCAGCGCCCTGCAGAGGTTTTCTGCCAGAAAAAGGCGCTATGTGGACACAGCCCCTTAGCAATTATATTCTGCATCCCCTTGGGCTTGAACTGTTGATCTACCTGCCATGTGAGAAACCATACATGGTTTCACACCATGAATTAAACATCACAATCACAAGGGTTGCATGTAAATGTCACAGGTGCAGGTAACATGGAGATTTTAGAGGTTTCCACAAAATATTTATTAAAGGCACCATGAGGGACAAAAACCAAAACTAAACAATAAATCCAAGGTACAAACTCACCAAGTGGAGAACAAAAGACAAAGCTAACAAACTTAGAAGATGGCACAGGAAACACCACGCCCAGGTTCAGCAAATAACGAACAGAGTCATGACATGTGAAGTCATGACATGTAAGCTATATATACACAGACTAACAAGACAAGTGGAAACCAATCAAACAATTGGTGGCACAGGTCTCCTCTCAATCAGTCAATTTAGCCAGTTGTAGTCCTAGGGTCCGCTATTGGGGCGGTGTCTGATTGAGACATTGCTATTGCACTATAGGATTGTGGGTAGTGTATTTTTTTTCCGTATGAACAGCAGTAGTTTGAGGGGACAAAATGAGGACATACTTCAAAATACTGTAAAAAATACAGTTTTTGAGATAGCATTCTGAAAAAATGTCATACCATGTCATGAAAACTTGGTCATTTTTTTCATGAACATGATTTATCGAGCGAGTATTTGCAGTAGCTGCTTACAGTACTGTTAACAGTAAAACATTTTGATGCGCTATAGATAGACTATATATTACTATAGTATAATATACTGTGAATCAAGCCTGCTAAATCTGCTCAAAGACAACACCTGGCAGAGGTCCATAATTGAAATGAAATAAGACGGGATGAAATCTCACGGGATTTACCCAGTGAAATACCGCAATGGTGAAACACTGCTGCAGGGATAAGTGCTCGAGGTTACCGACTGTATCTGTTATTGAGGTTTTATTGTACCCTAGGCCTATAAATGGGTTCTTATAGCCTAGGGAGAAAGAGAGGGAGATACCTTGCCATTTTCTTTCCTCTCAATCACTGTCAGTTGATTTTGCACACACATACTAACGAAATGCATTCATCATGGGCAGGTCTGTGCTCTCCGAGTACCCTTTCTAGTTATGGAATGGTTTCAATGTGAAGGAGTTTGAGCTTAGATGTCATTGTGGACTAGGCTACTATACAGCCAAAAACGTATATAAAGTCGCACTGAAATGAAAAAAGCATTCTGTCCCATTTTGGTTCACATAATTGGTCATAGTGTTCACCTATTCAACGATGTATGCCAAAATATTAACAAAATTGTACTTTTGTTGTAATCTTATATCAAAGTATATAATTTCTTACTTCCTGGAAAACGGTAGGTCACGTGCAATGACGACAACAGGTACCTTAGATTTTAGGCCAATAATCTCAGGCACATCCACCCGTCAATCAACGCTATCCTTCTATCGAATCTGTCTAAAGTTCTTAAAACCCGCCCACTTGTCAATGTTCCAATCAAATTCCTCTAAACATGTCCCACATGTCCCACCCTCATAGCTTGTTTGTGTCGGAAATACGTCAAACTACGGAAGTTAGATGATCTCAAACGTCCGTTTCAGTGTGACTTTAAGCTATTTGGTGTTTTTGATTAATTTTGGTAGGTTATCAGCCGCCGTGGTGCAAATTGATTTTATTAAACCCAATTGGAAGTATTTAATTTTCAAGGGTATATGGAAGCCTATTTGAAAGTGAAAGATGAATGAAACTTTGTTACAGTCCTATACAAGCCGGCACACAATGATTAAATCATGAACAAAATACACAGCAACTACAAAACTGACACTTGCAAGTAGCAGGGTGCAAAAGTTGCTAATTTGAACAGAAAGAGAGGGGACTCATTATATTACAGTCATTTAGAAAACACTTTTATCCAAATTGAGCGTGTAATAATTGCATTTCACAATTCAGTGGCGTGCATCTGGTGGGTATAAGTAGGCCTACTGCCACAAACATTGAGCGAGAGAAATTGTTTTTGTGGGCTCACAAAGTGTGCATTGATGGGTAGAACTCACACCAGAAGGGCACCAGGTTTCAGGAAGGGATCTTGAGCAGTAGCATTTTGTTTAAAAAAAACAAAAAAAACACAGTCACACTGCAGCGCACAGCGAGAGGTTATGTTTTCGGTGGCGGTGCCTTGGAAATTCCATATTACGGTACCAATGTTACTGTACATAGGAGTTGGTGGAATGGGAGTTAACGCAGCCCCCCTCCAGGATTCCAAATTGCAGCACTATTGTCAAAATTAGCAACCCAGTTTAAAACCGACAACACCGCTAGATTTGAAAACCGGAATTGTTTAGAGGACACTTTAAGGTAAATTGTTATCACAAAACGTTGTCTGGTTTTATACATTTACAGTTTTTGTGACGTTGTCGCCTCAGAGTGGGTGTTAACGTAGCCCCTTCCACTACGAAACAAAGCGAAGGAGATCTACGCTTCAGTAGTTATGGAGTGTGTGAATGTGAATGAATGTGCTGTGAATGTGATGATGTTATATTGTTAATAGGTCAACTGGCTGTTTACAGGCCTCTTTGATTTGTTTTGTTGGATGACACAGGGCATATCTTTTGGTTTGTGCAATGTTTTTGCAATAAAAGTCCTGGAATTAAGGGATTATGTCCATGAGAGTTTAATTTGAATAAATGAAGGCCTGCCTCTAATATAGGCCTACCTCCAATAAAGGCCTGGGGCTTGATGTGGGAAACCTTTTTTTAAACATTACTGATCAATGAATATTGAGAAGAGAAATCTTTCTGTAGTTTATTTAACAAAGAATGAGCATATCAAAACACAATACAGTAACCAAGCTTTAGGTATGGTCCAATACAGTTTTGACACGTATATTATTACAAAACAGTTACGTAACAAGAATAGACGATTACAATACCGTGACAGCAGAGTAGAGTAGCATGACGTTGAAGTTAGAGTAGCGTAGCGTGGACAACAGGTGTGAGCTAGCATGCTATCATGCTAGCTTGCTAAGCTAAGCTAAAGCTAACAGCTTAAAGCTACAAAGCTACCAAGTTAATAAAGCTAATAAAGCTGCCCTTCACATCAGTTGTCTCCACTTTATATATCGTTTACAGTAAGTTTGGCCAGCATGCCTGCATGTCCCATTGGACAGTAATCAGTTCCAACTTGTGATTGGTCATTCTAGGTTGCCCCTATCTTGAGAGACAGTCTTGTGCCATAAATCATATTGCCGCAGTGTCCTGCCGCAGTGGCCTGGCCACCGAATTATGCCGCATCAACCTGATCCCACCTCCAGATTAGACTAGGGGACTGACCTATATCTAATGTCTGATTAAGCAACTTTACAGCTGTTTGTTGACGGCTCTTTGCTGACCAAGTAAATCGAGACCCCTCTGACCTTTCATCCACTGCTATCACCTTTGGCCGTATCTAAATATACACTGTATTAGAGACACCTAAGCAAGAATCAACTTTATATGGACAGCAATGAGACTGGTGAAGTTCTGCCCTAAAAACCCACTACAGGCTCTCTGCAGCTCAGTAAATAAAGGCCCTGGCCACTATTAGAGGATTTACGGTATGCAAAATTTACCAGACTGATTTTCATGAAACTCGGTGGAGGGGTGCAGCATGGGCTACCTTAGAAGCCATTACATGTTGAAGTGGATCTGAATCTCGGGGCGGGTGTAGCAGGGGCCAACTTATAAGACAAGTCATTTTTTTGGAGGGGATCTGAATCACGGGACAGCCCAAACATGGCTAGCCATTCACCTCCATTCATTTTTTGGACTTGACCCAACAGAGTATAATATTTATATTTATAGCATGTACATAATCCACCCATGCCGGTACCTTTATTTGTATATATTTGTGTAATTTGCAAATTGCGTAATTTGCACATAATTTCTGTGAAGGGCGGCTATGACAACTAATCAAGACTATGGGGTTCACCCGATCTGACGGAGATCTGGGCTGATCATTCTCAGCTGGACCTGCTGGTCAGGTTTAGAGTACAGGTTTAGATAGGTAGCCTATTTGATTTATCCCCAAGGGGAAACTGCTGAAAGAGTTTGCTGGTGTCATGACCTCTAGCTAGGTTTGTGTTGTAATCCCTGTTGAAAAAATTACATCTGGTAATCCCTGTTTATCTTGTTTTTTGTTGCCATTTTTCTTTTCAGCAGGGATGCTGCTTGACTCACTTGACCACATTCCAATAGCTCTTAGCCGGTGCAACATGATAAGAAGCAAGCCATATTATAGTTTCGTTTTGGGGAAATGTGAAACCCTGTCTAATAACCTCCTTGTTGTGGAAAGGTAGCTAATCAATGCTGTCTCCTAGTTAAAGATAATGCTCTGCCACCTGCTCTACCAGCTCACATCCCCCTTATCACTTTCCACATTAGTGTGGAAAAAATAACTTAGTATGCCAGCATTCTTGTTCCTCATGCTCTTTGTTTCTGTTAGTTTCTAGCAACCAACCAGGAGCTGTACAATATATACATATATATACATCCTAAATCTGGTTCACTTGTTTAGGAGCACTAAATTACAAAATGAAGAGTAAACCTTAAAAAAAAGTTTGCATTTCACTCCAGATTTTAGACTAAAGGTTGGTGGTGGAGACGACCCAAGGCTAAAACAATTCCTAAAGCAAGGGGAATGGCTGCTGTTGTGTGTACCACAATTTGCAAGATGTTTTTAGTGAAACGTGTGTATAAAAACTTGATTTGGCTTTTCTTTACCCCATTACAACATTGATCCCAGACTCTGCCATTTGCCAGGGCCATAAAGGTGTTTGTTCTGTTATCTGTGTGTGAACGGTTACAGGACTGACAGGAGCAGAGGAACAGGAATGACTGGATGCTGGACAAAAAAGTGTGGTTGTTGAAAGACAGATGGTTTTTACACTCACAGGAGAACTCTACTAAGCACAATGGGCCTCATTCACCAACGAAGTAAAGAAGTTCTTAAGAAGCATTTCTTCTTAAACTGGCTGTTTCTAAGAAAATTCTGGCATTCACCAATGGTTTCTCATCTGGGATTTGTTCTCGGCTAAGAACAGAATATACAAACACTGAATAGCAGTCGAGGCCATTTGAGTGCGGAAATGTAGACTATGCAAAATTGGTGATTGCGGTCACCTCAATTCTACAATTGGATTATATATGATTGAAATACAATTATATTTGCATAATTCCCAATAACGTGTCCTAATCATAACCATAATTTCCATTGTAAACATGTGCGTCAGAATATCTGACATGTCATCATTTAAATCATTTCGCTCCGAATTGCTTGTTATTCGTGTTGAATCAGTCTTGAAGATGTAGATAAAATATTTAGATTGTGTGTTAATAATTTGTGATTTGGGTGTAAATTAATGAGTGTTGTGTTTTATTTTAATTCTTTGACCGTTCTGCAAAAGCATCGTGAGATTTCGCTGTATAGGCTACATATAATAGCCTACCAACAAATCCATGACCATTTCATCATTTGGTGATTGCGGTCACCTCAATTCTACAGTTGGATGTGTGTTAGTGCGCTAGACGGAGAGTCTGCTGTGGAGAGGGTGGTAGTCCGTGTCCCTGGTGTCTGTATCCATATTGCCAGCGGCGCGCACACCCAACAGTGCTGTTGTCCCTATTATGGCACCAACGCGCTGGTCGAACTCGGGCACGCCGGCCCCCCTCCAGTATCCTGCATATTTCTCCTCAAGATAAACATTCACGATTCCTTTATTTGTCACATGCAGCCCAATGTCCAGTCACAGTGAAATGTTGCCGCCGGCTCCAAGGTTATGGTCATTACAGACAAACTCCAATAGGGCCTACTCAATTTACAAATGACACAATAAGGACCATTTTTACAGTATGTAGCCTAGATAAGATCAGATAAGTGCCGGTGCAACATGATAAGAAGCAAGCCATATTATAGTTTCATTTTGGGGAAATGTGAAACCCTGTCTAATAACCTCCTTGTTGTGGAAAGGTAGCTAATCAATGCTGTCTCCTAGTTAAAGATAATGCTCTGCCACCTGCTCTACCAGCTCACATCCCCCTTATCACTTTCCACATTAGTGTGGAAAAAATAACTTAGTATGCCAGCATTCTTGTTCCTCATGCTCTTTGTTTCTGTTAGTTTATAGCTGTGTAGGCTATATAGCCTATGTTTTTGTAGACTGTAGGCTATTGTATGTTGTATTCTATCATGTTGATATTTTGCACTGTTCGGCTTTGCTATGATAAGGCAAATTCGTCATAGTAGGAGGCCTACTTGGCTGAATTAATATCAGATTTTGATTCCCCAGACATCCCTTTCCCTAGCAGCATCAACCAGCTCTGCCTGGGGAATCTATAGCCGCTCATAGGCCAGTGCGGAGATGTAGTCTTTTAATACCATTGACTGTTTAATCAAATGTGTTAATGAAAATGACCACAAAAAAGGAGAGTAGTCAAAGCACACCGCTCAAAAAGGGCTTAATACATAGAACAAACTGATCAGGCTAATCATTTTTTTATGAAAATGACTACAAGACAACATCCTGTGCATAGTTGAAATGGTAGTGGGATACGGTGATAAACTGGAGTGATCATTTGACAGCAATTATTAGCCTTTTCCAGGAATGGACAGAAATGGGATATTTTAGAATAACAAAAATGTATTCACATACAATGGAAAGGAGTTGATGTGTAGGCATAAAGATGAAATGATACACTGAGTTTGGGTGTTTTCAGTCAACGTTGGCGTTGACCGCTTCTAGCTATCGAATGGCCGACTGGTGTAAGATGCATAGCCTAAGGTTAGAGAGATAAATGTAGGCTATGGTTATGTTAATAAAGCTAACAATGATGTTGTAACATGCATGCAGCATTGCCGATCTGAACGATTGATTCATTATTACCATGGATCGGTATTGGGATTGATCAAGGGCGAATGTGAAATAGCAGCCACGAACTCAGCGGGTTATCCGAGATGCGGTAGCAGCGGCCGATGCTCCTGCTGGCGGGGAGTGAAGCTTTTCAACTCGCCTGTCACTGGCTCCCTGGAGGAATTTAGCCTGGCTGCAATAACGTTATCGCGAACGGAATGAATACCATCTACTAGCAAACAAAACATGTTCAGCTATAATTAACTTGTTAAAACTAAGATGCCTGGATGAAAAAATAATTTCTCCAATGGATATATTTGACAAAAACAGGTTAATATGCAAGCCGGTTTTCATTGCTAAATCAAAGTGGGGAGAGCCATGAACGTGCGTCTACATTTCACATAAACGTGAACTTTTTCGTGGACGCGCGTAGGACAGAAAAGCACAACTGCGCAAGTACAAAAGTCACCGGAAATAGCCAAATGACTAATAATCTAGCCAAGATGGCGCGGTTCAATAGGCCTTCACTTTAGATTTCGAATCCTGGGGGCTTGGTAGCCTAGCAACATAAACAATAGCTACCGTAAGTAGTTCCGCTTCCTGAATCCCCTCTGCGGATTGATCTACACATCTACAACGGTTGCGTCAATACAAGTCAATGGATTTCATAAAATGATCAATAAAACCCTATAGGATTCATACTTTGCGGCGAATTTGATGTCAGAACACCAACGGACACCAATTACCCCCTCGGTGAGCTTCTTGTCTTTGAAATCGAGAGTTTAACATGTTTTTGAAAGATTTTTCAAGGTGCCCACCCACATCCATTGTATGACCAAAACGGTGGTAGAGCAATTATCACTTTCTCAAAAGTGCTAGTTTTGTCAACGTTTAGATCTGAACTATTGTATATGATCATAAGTAACCTTAAAACAGGGCTAAACATGCATTTTCCCTTTACTACTCCTTTAATGTCGTTGTCCTCTGCCATTGCTCCTTGTTGTCGTCTGAATTGCCAGGTGATGCGGTGGTCCACTTGATCTGTAGGCTAGCTTCTATCTTTATTTCGTTACCGTGATTTCGTTACTGAGTCAAGTTTGACATCCTGAATATATCCTACAAATGCATATGGTAGACCCTTCTGTCAGCTTCTGTCTGAAATCGCTTTTTTGTTTTTCCCAAAACTAGACACTACAGTATTTCTCCAGGGAGTGCAGAGCGACAGTGGGAATGCCATGCTGGCTCCGAAAGCTTGTTGGACTTAGCAACAGTAGCTAAGGGGGGCGGGCCTTAGCGAAGAGGGAATTCATGTTGCTGTATGTATATTTTTGACCCAGCAGATTTGATTTTCAGTAGACACATAATGAATTCAGAAAAGAACCAAACTTAATTAATGTTATTTGTGACAAAGTAGTATGTGCTCCAATCACTCCATCACAGAAAAATAAGAGTTGTAGACATTATTGAAAACTCAAGACTGCGATGACATACATGTTCTTTACAAGTGTATGTTCACTTTTGACCACAACTGTAGGTAGAAAGGAAGGTAGAGTATATATATACACAGTAGTCATAAAAGGGGGTCTTGAAGACATTTACCTATTTGCCTTAATGATAACAGGACATCTGCTCTTCGGACTGAGCTTTGCCCTGGTCTATCGAAGAATTGGGAAGACGGCAGTCACTCTAGCCCAAAGGGTGCACGTCATGCTAACGGAGCTGGGCAGAGCAGTGAGTAATCTACCTGTGGTGATTTCTGAACTGAACCGTAAGATTGATACCGTGTTGGAGAAACTCACGGCTATGCAAGGCGACGTGGCAGAGTTGAAGATCAGGCTCGATAAAGAGAAGCGTTACAGAGAGGAATGACCATTGGAATCTGTTGTTCTTCTCCCTAACCCAAACATCTAATCTACTTTGGCTCCCACCCGGCAGGGTTGCCAGATTGGTGTGATGTTTTCCAGCCCAATGAGTGCTCAAAATCCGCCCGATGTGATAAAAAACCGCCCAAATATTATAGTATATAATATATAGCAGTCCATGCTAAGAAAAATGCCTTTCAGTTGAAATACCGAAAATAATAACTCGTGGTAAACTGCAACACACGCCTACACATATGTCACACACACAGCCTACGACTGAGAGAAAGATGCGTAATCCCATCAAATAGTCAAAGAAATTATAATGCAGGCAACACATTATAATAACACATGAGAAGCATGGCTATATCATGAATAGAGGAACAGCGGTGCTGCGGTCATAGACGAGAGCAACTCAAGATGACAAGCTAGATAACAAGCTTTAGTGGTGACAAGAAACCGCAGAATGTGACAAGTGGACTAGGCTACACAACTTCCAATGGTAGGCCTATATAACCACCTGTATAACCACCCATGAATAGCCTGCCTGCTCGCCTACAATAACCGAGTCAGGAGTGTGACTCAGGCAGGCAAGCAGGCAGAGACACAAGTAATGCATCACTCAATGATGCGACATCCAGAAACACCTGCTATAGTATTAAATAAAAAATGTCTTATTGTCACGCCGAACAGGCCAAGAGTCCATTCCAACTTCTAACGTAACTTGTCAATGTAAAACTATGTACATGTGGTGAACTTGCTTATTAGCAAGTATTTATAGATGGTTGAGTCAAAGCTCCCCAACAACTGTCGGGGAGGGTGGAACAGATACCAGTATTTGCCATGTCTCTCCTATGATGCTTTTTTAGCCTCTCTTACTCTGAAATGTGATTTAATGTAATGTATTGCTTTATAAATGTTCTTAGCCAGAAGGCGATATGTTTGTCTTGTTGAGAGGGGTCAGGGAAGAATTTTTACAGCTCACTCATCTGGCCCCCGGGTGAATAGTGTTTTTTTGCTTCCCTCTGGAATATGTAGAGGTGGGTCGTCTGCCCACCTCCCTTGTTCTCTGTAAAGCGCATTGTGTTGCCTCTGGGTATGAAATGCGCTATACAAATAAAGCTTTGATTGATTGATTGAAGACACCGCAATAACAATCACTTTGTAATCAACACGAATACAATATTCATAGCTTCCCAGGCATAGCCTACTGAAGAATAATAATAGCTATATACACTATGATTATAATGAATTCAAATAACATTTCAGTATTTTAAGGAAGTGTAGAGCATGTCAACAACATAGCCTATGCCTATATGCGACTTGTACAATTATTAGGCTACATTATTACAACTAGTTAAGTTACATGATCAAGAGTGTACACTATGTTGCCTACAATATACAATACAATATTCAATATACCTATTGATGAATTGAAAAGTGAAGTGAAAATCGATGAGCTGATGTCAGCAGCCGACAGTAGCATGGACAGTAGGCTACGCAACATGGATGTATTAATAGAACGATTGCTGGTGTAGCTCGGCCGCAAGCCAGCAAGTCCTCGTACACCGCTGTGTCCGAAATGCCTGCTACCTGCTACTTGCTATATAGCAGGCGAGAAGTAGCATGCTATATAATACCTACTACTCCACAAAAACGATATAGCAGGCGAGAAAAATGTAGCATGCTACTTGAGTCAGGTGACGGGAATGCGTGGGTTACGTCTTTACGCAGAGGCGAACAGGCGTTCAGTTACCCAGACCTCGAACCTGTGGTTAGTTTATATTCTGTCAACTATATCGTTTAGAAAAATTATTTCTTTATCCAGGCATCTTAGTTGTAACAGTTTAATTATAGCGGAGCAGGTCATATTTGCTCGTATGTGGTATTTATTTTGTTCACAAGTTCGCGATTGTACAGCCAGGCTCCAGAGCTCCAGAAGCCGTAGCAGAGCTCTCTGGGCCGGCCACACTGTGATGCAGCTCGGCTTGGCATAGGGGCTCCTGGAGCTCTGGAGCTGATCGCGAAGTTGTGAACAGAATAAATACAACATACGAGCAAATATAACCTGCTCCGCTATAATGAAACTGTTAAAACTAAGATGCCTGGATAAAGAAATAATTTTTCGAAACGATATATTTGACAGAATGGTGATTTGATGGCAGGTACTCAGCCATGATAAACTCCGCTATTAGCCGCGTTCCTGTACCGCAACAGGAGCATTCTGTTCCCCCGCTCCGCTGCTATGGACACGGTTTCTGGAGCTCTGTAGCCTGGCTGTACGATCGCGAACTTGTGAACAAAATAAATACCACACACAAGCAAATATAACCTGCTCTGCTATAATGAAACTGGTAAAACTAAGATGTCTGGATAAAGAAATAATTTTTCGAAACGATATATTTCACAGAATCGTAATTTGATGGCAGGTACTTATCAATGCTAATGCACTGCCGTCGGCCATGACAGCTGTCCTGAAAATTTCGCTGAACAGTGACGTAACATCCGGAATAGCATGCTCTGGATTTGCTACGTTTTTCCAAGTGTGTAACCGTTTCAGGCGAAATGAGTTTTTGATTGACAAGACGATTGTCAGCCTCTGATTGGCCAAAGTAGAAATTGATTGACAGTTGACCCGCCCCCTCGAAGTCTCCGGGCCTGCAGAGATACCCTTCTCAGAATAGCAGGCACATTTTTGAAGTAGCATGCTACTTCTCGCCTGCTATATAGCAAGTAGCAGGCATTTCGGACACGGCGGACCCAAGCCCCCAGGATCAGCTTGGCGCATTGAAGCCACCATGGGCTTTCAGGCCAAGCCCGGTATTGCAAGTAAAATCAAGGCATGCGGCCCAAGAACCCTTATTTCCCATGTTAGTGGATGATGATAGATAGGGCTAGAAAAGGAAAACAAAATTTTTCTGGGTATCATTCAGCATCAGAGACCAATCTTATCAATATAAACTTTTAGTTTTAGGGGTTTGGGGGTTTTTGAAGCCACCAATACCTGTATTGAGCCATTTAAACATGTGCTGTGCACGAGCCTCGGGGACGCGCTGGTCGCGCGTTCGTGAGTCCTGCGAGCTCGGGAAAGCACGTGACCATAGGAAGACCCGCCCTACTCTGCCTCTGATTGGATAGGAAGTCATGTAATGACGTCGGTTAACATTTGCTATGCTTATGAAGCTTATGATCATGCTAATCATAGATATGAACGTATGTCTATGATGCAAATGATCATGACATGTGGTTACTTTAGGACATCGTTGGAAAAGATCTAGAGGGTAAGTGGGTCAATGTTGAATAACTTAGCTAACATTACCTAATGTTACATTTCTTTATATTAACATCAACTATATTGATAGGCTAGGGAGCTATGCTAACGGTAGCTAATGCTAACGGCTTAGGGTTAACGTTAGTTAGTTAATGCTAACGTTACGTTCGGAGGTCTCAGATGTATTTCAATTTTAACAATGTTGAGCATGATCAATGTGACATTGTTCATACATTGATTACAGTCTGTAATCTTGTCTGGCATTATTTAGCTATAGTGGGCTGATGCTTGCTGCTGCTACTATAGCATTTGCCACATTATACATCAAATTAATCAAGCATAGTGTTATTACCTGAAGGCATTATTACCATTGCAAGTAAGCATGCCATGTATATGCCATGCCTGGAAATCAAATTAATAGTGTAATTATTCCCCATCATAGCTCATTGTACACTGATATAATCATTCTCCTTGCCTTTGCTAATACTCATCTCTTTTATCAAACTTTGTGCTAGGAAAGAAATCTGGCTGTGATTCGTCGCTAGTGCTCATCCAGGCTGTTGTCATCTCCCGCCTGGACTCCTGCAACTCCCTACTTGCTGCCATCCTGCAGCGTTGGCCATCAGACTCCTGGAGAAAGCTGCTGCTGACCTGGTGTTCAACAGCCCCATGCTCTTCCACAAAACTTCCCTACTCTGTTCTCTGCACTGGCTCCCTGCGCTGTCCCATCCAGTTTAGGACTGTGGTTTCGAGCCTACAGGGCAAATGAACAGCTCCCTCCGACCTCCAGGCTGTGGTCAAGCTCTGCTGCCTTGAGGTGATTGGTTCCCCAGTTGCTCCAAGCCCCCCTACGGCAGATTGGCATGGCCATGGCTTTTTTCTGTCCTGGCCTCACAATGGTGGGAACTGTCCACTGATGTCTGTACAGCAGAGTCGCTGCCCATCTTTCGCCGCATGCTGAAAATTCACCTGTTCAAGATGTGCCCTGGACCCTTCCTTTTAACACCTATTTTATTTGTTCTTGTACTTTGTCTTTAGCAACAGGTTAAGCTCTTAGACGCTTGTTTAGAAAGGAGATGCACTTATGAGTTCTAGCGAGCAGTGGTACTGTAGTGAAGCTGCAGTGTCACTAATGAAAGACTAATGGGGTGCACCTGAACTGGGCCGCTGACAGAGGCTCTGATCACCCTCAGCTGGACTTGATTGCTGAGGGGTGGACTAAGAAAGCAGAGCCAGTCGGGCAGTCTGGGGAGCGGAGCTTCATCTCCCTCAGGGCAACTAGTCTGACGAAGCAATTGTTAACTTGCACTCACGGGAGAGGATAACATGCCTGTCTAGCCCAGCTTAAACTATGCGCCCATGTACCAGTGTGCCGACTCAGGGTGATATCTAGTTTGTTTGCAATTGAGTGTGCCTGCCTATACAGGGTGATCCAGTGTGGAATTTACTCTTTGTGTGCGCGTGTGTGTGTGTTTGTGTAAACGTTGAGTGCCATACCGAGTGCCCACCTACGTGGGGTGAATTGCTGTGATGCTGGGTGTGGCTATTCTGATACTGGATGGACAGACCTGTCTGAGGGAGAGGTGTCACCGATTGGCCAGACTCCCATCAGGCCCACAAAGAACCTGCTGTTTCATGAGTTGGTGCAATAAATGACATGTTTTCTTAGGTTGTTGTCTAGTGTGCTGTTGTTGTTCTCAGCTCTCTTAACACCGGACTATACCAGGGACTAAAGGTGGTGGCAGCCCCTTTGCCTACAGTTAATACCCACACCTAGACCAAGGTTCATTACAGTACTCTTGCATACCTACAGTATGTTAAATGCACTTAATGAAAGTTGCTTTTTATAATTGTCTGATAAATGACTAATGTAATGCTGTTTTCTGGAGATCTCCTGTCCACCGTGGAATTCATTAGTCTGTTCTAAGGATGTACTCTTGGAAAACTACGAGCTCACATTAACTTTAGTTTATTTTCAATTAACTTGGACTGTTTCCTCTCCTTCAGTCATAAAACATGTCAAGTGTTTAAGATTTGATACCTGTTTTAAGTGATGGAGTATTAATGTACAAAACATTCATATCGGCTGGGCCTACAGTTGGTCTAAAGAAGTGACTTTCATTTACACTAAATGGACAAAAGTATTGGGACACCTACATATTACTGAACCTACAATGGTCCATAAAGGCATGGTTGGGTGAGGTTGGTGTGGAAGAACTTGACTGGCCCGCACAGAGCCCTGACCTCAACCCCAGCGAAGCGAACACTTTTGGGATGAACTACATGAAGAACGGAGATTGTCAGCTAGGCCCTCTAGTCCAACAGCAGTGTGACCTTACAAATGCTCTTCTGGATGAATGGGCAAAAATTCCCACAGACACACTCCAACATCTTATAGAAAGGCCTCCTAGAAGAGTGGGAGCTGTTATAGCTGCAAACGGGGACCAACTCCATATTAATGCCTATGAATTTAGAATGGGATGTCATAAAACCTCCTGTAGGTGTAATGTCCCAATTCTTTTGTCCATACAGTGTATATACAACACTGTACAGTGAAATTAAAAATGATAGGCTACCCACTCTAACATTGTTTGCATTAAAGTAAAATTAAACATTTCTAATAGTTGTGACATCCCTAGTGGGAGTGTAGTCCAGCTAGGACCTTAGCTTGGCAGCAGCACATAGAGACCAGGAGATGGTTTTCACTTTGGGGATTTTATTTACGGATAAATATATAAAGGATTTGAAAAAAAACAAAACAACATTCAAACAAAACAAGTCCCGCTTGAATTAGCTTTTTGGGGGGGGGGGGGGGGGGTGACTTCCCCCCAATGATTTGACATTGATTGGGACAGCTACGTCCAACATGGAGAGGAGAGAGACCAGAACACCACGGGGTGGTAAGGCTGGGGAGGAAGAGTGGAGGGGGAGGAGGGACGGGAGGAAGAGTGGAAGGGGAGGAGGGAAGGGGGCCAAGGGAGGAGAAGTTAATGAGGGAAAGGAAAGAGGAAGAACAGTAAAATGAGTGAACAGTGTGATGACCATATACATTTGAAAATGACAACAGGAAGTGTATCATCACATAAAGAATAACGCTCTGGTTTGTTAATGACAGTTTTCTGCAGGAAAAATATATTTGAAGTTACAATCCAGAGTTGGAGAAGGCCATACTTGGACTGAACACTGCAATCACCATCACAAGTTGGCAGCTTCACCCACTCTGGATTGTAGCTTCAAGGGACTGCGAGATGCTATTTAAAAAAATGTCATTTCCCAAAGTGGTGAAATGAACTCCATCCGTCAGAAATAAACCAGGGCAGTTAAAACGTATGCGAGGATGCCCAACACTGTTGCCACCCAAACGCCGAACAAATGTGGTCATCACACTGTTCACCCATTTTCTGGCTCTGTTAATGCCCCCCGGATTTGCAGCCCTCCACTGGCGTCTCTCAGTGATGCAGGAGAAGATTATCTTCATCCTGGGGAAGCGGCGGTGGAGGTGCTGCAGGTCCTGCTTCATCGCGGCGACAAGGTCCACTCCCGTGATGTTGCCGAGGTCATTGCCGCCACAGTTGATGAGCAGGACATCCGGGGCTGTTCTTCCTCTCAGGGACTGGTGGAAGAAAGGGACAAGGTTCCTCCATCTCAGGCCACCCCAGCCAAACCACCAGACCCGCGCATCGAGTCCGAGGTTCCCTCTCCGTTCGTGCCTGGCTCTCTCCTCAGCACGTCGGACGTAGCTGTCCCCAATGATCCACACTGTTTTGCCTAAGGGTTCAAATAAATAAAATACATTCTATGTAATACACAGTGTGAGTAGAACTTTATTTGTGTTGTTCTACAGACATATTGACTTATACAGGTTCTTATCACCACTTCAACTCACCACAGTCACTATCCTAAAGACAACATTCTATAGAAGTGATATTGACATTCATTTCTGCTAGTTTTGATGGCAATAATTAGAAAACTAAAGATACATATCACATTGCTACTTCATGAATAGTATGTGTAGGCCTATTCTCTTTGATATGAAGGGGCACATAAACAATACAATACAATTATTTACTTTGGACATATTGTGATTAATTCAGTTCGACCATGGAGGTATTATATACTGTACACTACACTCACTCTGTCCAGGTACTGCTGCCAGCCCGGCCATAGTCCTCGCTGCAATCTCACTGTAAAATATGATTAAAAAGAAATGAAGACAATGGGAGTGGACAATACTGTTTTCCTTTCTACCATATTCTAATCAACAATGCTAGCTACAGCAATACTTCTTTGCAGTCTAGAATTAGTCAAATATTCTATTGACTATATGTATTGTTCGCAGATAATTATTCCACATAGGCAGCACGTGTAATAAGTAAAAGTGTCTTTGAGACATTTTGAGTAGCACGGTTATCTATAATCATAGAACATTAAAAAGTAAAAATCAAGTAAACTAGCTAGCTAGCTAACATTAGCATGGTCAGCATCCACGACACCGGCATGACATTAAATCAATAGTACCATAATTTAGCTCTCAATCAAAAGCTTTTACGTGTGCATGTCTATTAATAAAGGAAAGTAAACTATGTTATAGAGTGATTACTTTGAACTTTACCTTTTAAGCGCCCAAACTGTAGATTGGTCGAGCAGCAGGTGATGGCCAGATGTGAACGTGGAAAACGCGCGTGGTGGGGGATGGGCGAAACACCGTTATATAAATTCAAGATTGATCCCAGTCGCCCGTCTCAGCAACAAGAACACCGATAGTTTTGCAAGTCTTATGTGATAGAAAACATTGAGAAAATGCCTTCTTGTGTTGCCTACAACTGCGTGAAGCGATCAGGATCAGATGTACCTATGTACTGGTATGTGAACGATTATAGCCAAAGTTGAATAAAGTCTGTCAATTTTAAATGATGTTACCTAGCTGGTTAGCTAGTTACCTAGCTAGTTAGCTACCATTTAAACTTAAGGATAGCTAACTGTAACACAATTATGCTGTTCTTAGGTAAGTTACATTTATCTTAACCAATCTATTATTGTAGTCTACAGTCCATATCTATCTAATTTGTGTAGAAGTCATCCAAACAAATGAATAACTAACTGGTGTAATTCAGAAAAGTCATAGGCCTAATTAACATCAGTCTGTGGTGAGCAAAATGTAGCTCGAGTTGATAAGGAATAATATGCAATGTGGCATTCCATCAAAAAGTTCTATGACAATTAAGTAAATACTTTATGTATGTGGTTTGGTAAGGGCAGATATTGGGGGGGGGTGGCTTAGGTTTAAGAAAGGAAGGGAAACAATACTTTTGGTTGGGAAGAAAGAGTAGCCTACATTAACACATGCCACACACTGTTTGTTCTCTGCATGATAGTGTGCCATTATAACTCAACACAACTTCTCCACAGCTTTCCATCCAATGACCGGGCACGGCTGTGTCAGTGGGTCCATAATGTAAGACGCAAGAATTGGATGCCAAACAGAAATTCCCGGATATGTGCCCAACATTTTGCAGAGGAGTGCTTCGACAACAGCAGTGGGAGAAAAAAACTAATTTCAACAGCTGTCCCCACAATTTTCAACTTCTCTGTAGACACCACAGCATCCCCGGAACCTAAGGTAAGTGCAGAGGTAAGTGTCACTGTACAAAATGACCACAGTTACTGCACTGTGTTTGTTAGTGCTAACGAGGACGCAAATGTCACTGAAAAATTGGATTGTAGTGACATCCTTGTGATGGAGGAACTGCATGATGACACAGTGTCAATTGTAGTCCCACAGCACAATGATACAGCTGTGGAATTTGAAGTTGAGGAATTACAGGTACAGGACTGTGCGGTACATGATCACGTGTCTGAAGCCACAAAATCAAACAGTGATGACCACAACTATGCAGTGATGGAATCTCCCAGATCCTTGAAGCGTCAAGCCGAGGACATACTGGAAACCTCTAGAAAAAAACTGAAATTGGAGCAGCAGAAGACTAGAAGACTGCAGAAAAGAGTGTCCAGTTTATCTGAGGTCATCAATGAGCTCAAGCAGAAAATGCTGATTTCTACAGGCTGTGCAGAGATGCTGGAGAACTCCTTCAGTGGAGTGTCAAAGGAGCTACTCACCAGAGTGGCGGAAGGAAAAAAGTCAAAAGTGTCAGAGGAATTGCGTTCATTTGCGATGACTCTGCACTTCTATTCCGCCAAGGCTTATGCTTTTGTGCGTGAAAGTTTTGACCTTTTTTTGCCCCATCCCGACACCATCCGGACCTGGTACAGCAACATCTCAGCAGACCCTGGATTCACAAAACCTGCCTTTTCTGCTATTGAGACACATGTGAAGGACAGGAAGAAGGATGGAAAAGAGACCCTGTGTGCCCTCATGATGGATGAAGTTGCCATACGGAAGCACGTGGAATATGCTGCTGGAAAATTCCATGGATATGTGGACCTTGGCTGTGGCACTGTTGATGATAGCCTACCACCAGCCAAAGATGCCCTGGTCCTCATGGTTGTTGCAATCGACGAATCCTGGAAAATCCCAGTAGCCTATTTCCTTATTGATGGACTGACTGGAGTAGAGCGTTCAAATATCATCAACGAATGCCTTCAGCGACTCCATGGCATCGGAGTTCGTACAGTCTCCTTGACGTGCGATGGACCATCATGCCACTTCGCCATGTTGAGAGCCCTCGGAGCCGACTTGGATGTCCATAACATGAGATCATCTTTCCCACATCCTGCAGATCCATCACAAGTGGTTCATGTGGTACTGGATGTGTGCCACATGCTGAAGCTACTGAGAAACGCGTTGGCTGAAGGAGGTACACTGCAAACTCCAAGAGGAAAAATTAGCTGGCAGTACATACAGGAGCTAAACAAACTTCAAGAGAAAGAGGGACTGCGACTTGGAAACAAGTTAAAAATGGCTCATATACGGTGGGAGAAACAGAAGATGAAGGTCAAGCTTGCAGCTCAGGTTTTCAGCAGCAGTGTGGCAGATGCTCTGGAATATTGCAATACACAGCTGCATCTGCCACAGTTCAGAGGGTGTGAGGAGACAGTGGAGTTCCTGAGAACCATTGATGCTGCCTTCGATGTCCTCAACAGCAGGAACCCTTTAGGAAAAGGATACAAAGCACCCATGAGGACATCTAACAAAGACCGGGTCCAACAAATCCTGCAGAAGGCCCAAAGGTCTCTCTTGGAACTGAAGAATGACAAAGGCATCCCAATGCATTCTGGCAGAAGAAAAACATGTATAGTTGGCTTCATTGCCAGTTGTGCAAGTGTGTGGAATATTTTCCAAGAGGTAGTCTGTCAGCCAGATGCCCAATGCCGTTACCTCCTCACTTACAAGCTGAGCCAAGATCACCTGGAACTGTTCTTCTCCTCTATCAGAGCTCGTGGTGGATTCAACAACAATCCCACAGCAAGACAGTTCACAGCTGCCTACAAGCGTCTTCTGGTGAAGTTGCAAGTTAAGACAGGAACAGGCAATTGCATACTCCGTGACGATACCAGCATCATGGAGGCCACACCTGCGTCAGCAAACACCGCGCGTAGGTTTGACCTGAAGCCTGTGGAGCATGCAGAGGTCGACCATGATTACCAGCTCTGCCCAGATGTTGATGCAGTGTCCGAATACAAGGATGCTGCTATCAACTACATCGCTGGCTTCGTGGTGAAGAAGATCAAAGAAAAACACAACTGCATGCCTTGCGCTGAAGCTCTCACTTGTGAGTCCATTGAGCATCCCTTCATCCTCTTGAAGAATCGTGGAGGTTTGCAAAAACCATCTCCAGGGATAGTTGCCGTGTGCACAGAGTCAGAGCGTTGCTTTCAAAGGATTTTGAGAACAACCTCCGGCAAGCTTCCCCAGGGACGTGGCTTAGCATCAGCCATCGTCGCTCAAGTCCTGGATTACAGTGCTGAGAAGACATTGTTCCCAGAGCTGCACAACCACATGTTTGAAACCACGGTTGAAGACAATCATGTACATCTCCTGGTGAAAATGGCATCCTCCATATACTGCACAATAAGGATGCACCATTTGGCGAGACGAGAAACGGAGAGGATGACAAAGGACATTGTGAGGAATAAATTAACAAAGCTGGTCCATTTTCATCACCAGTAGTGTACATCACTGAGAGGGTTGTTTCTAGTCATGCGTCCCATTTTAAGTGTGTGTTTGTGTGTATTTCCTTGTGCGTCTTGTATTGTTTATGTTTCTTTTGTCGATATATATTTGTGTGTCTTTATTTAAATGTGTCTTTTATTTGTGTGATGCCATGACTGTAGTTTACACTTGAGCAACCATAATCTTCAACTGTGGAAAACTGTTAATGAACATGGAGAGCAACATCCCAAACCACCTTCCAGCCAATATACTCAGTATCTGTACCTGAATGAAGTTGTTGGAGTTTGCATAACGGAACCCAACTTTTTTGGAAGAACAGAAAAACAGTGTTCATTGTAATACTTGGAGCTCGCATTACGGAGCACAAGTTTTTACACAGCAACTGCAACTGCAAAAAATCTCAACAAGAGACTGTTCATTTGTAGTCTTGGAGCTCGCATAACGGAGCACAAGGCTTAGTTGAACATGAATCTCCTTAGGAATATCCAAACAGCGTATCCGACCCGTGACCTCTGCAAGAACCGTCCCTTTAATAGAGTGCCCTTATGTTGCTGTTTAAAATTGTTTATGTATATGTTTAATGAAATGCCAACAATTAAAAACATAAAACCCCCAAAAAAATATTCTTTAATTATATATATGTTTAACAAAATACTCCTAAAAAATAAAAAAAATGCTTGTGGTTTGTTATTGCCCCAAAGTTCTATTTCTATATGTATATCTATTTCTATATGTATAGTCTATATGTTTTTACGTGTTTCTTTACATGTCTTTACATGTGTATTTGTCAGGGTTTGTCTGTTAGTGATTGTCGTGTCCCCACTCTTGGCCTGCACCTTGACGTGGTGAGTGGGCTTTAAACCAAGCCAGGCCTTTTATAGTTGTGTTTTGTGTTTTTCTGTTTGCTTAAGTGTCTAATATTGAAGGTACAAAACCTTTAAAAAAGAAAAGAAAAAAGAAGCCCCTTCCTTCCCATAAAATTCCTGCGATTGTAACAGGTGTATTGATTCCACCACACTTGCCCACACTGGGTTCAAACCCGGGTCCTCTGACTTAGGAACGCACATGACCACCTTTCTAGAACACTGCCACCAGCTATCCCAATGAAAAGCTAGCGAATCAATTGTGCACATGGGCAGTACTAATACTGAGGACAGAGTTTAAACCAGTTCAACCAGATATTCACTGAGCCTGATGGGCACCTGCCAGCTAAAAAACCTAGTACTGTCACCCTCGACTTCTGCTGCGCCTGTATCCAGCCATAGGGGCTGATTATTTATAATGATGTTGGTGAAGTTTAAAACCTTATTTACACATAGTGTTTGCTGTTTTAAAAGATAAATGCAGTGATATGAGGCGCCACCTATTGGTGAGGACAAAATCATTTTTTGACTGACTAGATGAGATAATGAATTCCTGATGTGCATAATGATGTCACTAAATCCCACTGTGATTGCTTTTTCAGTCTGAACAGGAAGCAGAGCAACCCCTCTGTGTTCGATCACCTGATAGAAGAACCTCCTAGGTGAGACCACACTACAGTACGTTGCTCCAGTAAACATATGAAGACCCAGACGTATTTAAGCTGTCTTGTCTAATTTGAGCTGTCTTGTGAAGTCCCTGTTTTTCACATACTCCCCCCAACCCCCCCCCCACCTACAGATGTGTAGTGCTCTGATCTACAGTCCCCCAAGTACAGGCAAGACCCCAGTGGCGCGGGTGCAGACTAACGAGTGTAGGCAGGGAAACACAAAGGTGTCTATAAGGAAAGGAGCTGACTGCCTTAGCAAGTGGGTTGGTGAATCAGAACACATAATCAGCTCTGCCTTCTCTTTGACCAGGTTAGCCAATGGGGCAACTGTGGCGGTTGGGGGAGGGGGGTATAATTATTGGACAGGACACCTGACCATCATCCTCAGTGTTGACTGAGAGCTTGTGATGGCTGTTTGTTGGTCTCTCCCCAGGTCAACCTAATGAGACCCTCCTTCATCTTCTTCAACAAGATAGACCGGCTGTCCCCAGTATGCTCCAGCAGACAGGACCAGATACACAGGTGAGGCCTGTCTGTCACGGAGCCACCGCCTCGCTCCGCCTCTGGTGTAACTCGGTTCTTTAGCTTGGCTGCGTACTTGATTGATGTTGCACATGGGCGATTGGAACTAAACTAACCTTGCATTGCATTTGTCTCTCTCTCTCTGGCTCTATCGTGTCCACTCTGCTGGCGCTGATGGATGGGTTGGACAGTCAAGGGGAGCCAGTGGTCCAGTTCCTGTTCATGCTTGGTTGTTGCCTACTCACCTTCCCATCTCCTGCATCACCTGCCACCTGTCTCCACTCTGCCCAGCTGCACCTCATCCCTCATTACTCTTAGCATTAATACCAGTCAATTTCCCTTGGTTCTCTGTAAGATCATCCAGTCATCTACCAAGTCTGCTCAGCTCTTCTGTCTGCCATATTTTGAAGTTGTTTATTGAAATTGAGTTAAAGTAGTTTGTATGGGTCAAGCATCCTCCAGTTTGTATGACTCAAGATCTGTTTACTGCCATGTATATGGTTCACACATACTAGAAATTTGACTAGGGTTAAGGCATACACTGGTGACATGTTTTTAATTGTTTTGTGATCACTGTCTTTGTGATATTTTCTGATGACCAAGCCTTTGATCTAAGCAGAGCCTTAGCACATTATGGAGGAACCATGTCCCTTTCTTTTACCGATCCCTGAGAGCAAGACCTGTGAATGTCCTGAACAGTGTGGTGGCCACATTTGTTGGGAATTTGGGTGGAAACAGTGTGGAACATCATTGCATAGTTTGACTGCCATTTCATACCAACATTAAGAGAAAGTGGAGAAGTAGGCTATACCTAGAAAATACTATAGTTGTGCAATTCGTTTGTACAGTCTAGTAGTTAAATGGTTAAAAATGGGCAAGCAATAACATTGGAGGGAAATGTATACTGACACTGATGATTGTTTCAGAAATGGTCTGAGACAAAATAATGAAATGTTATACATCAGTATTGTGAAACACTGAACATATTTTAATGACTGACAAGGAGAGAGGAAACAGTCCAAGTTAATCAATAATAACTAGGCTCACTATGAACAGTGTGTATTATTGGCTCTGTTCTGACATCAGTGCACAGTTCATTCCACCACTGTGAGGCCAGGACAGAAAAAAGCCATGGCCACGCCAATCTGCCGTAGGGGGGCTTGGAGCAACTGGGGAACCAATCACCTCAAGGCAGCAGAGCTTGACCACAGCCTGGAGGTCGGAGGGAGCTGTTCATTTGCCCTGTAGGCTCGAAACCACAGTCCTAAACTGGATGGGACAGCGCAGGGAGCCAGTGCAGAGAACAGAGTAGGGAAGTTTTGTGGAAGAGCATGGGGCTGTTGAACACCAGGTCAGCAGCAGCTTTCTCCAGGAGTCTGATGGCCAACGCTGCAGGATGGCAGCAAGTAGGGAGTTGCAGGAGTCCAGGCGGGAGATGACAACAGCCTGGATGAGCACTAGCGACGAATCACAGCCAGATTTCTTTCCTAGCACAAAGTTTGATAAAAGAGATGAGTATTAGCAAAGGCAAGGAGAATGATTATATCAGTGTACAATGAGCTATGATGGGGAATAATTACACTATTAATTTGATTTCCAGGCATGGCATATACATGGCATGCTTACTTGCAATGGTAATAATGCCTTCAGGTAATAACACTATGCTTGATTAATTTGATGTATAATGTGGCAAATGCTATAGTAGCAGCAGCAAGCATCAGCCCACTATAGCTAAATAATGCCAGACAAGATTACAGACTGTAATCAATGTATGAACAATGTCACATTGATCATGCTCAACATTGTTAAAATTGAAATACATCTGAGACCTCCGAACGTAACGTTAGCATTAACTAACTAACGTTAACCCTAAGCCGTTAGCATTAGCTACCGTTAGCATAGCTCCCTAGCCTATCAATATAGTTGATGTTAATATAAAGAAATGTAACATTAGGTAATGTTAGCTAAGTTATTCAACATTGACCCACTTACCCTCTAGATCTTTTCCAACGATGTCCTAAAGTAACCACATGTCATGATCATTTGCATCATAGACATACGTTCATATCTATGATTAGCATGATCATAAGCTTCATAAGCATAGCAAATGTTAACCGACGTCATTACATGACTTCCTATCCAATCAGAGGCAGAGTAGGGCGGGTCTTCCTATGGTCACGTGCTTTCCCGAGCTCGCAGGACTCACGAACGCGCGACCAGCGCGTCCCCGAGGCTCGTGCACAGCACATGTTTAAATGGCTCAATACAGGTATTGGTGGCTTCAAAAACCCCCAAACCCCTAAAACTAAAAGTTTATATTGATAAGATTGGTCTCTGATGCTGAATGATACCCAGAAAAATTTTGTTTTCCTTTTCTAGCCCTATCTATCATCATCCACTAACATGGGAAATAAGGGTTCTTGGGCCGCATGCCTTGATTTTACTTGCAATACCGGGCTTTGGCCACTACGTCAAATGGCTTCATGCGCCGGTGAGCAACTTTCATTGAAATGAATAGGCAGCCATTTTCAATGCCGTCTCCAGTTATATTATACCTCCATGGGCGGACCACAGTGAAGAGTATCTTGACTGGATGACCGGATGCACAACTGCCTGGTACGGGAACAGTACCGCCCTCAACCGCAAAGCCCTGTGGAGGGTGGTGCAAACGGCCCAGCACATCATTGGAGGTGAGCTTCTCTCCCTCCAGGACATCTAGACGAGGAAGTTTTGAAGGAAAGTGAGGAGAATCATCCTTAGAGATCCCAGTCACCCCAACCACAAACTCTTTACACAGATGCCATCAGGCAGACGCTACCACAACATTAGGGTAGACATCAACTGAGTCTTACTGCTATGTATTTGATTTATGGTGATGACTATGGTGATGTAGTCTATAGACATGCCTCTGCTTCTACTCTCAGATCTTTAGACACTGTCTACCACTCAGCTCTTAGATTCATTACAGGAGATAGCTATAACACGCATCATTGCTCCCTGTATGAAAAGGTTGGCTGGCCGTCCCTTTCTATGAGACGTGAGAAACATTGGTTTTTATTTATTTTTAAAGCTCTTATTGGTAAGCAACCACCTTATATTACTTTTATGCTGGATTGGAACTCTGGGTCTTATCTAACCCGTCCCAGTGAGGTGCTCCTGCTCAAGGTTCCCAGAGCTCGTTCCAACCTAGGAATGACTGCTTTTACTGTCAGTGCTCCAAACTCCTGGAATGCCCTCCAAAGCACTTTTAAAATGGCTACCCTCCCTTCGTTTGTTCATTTTAGAACTATGGTTTCTGAATTTTGCACATCTTACTGTAATTGTTTTTAGCTGTATTTCTTGTTCTGTTCTTATTTATTTTAACTTATTTTACTCTATTTTCATGTTGTGCTTTTAGTGTTATTATTGCCTTACCTCTGTTTTATTCATGTTTTATCTTTGTACTATTTTATCTCTTTTACTCGTCGTCACTGTAAATGAGGGCAACCTCAGTGTCCTTCGAGTTTAAATAAAGGTAATTTAATTGATTTAATGTGTTTGTTTTGTTTTCACATGGACACTGTGTAGTCGATAGAGTGCGTGAGACAGCTGATGCTGCTGTGGCCGTTCGGGGTAGTGGGTGTCAAGAGGTCACATTTAGGCCACAGGGGGGGTCTCTCCTCTGGGGTATCAATGACACATCTCTATGGGACACTATAAACAGACACAACTCGGACTGACAACCAATGGCGAGTAAGACATCATGTTAGGGTGACAGGCGACACATCTGTATGGTCACTCCTCCACCAATCTAGCTTCACTAGGCCCTAAACGGGCAGGCCTAGGCGTGGGGGGTGGGCTGAGAGCACTATTTAACGTCTCAACCAAACCTTGAGACTTCGATTTGGAAACGGTAGGCAACTCGGCCGGACAGATTTGCTACTCCCAGCAGGCAGACACGCTGTTAACACCATGCGGGGAGGGAAGTCTAAGGCCTTGACTTCGCGCCACAGCCGCAGCCAGCCGAGAAGCAGGGAGAGACAGAGACTAGGGAAACATCCCAGAGAAGCAGGGAGAGAGAGAGACGAGGGAACCATCCCAGTGCTCCATGTGATTGTATCTTTGTACAATAAATCCATCTGTCGCCGCTTCCAATCCCGTGTTGGGTGATTTCATCAATGACTATCACAACAAGAAGGCAATTAACATTGTGTTTCATAATTAGATGGCGCTGCAACTCTTATCAAGGCTTATACAAAAATTACACAACGCAGAACAACAGAAGAAAAGACCTCAAAAGCCAACATTATATGTCTATCAAGTCCAAACGTATCACATGTCGATTGTCAATAGTGTTCACATTGTATGTCTACATGTGTTACCTTCTGTATGGTTTGGTTTGTTTATATGTAATCCTACATTTTTGTGTATTATGTTTCCTGTTTTTAGTGTCCTGTGGTTTGGGTGTTTTGTCTCCCCCTTCTGCTCTCCATTCTACACTTTTCTCAGGTGCAGCTGCTTGGTTTCCTGTCCATCATGTTCACCTGTTTCATATCTGCAATCAACTTGTTCCTCCCCTTCTGTGTTCGGAATCGCTCCCTGTTCACTATATAGTGCACTATATAGGGCGTCAGCCATTTTGTTTGTAGTGTCCGAATTCTCCACGGAATTTTCGTTCCCTATATAGTCCACTATTTATTACCCCCAACAAGTCACCTTGATTTCCAGGGTACAGTGCATGTACCCTACATTTTCTCCGGTATACCACAATGCAATGCAGTTGAGTTGTCTCGCGAAGAGGGCTGTGAACGGAGGATGGCGGCGGCAACTTTCGTGTATAAACTGAAGGAACTCTAGCTTGCGGAGCTAAATCGTAAACATGTAATGTTTGTAAACATGTTACTTGATCGTGCGCTTCATATAGCTAGGTAGCGCGGCTATAGCCAACGTTACATCTTGCAATTAACAGACAGGACCAAAGTAGAAAAACCACACATGCACATGATTAGAATTTAAATTTCAACACTTTATTTGGGATTTAACATTCAAAATGAACACACAAAAGCAAATCCGATACTACCTGATTGAGTACATCTCAACCTGCAGCGTGAATGCTCCCTGTTAGACTTGTTTGTTTACACGAGGGCGCATCCGGCTGCATCACACGAATGACCGACGCATTTTTGTGACGTTCCGTGTAGTGTCCGAATACTCCTTAAACCATTCCCTAGGTAGTTCACTACATAGTGAACCCTATATAGGGAATAGGGAGTGAGCGAACGAGGGAGCGATTCCGAACACAGCCGAGGGCTGTGAACGGAGGATGGCGGCGGCAACTTTCGTGTATAAACTGAAGGAACTCTAGCTTGCAGAGCTAAATCGTAAACATGTAATGTTTGTAAACATGTTACTTGATCGGCTATAGCCAACGTTACATCTTGCAATTAACAGACAGGACCAAAGTAGAAAAACCACACATGCACATGATTAGAATTTAAATGTCAACACTTTATTTGGGATTTAACATTGAAAATGAACACACAAAAGCAAATCCGCTACTACCTGAGTGAGTTCATCTCAACCTGCAGCGTGAATGCTCTGTTAGACTTGTTTGTTTACACGAGGGCGCATCCGCCTGCAGCACACGAATGACCGACGCATTTTTGTGACGTTCGGTGTCCGAATACTCCTTAAACCATTCCCTAGATAGTTCACTACATAGTGAACCCTATATAGGGAACGAGGGAACGATTCCGAACACAGCCTTCCTTTTGTTTAGTTCGCTCTCTCCTGAGCTGTGGCAGGGCGAGGTGGTGAGTGACTAGCTGGGTTGTTTAGGTTTAGTTTGGAAGTTTATATTTTGTTGTTGTTCTGTTATGTTGCGTCCAGCCTATTTCAGTTGTAGTACTATTCTTTTGTAGTTTTGTTTATTTAATTGGGCACATAGGGGACATAAGGTTAGTTTAGACACCCTGGGGTTTACATTTCTTTACGCTCACGTAGTCCTGTTATCCTCACTAGTTTAGTAGTGTGCACCACCCTCTGCATTTAGGGATTCTTTGCACCTGTTAAAGGGTTATGTTTGTATTGTGTTTGTTTGGTTAGTAGCCTTTTGTTCCCCTGTGTTGCCTTCTTTATTTGTACAAATATATCTTGTGGTTTTGTGTCTGTATGCTGCATTGTCCTGTTTGTTGTTTTACTGTTGCGCCTGGGTCCTCCGAGCCACCAGGGGATGTAACAACATGTCTTGGTGTATTCTATATTCCCTTATGTTAATGTAATGTATTTATTTTCATTTATAGCACCATTCATACAAATACATGTAGCATGTAGTGCTTTACGCAAAAGGAGATGGATAAAAACACATGTAAAGAGTGAGAACAGATTTAAAAATACAATTAAAATATCAGATTTTCTGTTTCATTTCTATTTTTTTCCTACTTAATGTACACAGTAACTTGAAGATTAAGGTACAGAATAATCTCACTCACTGGTACACTCCTGTTCAGCAGACTTGACTTGCTTTTGTGTACTGAATGTGTCTGCTCTTTAACTACTGTGTTAAAAACTGCTGTTTTCTCTTCAAATACAAGTTACAGATAAAGCAATGACTGTCTTACTTGATATTTACCTGAGTTACAATGCACCGATTTGAGAACTAGAAAATAAATAAGATCGGAAGCTCAAATGAAAGGATGCAATAGTAACATAATTAACTGATCATTAACCACTTTGTTAGTGCAATAATATTTATGTAATACCACAGAATCAAGGCTAAGAAAATATTTGTCTTTACAGTGTTTATCTCATTTCTTTCTCATGAATCAGAGTTTTTAGTTTTACATGCAGAGAAAGATAATATTGTTTGCAAAGACATCTACTTTATTTGCTGTTTATCTAAAGCAGAATTGACTCATTCTGACGAAGATACAATGTTGTAAAAAAAAAAGTACATTTCCTGGAGAAAATGTGAGGTGGGCTAGCTGCTGCAGCTGGATGTAACAGCTACTGCTAGTACTACTACGGACCAGGCAATCTCCATGCACCCACTGACGAAGACCGTGTGTCTCTAGCCCACTCAGGGGCCGAGCTGTGGGTCCATGGTGTGGTGGAAAGACTCCACCCCCTCAGGTCAGAGCCAGTCAGGGACAGTGTAATCCTCTCTGGGCCACCCACCTGCCCTCACTGGTGAAGACTGTGTCTCTAGCCCTCTCAGGGGCTGAGTTGTGGGGCACATGGCGTGAATAGTGGCATGGTGGCGAGACTCCGCCCCCATGGATCACAGTGGGTCGGAGTACAGTGGCCTCTGGGCAATCTCCATTCACCCACCGGTGAAGACCGTGTGTCTCTAGCCCCTGCAGAGGCTGAGTTGTGGGGTCTGTGGCATGGATAGTGGCGTGGTGGCGAGACTCTGCCCCCTCAGAGCCAGTGACAGTGTACCCCTCTTCTGGCCACCCACCTGCACCCATCGGTGAAGACCGTGTGTCTCTAGCCCACTCAGGGGCTGATTGTGCGGTTCCGTGGTGTAGATAGTGGCAAGACTCCACCACCTCGGGTCAGAGCCAGTCAGGGGCAGGCCCCAAGCTATCCCCATGCACCCACCCACCCAGTACTACACTCAAAAATAGATTAGACTACTCATTATGACTCATACAGTTTTAATAAGTTCAATAGCTCAAAAAGTATCAATATGAGTTTACAACCTGAATAAGATTGTCATTCTGAATATTATTTGAATATCAGGAAGGTAGGACCGAAGTTAGTAAGGTAGGAATATAAATGCTACCACATAAAAGTGTGCCTGTACCTTTAACCCTCTATGGTATGACTTTTTATTATTATTTGGGGGGGGGGGGGGGATATTTCTTCCCATTTTTTAGAGCTTGTAGGTCCCTGATAAAATATCAATCATAAAATGTGGATTTTGGTTTGTTGCCTCAGGGCAACTGTGTGCGACGGGGGTACTAAAACACCAAGGTTTTCCATACTACATGGAATGAGGATAAGCAAGCAGGAGATACATTAGAAAATGTTTTATTGCAACAAACAGTTACCCCATTAACTTTTATTTTTATTTATTTAATTAAACCTTTAATTAACAAGGGGGATCCTTTGAGAACAAGTCTATTTTTGAAGGAGCCCTGGCCAAGAAAGCCACAATAAAAGTTACACATAAACAAGTAAAAATGATTAGCCGATAAAACCAGTACAGTAACTCAAAAGATTACCAAAATGTATATCATCTCATCATCATCACACATCACCACATCCTACCCTGAGGTATCGGTTACAATCTGATCACAGACCATAAATGGCTCGAATGTCATGAGAACAGTAGGCTACATGAGAATGTCATGGAATTTTTAGAGACAATTGGCCTGGCCTCAAACCGTTCAGATCTCAGCCTTGGTTCTTAAAACCTATTGATCCAGTCCCCTGCCTTTTGCTATTCCAAACACCTCTAAACCTCTGTCTTCCTCTCTTTGTAAGGACAAACACCCCTGCCGTGGTGTCCTCACCCTGACAGGAAGGATCACACCTCAGACTTCCCGTTTGGCCTAGGCCATTGTTCCATTGTCTATATTCAAAGTGTACCGCGCTTTCTCTGTAACTCTTGACCATTGTTGATGATGCCTGCCATTTAATATGACGTGTACAGATGGGTTAGCCAATCACATCATTGGAAGCGTCATACCTGTGTATTTCTTTGAATATTGAGCATGAACCTTGGCTCATCTTTTTACTTTCGATCAGATTTAATTCCATCACAAGAACAATACATAACTCTGTTCTGGTCCAAAAACCTTTAACAAAGCAACAATGTGTACTATAGCCTATTCTGTATGGAAGGAGGAAACTTGCATCTCCCCTTATTTTCAGCCATGATCATCCAGTGGGCTGTGGTGCCCAGGCACACATCAGGGACTGGAATGGGAGCTGCGGGTCCTGTTTTGCACTTCTCTTCATACTCTCCAGCGATTGTAGAACTGGGACGACCTCTCTTCCGCTCCAGGTTCTTTACGCTTTTGCACAGGCTTTCCACGATGTAGGACTTGAACGTGTACAGCTTCATCTGGTCCATCTTTCTCAAGCCATTGTCGTTGCAATCCTCTTCAATTTCCTCTTCATTGCCATTGTCCTCATCTTCATCGTCCTCTTCATTTCCATCACCAAGCTCACCAGCCAGCCATCTCCTTAAAAAAAGACAGGAAGCATAGCATTTAAATGGGTCATAATGCTTCTCTTCACTATCCTAATTTACAAGTGCGTTGAGTGATACAAATTATTAAAAGTCCATAACAACATAATATAGTACAAGAATAATCAATTAGGAAATATAAGAAAATACATCATTTCAGAAACAATCACAGATTGATATACAGAAGGTATTTACCATACTTCTCAAGAGACCATATTCAGGAAGGGTGACTATTTAAAAAAAAAAAAAAAAAAAAATCTTGGAGCTGGTTCCAAGAACTTGGAGGCAGTGCAGAATAGGCAGCTTAACCCACGTCAGAGGACATAAAGGGGGTATGTAAAGTGAGAAAGTTCATAGACCTTGTAGAATATGGATTTGTAGAATAGTTCAACATTGATGTGAGATGTTGTACTGTATATAGGTAGGGACACACAGGTATACAGTTTATACAGATGCACATGTGTATACACACACACTCACAAGCATACACACACACACACACACACACACATGCATACAATATATACAAAAACAAGCATATAAACACAGACACACACAGAGACACTCACGTGATGCACGTACACCACACACATGTGCAGTATACATGTACTGTCTATACACACACACACACACACACACACACACAGACTCATGTTACTCTACTGATTGGCCCCTGACAAACCCCTGACCTACTAACTGGCTCTCAAACCTGATTCTGGGGTCCACTCTTCCTCACTGTCCTCAAGTTCACTGTCCTCACTGTCAGATGGAATAGCCCTAACTCGCTCTTTCTTGCAGCCTTAAAATGTTGTGTCCATTTCCTACAAGCAATTGTAGAGAGTACAGAAAAAACATTGAGTGTGTTGCTAATTCTCCATCCCAGGACATCATCAACCATTAATATGATACTGCCCTAACGAAAGTGCTACATCTGCACAATGTAGCCCTGAGGCAACGAATGAAAAAACAGAGGTTTAGCATATAAATAAAAACAAAAAACATATATAAACAATCAAATATGCTTTTTAACATATTCATGCACATTCACATATTTTTTTCTACCAAGTTATTTCAATTTAAGTGTATAGAAATTTCGGGGTCCAAGCAGCCGCTGTGCGGCTGGACCCCTATTGCTTTTGTTCAAATTTTTTCTTTCTTTCTTATTTTTCTCCCGTAAAAGTGTTTGTGCAGCAAAAACTGTATGCTCAAAACTCACAAAAATTGGCAGGTGGGTTGCACATCCCACCCACTACTCAGTCACATAAAATGGCACTCATTGACCTCAAGGTGGCACTATAACAATCATGTTTATGTTTTCAAAATTATCTCAAGAACAGCTTGGTGTACATTCAAAATCCTTACAGAATTTTAATCCATCAATGAATCTGCATCTTTACTCCAATGGTCTTCCGCACAAAAAATGTAACATTTTGGGACTTTTCATCAATTTTTTCAAAAACCTACTTCGACAAACTCGTTTGGACTGGACCGTTGGGCCAATCGTCCCGAATGTTTGGCAGGATCATCTACGGACTACGCTGATCTAAAGTTACCAACATTTTTTTAATACTTTGATCCCTTTTGAAATTACGCATCTTCAAACCTGTGTCGTTAAGTTCAATTTTACATAAATGTTCATAAATCAAAATGGCTAAAGCGATGGTAACCAAACTTGGTGCATGTCTTCGGACGCGAGGTCCGAGCTTTGGTATGCAGTTTTGGGATATTCCGCCACTAGAGGGTCCCACAAATGCAAAAAGTGTATATCTCGTAATCTGCTATAGATTCACACCAAATTTGGCTTGCATGATCTAGTTTCATTACTCAGTCGATGCATAAACTTTGGTAATGATTGAATAAAGTGGGCATGGCTTTTTACAACAAATCTACATTTCTAGACATTTCACATTCCAAACTTCAAAAAATCAAAATAATCACCTGTGCGTCCTACTGATCTGAATTTTTTTCAGCACCTCCACTGAACTGTGGCAAAAGTTTGCCTCACTGTGACCTATGGTCAATTCAGAAGTCTGTCACTCTATATTTTTCAGAATATGCAAAATCAGTCAATGTCTACATCTCCAAAAGTCTTCATTCATATGTTACGATGAACCATAACAACATTCTTTGGATACTACATATCAAGTATTTAAAACGGCATTCATATCAGTCAAACAATGAATACTCAGCAATGTTCAGTATCTTGTTTTAATTTGTACTGTATGCACAACATTTTCTATTTCATTTAATCTTTTAACAAATTTCACCAAAATATTTGACAACAAACCAGAAACCAGGATAATGATGTGTGATTTTTTTCAAAATGTTATCTCCAACACTTTGACTGTTATAATGATTTAAATTTTACGAGGACAAAGAACCCAGTTTTGCACATGTAATATTATTGCCTCAAGTTGTGCTACTGTGTGTGAAAAGCCTGTGTGGTGCCGTGGTGCAGTGGTAATTCACCTTCTCTGGAGATTCAGAGGTTAAGGGTTCAAATCCCCAATTTGCTATGGCTAGGCAGCTAGCTAATGTTAGTTTACCTCAGAAGTAGAAGAAGCTATTGTAGCTAACTAATAGTGTTTAGTTAGAAACAATGCAGTGGTAGCATCTGTTGGGAACGCTTGTGCTTTAAAAGTTTTGCACATGCAATATCATTGGCACCTGTTGTGAACGTTTAAGTGCTTTACAAGTTTTGCACATGCAATATCATTGGCGGCAATGATAGTTGTGCTATGTGCTAAGTTGTGCTATATCAAAAGCCTGTGTTCCCGGTGGCGCAGTGGTAATTCGCCTACTCTGGAGATTTATAGGTTAACGGTTCAAATCCCCAGGTTGCTACGGCCCCTTGGGTAGATGGACCCTCCTGTTTCTGCCCATCTATAGTGATTGTGCTTTAAAAGTTGACATGCCATATCGTGTGCTACTTTGTTCATTTTCAAGCTCAGTTACTCAATCTCCTATGACAAATCTCAAATATCCAAAATGTGCAAAATAAATACAAAAAGTAGGCTATATATTCAACTTAAGTAAACAGAATTTCATTCAATTCATCATTCATCCCGTCAAAACCTTTTAGCCATGTATTCTATTTTTCATGCTTGTACATATACAATGGTGATCTGATTTTCTCAGTTGTTGAGTGATACGGTGGTTGTCTTTATTGCAAAGTGTAGGGTGACCTGTTCAAGTGATTCCATTCCAAATTGAATTATTTCATTTCAAATGAACAATCATTAGGTTGTTCATTTACGGCACTGAGATGAACTGGCCTTTATTTCAACACACATGCACATGTATTGAGCAACATGTTGATGGTTCTTGGGCTAGACAAATTCCTTCATTTTAATCAAGTCATCTGCACCTTTGCTTCACTGGTCTTCTGCTCCTTCTCCAAATCCTATTTTTGACACCTCTTCGCAAAGTGCTTGGACCCTGATCATTGCCGCTTGAGGCTATATTTCTCTTACCTTTTGCTGGCGCTGTGCCTCATGTGGCTTTGCTTCCTGAAAAGACTGCCCCAGACAAATACCAAAACCACTTCAGACCCTTATTTTATTGGACAGAGACATATCAGGTGACATTGTGATTTAAAAAAAAGTACAATTTAAAGGGCCAGTGTTAGAGCCAAAAATGTAGTTTGTTGCCTGGGGTCAACAGTATGCCATAGAGAGCCTGCTTGTGTCCTCAAATTCAAATCTCAACTGACACTCTGAACATCCAATCATTCACTTCAATAGGCAGGCATGCCAGAAAGCTCTATCTAGAAAAGTATAAATGTTACAGCTTAGACATTTACACCGTAGGAATCCTGAGAACCTGATGAACATTTTTGTGTATAATGTGTCTGTGTATCTTAGAAACTGTAGGAATGGCGACAAGTTAGAAAATGGGTATGAATTCAAAATTAGCAAAAAAGATAGAGTGGAGAGCCTTTCGTTTGAATGAGGAGCATTCACAGTTGTTGAACAAAGCGTTGTTGGAGTCGGAACAAATCAGTTTACAAAATGTGTGAATATTTTCAAAGAAACAACTGCCACCACTCTAAAAACATCAAGTTACTGAACATCCCACCAACAATTTCAATGGTACAAAAACTACTAATTAAACTTAACTTATAAAAAATAGGCTATAGAAAACTGGGAAACAGCTGAACATTTTGAGATATAATATGTCCATGTAGCTTAAAAACTGTAGGAGTGGCGACAGGTTAGAAAGCGGGTATGAATTCGGAATTAGCAACCCAACCTCTACAGGTGGTCCAGTTAGAACGCAGGGAGACAGATGTCCGAACAGGAATATTACATTTTCTTCAACGCACATCACAGTTATCAGCACTCTGTTTGTCTTACTATCAGTAGGTCTATGTGGTTCTGTTCGTGAAAAGGAAATAATCAACAATAAAACTATTACAACTTACGAGTCTTCTTTCACATCTGTTCTAAATAATAATCCCACTCTACTATTATTATAATTAGCTACATCAAATCGGTTAGCTACATCAATTATCAAATAATAATACTGTTAGAAGTTCGAATTGCCAACACTAAACAAACTATTTATGTCCTTACATTTATTTACTTTTTGCTGCACGCACAACTAATGGCGCGTTACAGGCAACCCGTAATCCGTGTTTTTCCAACCTTCTACATGTGAAAATGCACTGGAATGGCAGTGAAACCCGTAACTTCCCACCCGTGAACTCGTACCAGATCGTTGTAGCCTACTCCCAGTTGCGCTCTCTGATGTCACAACGTCCTCTAAACAAGATGGCAGCCCACATGGGTACGGTGACAAAGATAACTTTAGGACAATGTAAAGTAAATTTGTACGTTGTAATCAAAATACAAAAACACATACAAAATACAAACGATTATTCACTACAATCTGCTATGTGTATGTAATGATGCCCAAATATGTTGACAAGAGATAGCTAGCACTAGCTAGCTAACGTTAAGGTAAACCTGAATTTGACCATGCAAACGGCAAAAAGTCGATGATGTCAATAAATAAAATTATCTAACGTACAATTTCTTAGCATAGCGAAAATAGGCATACAATGTTTAGCTTGCCAGGTCTGACAGTGTGCCAAATCTCAAGCTTTTGCCATATTGGCTTGTTTACATTTATCCAGAATTCCACGCACTCAGACAGTTTGCCTGGAACGCTTTGAAGTCGTGACTTGAAGTCGTAATTGAAGGGCTCCAAATCCTATCTGGAACACGGGATAACTTTAACAAACTAACGTAGTGCAACAAGGAATGACGTCTCAATTGCTGGACTACATGCGCAATAGAACAATGGAAGGTCACTTAGACTTCCAAGTCGGGAACTCGGGTGACATCCACCAGGTCCGATCATGGATGTATTAATAGAACTGGATGCGGTGACTACGTTGACGCCTCGTTATTGAGAGTGAAGCTTTTTGAACAGGGCCACCGACTCCTTTTGACATGCGCAGTCACAGGCATGCGCAGTTGTGCTTTTCTCATATTTTAACCACGTGATTTGTTGACCCGGCCGCGTTCACAAAGTTTACACGTTCATGTGGATTTTTAATGAGCGTTCACCGCTCTCCCCGCTGTATTGTATGTCCCTGCATTAGCATTGTTAAGGAATAAAAAAAAATGATACATATAATAATTGCATGGTGCAAACTGTTTGTGAACGCGGTGGGGTCTGAGAAAAGCACAACTGCGCATGTCAAAAGGGGTTGATTCAGCAAGATGGCGCTGATCAAAATGTTTCAGGAAGTAAATCGCAGCCTGGCCCCTTGGGTCCGATAAACACACCAACAACACCAGTCAGCATCTATAGCCTACCTAGATTTTTTTTTTTATCTGTAGTTTGCTTACACCATGTTTAGGCTGTGATACATAATACATTAAACTATTGTTATTCTTAGTATTTCCATGTTATATTTAGATGAGTAGCCTACTAAACCTAAGTGCCCCGAGGCCATGGGAGACAGGGAGTGGATGGAGAGGCTGAGGGCCCTAGCGTGTTTGGCCAGGCATGTATGCCAACCTTCAAGCCAGGGTTTCCATTTCAGCGGTCCAGGAACATTTCAATGTCCTGGACAAACAGGAGATTTTCTGGTCAATATTTCTGGTCAATATTATAATATTATAATAATAGTTGTTTGTCGTGGTGATTAGTTGTTGTGTAGCCTATATGCCATTTCTATTTTTCATCCAATATGATTAGATGTGTGCTATATTAGGCTGTACTTTAAGATGTTTGGCATGAAGTTGGTAATTTTAGTAGGCTAGGCCTACTATTAGGCTAGGCCTACTATTTGAACGGACTGCATCAATCAATGCATGGATTCCACATTAAGCAAGTCTGTTAGTTTGTTTGGGACAGTGATGTGAGTTTTCTGCTTTCTCTTTCCAGCTTTGTCCTTTTCATCAATAAAACAATGCCATTTTTATAACCATGTCTAATTGATTGGAAAGGCATTTAGAGCTACCTGTCAAATCATAGCCTACTTATTCGGACTCGGAGAACATAACTGTTTATTCAGGAACAATTGATAGGCAGACTGGACTATATAAAGAAATACCACAATGCATGGTCTATATTTATAACATTAGGCTATGGTTAGGCTATATATGGAAGCCTGCCCTCTTGCTTGCTAAGATGGCCAGTTATCTGTAGACATGGGTTGGAATCCCTCTTCATTAATGAGGAGTCAAATGACCTTTAGAAATCAACTTTATTTATTTGCTGTTTAAGCAAACATATATGCATGTAAAACAAAATAATATCTGATTCTCATTCAGTAGGCTATTAGGAAAAATTACATTGCCTTAGCCTTGATCCTGTGGTAAGCTATTACATATAAACTGAGGTGTGATTTTAACCATTTCAACTGAGTTACACCAACTAAATGCATTAATGCGCGGAGGCCTGGGCTCTCCAGAGACCCTTTCTACTTCTCATTACATCACATGCCTAACAGGCTAAGAGGATGCGTAGTAGCTAATACTAAATAATTCGCTCAATTATTTGATGATTTGTCTCATTGCAAGTCACTTAAACTAAATACTTGCACGGGTTGTTACACAGATTCAATCTACTCAATCTCGTTTTTCTAGCTCCATGATTCCATTAATATTTTACGGTAAACTTTGGCTTTTTCCGGGCTTCCGTAGACTGCGGTAACGCGAAAACGGGGAGAAAGTAGGCGAACCTACTACTGTAGTTGGATAACTTGATGTTTATGTAGGCTATTTGTAACCATTCCACGTTCATTCAAAATGCTTACAATCAGAAATGCGCTCCGCAGGTCGTTAAAGCTTATAGAAAACATTCACACGAAGACTGAGGTTGTGGTAAGCAAGTTTTGGTTGTGGTGTTTGCATCGTGGGAACATTCTGCAAGAAATTAGGCTATAAGAACACATTGTGTTGCCTTTGTGTATGAAATTCTCTACATAAATAAACTATGATTTGATTTGAGAGTTGATTTGAAGAGTGGAGTCGCGAAAGCCACTGAGAGTGCCTTCAGGTGATATAGTGTTTCCATATTTGACATGAGCTGCAAATTGAGTTTACAGGAGTTGATAATCTGGGATTGAACTTTGTATTTAATTTACGATTTACATTTACTCATATAGGCTATGATCACGACACCATATAGTAGGTTACATTCTGATTATTATTGTTTATTTTTACAATGTAGAGGTTGCCTTCTGAACAAAATAAGAATTTGCGCTTGAGGTCAAACTCCAGTGTTCAACATTGACCTTTGCACTTGACTGACTGAAGAGTTAGATGGTGCACTGATTCCACAGGGTAGGCTACATATGTTTTTCTTTCAATTTTTGGCTCATTTAGACCATTGGTTTAAGATTAACAACGCACAGTTGGTTAGAGAACAATACTCCCTCTTAAGCACCTATTGTATTTTAGATTGCTATTCTTGCACTTTGCCTTCAGCACTAGATTATGCTCTTAGTCACTTGTTTTAGAAAGAAGATGCACTAGTGAGTTCTGGCAAGTAGTAATACATTGGCTTTTCCTACATTAAATGCAATTATTGTTAGTCGCTTTGGATAAAAGCGTCTGTTAAATGACTAATGTAGAGGGAAAGGGGCTCATGTTGATCCCAAATGAACATTAATGTATAGCAGGTTTTATTAGAGTGAGAAGATTGAACCTTAAATCTAGATGACAATGAATGAACTTTGGAGGACTATTTCGAAATGTAGAAATATGAGATGCCAGTTCTTGAACATTCCAGAATGGCACATTATGTCAGGTTAAAATTCTTATAAAAGTAAACATGATAAACGGCTTGTAGTGCACATTTGGCCTGAAGGTGGCAGTGTAAGTTTTTCTCTCTCTCTCTCAGCCTCAAGCCTGTATCTCAACTGGCCCCCAGCAACAACAGAGCACCTTTTATGAATTCCGCACATATTGTATCCGCCCAGAAAAGAACGCAGCTTTCCTCAAATTGACCAATGAGAAGATCCACCTGCGTACAGCCCACTCCGAGCTCCTAGGGTACTGGGCTGTGGAGTACGGAGGCCTGAACCAGGCTTTCCATATCTGGAAATATGGTGAGAGAGAAAGAAAGGATTTGGGCTTGGGCCAATTAGAAATCAATTTAGTTGAATACATGTTGAAATATCTTTTTTTTGTTCTGTGGTGCATCAATACATTTGGTTTTTGTACCCCAGACAGCTATTCTCAACGGGCAGGAGTGCGGGCAGCCTTGGCTCAGGACCCCAACTGGATAGAGGAGTACATCTCTAAGGCCATGCCCATGCTGACGTCCCAGGATAACGAGGTCACCTACCTGGTCCCCTGGAGCCAGATCCAGAGGCCTCCCAAGGAAGGGGGTTTGTAACCACAGGACATGGAGTGTAACGTGTGGCCACGTTTAGTTGGCTCAAGTTAGATGTCAACAAGTCAGAACTTTTCTCCCTCCTCAATTTCATGCTCCCTGGTCTGATTTGAAAAGTGTATGTGTGTGTTTGTTTGTTTGTTCATATGTGTGTGGTTGAAATATATTTAGTTGGATCCACATTTGGACCAGTCTAACTCTAATCTGACAGTAATATTGAAAACAACAATATTTAGTGAAATTCTAGTTGGTCAAATTGGTGCAGCGCCTCGAGCTGCCAGAGGAAGTGGAATCAGTGCTGTTTTTTTATGAAGAAGTGATGAGTCTGCAACACACTAGTCATAACAGCACGTGAAAGGGTCACTCCTTTTCACTTTGGCCTAGGACTATGCAGAACCAGAGAGCATCACATGATATGGAGTTGGTACACACAGTCCCTGTGTTCCAAGGCTAAAGGTTCTGTCAACATGAGATCTTCCTTAAACTGACCAAGGGACATAAATATAGTTTAGACTGAGTGAGGCTGTCACAACACATCTTAACCCTAGAGTACTAACGGCAATTAATAACACACCATCAGTAAGGTCGGGTATATTTTACCCGATATAATATACCCCATAAAAATACTTCTCATCAAAATATTGAGGGAACTTTGGGGGAAATTGGGGAACTTTACTTTCATTTTTCACTGAACAATGTCACAGAAAAACAAAAACAAAGTATCATGGGGGGACCCTATAAAAAAGCTGTAAAATTGGTGAAAAAGTAGGGAATCGTTAACAGAAAACTCAAATAAATAAATAAATAATGGAGCTGGGAACTTGTTCTTTGGTCCACCCATTCTTGGGACATGGGAGCCTTGTCTGATGAAGCACAGTCTCCCTGCATCACTGACAACCTGGGTAAAATCCACTTACAAATAAAACTAACATCAGGTGAAAATCACACAAACACATGCCTGTAGAAAAAAACTGGGATTGGAGCAGCGAAACACTTATATGATACTTATAATGACACCAGAGAACAGCCTGAAGGTACCCAAGGACCCACCCACCTCGGGAGTGACAATCTCCCGAGGTTAGTGCTCTAGGGTTAAAAAGTCAGTGAACAATGGTGAGAGTTAATGTCAAGCCTTTATGTACCTGTAAAACAACATTGCTTCATAAATACTGTATTATTAGACCTAGAAAAGATGGTTTGTAAAACATTTACCAAAGTAGCACACTTTCAAAAGCCCAACGGGTTATGGGTCATTACATTACATTCTAGTCATTTAGCTGACACTTTTATCCAAAGCGACTTACAATAATTGCATTAAATGTAGGAAAAGTCAGTATAATACTACTTGCCATAACTCACAAGTGCATCTCCTTTCTAAAACAAGTGACTAAGAGCATAATCTAGTGCTGAAGGCAAAGTGAAGAATGGCAAACAGTTTGAGATTGGCATACATGGCAGTTGTGATGTAAGTTGTGGTGTATGATAAATATGTTTGTGCCTAATGACAAAAGATGTACTTTTTGTGTTCTGTGCTTCAGGGGTGTATGAGTTGGTGTCTTTCCAGATGCGCCCTGGGGGTCCAGCAGTGTGGGGTGAGGCCTTCCAGGCAGCGATTAGCGCCCATGCAGGCTCTGGATACGCACACCTGGTGGCAGTGTTCAACAGCGAGTTTGGACAGCTCAACAGAGGTAGAATGGATTAGTTATCGCTTTAAAATGATGGAATGGAACATACAGGTTTTTAAGACATTTTGTCAAAAATGTCTTAATAGCAGTTATTGATTAGGAAGCTATTGATTAGGAAGCTATCAGTAAAGTAACTAACTGTACAGAAAGCATGTATGCTGTAATGTTATTTGATTTCCTCCTGTGTTCCCAGTCCATGCCCTATGGTGGTTTGAGAGTCCAGACCAGCGGGCAGCCATACGCCACACAGCTCATGGTGATGCCAGGGTAGTCGCAGCTGGTAAGAGAAACGAAACATCACACTCGCGTTGAAGCACTGTAATCCTTCCTGTAAGGGTTAAAGCCTGTAGCTGTACAGTACAGACGATGGCTATGAACATACTGGCCACACTATATTTTAGTAGATTAAACCAAAATCGGAGTGTGAAACGTACAGCTAATGATGCTCTCCCTCCCTCCCTTCCACCCTCTCTGCGCAGTGAGGGAGAGTGTGAACTACCTGGAGTCCCAGAGGAACAAACTCATGTTTCCCTGCCCATATTCTCCCCTCAAGTGACCTCATTCTGGATGGTTCCAGTTAAGAAATGGGTGGCATGGAAACTGATCTCAGACTGTCAGTTGGCAGTTTACACTGGAAGTTCACTAGTAACTAAACCTTGAGTCCTCGACTGCATCTAATATGCTGTGACCCTCACAAGTGCCCGATGGTGTCAGTAAATAAAATTACTATTTTATTAAATGTTGATATGACTCTAATATATCACAAATCTGTGACTGATTTATTGACTTTGGACATAGTTTGGAAGTTAACTCAGGAGCACTTTAACTCTGAAAAAGTTACTATATAGAACCATGTTTAATATAGAAGAAGTGAAAAGAAACGCTCCTTATGGTTCCAAATGTAACCTTTTTCAGCTCCATAAGGCACTGTTTGGAATGAATGTTGTTATGAATGAATACATTGTATAATGATGACTGGATATGGATAATTGAGCCTTCTTATTCCATGTTGTGTAGCCTACCATATGAACCATTCCTGTTTGTACCACCAGGTGCTGTCCATGTCTGTCAAGATTAATAACTTTTGCAAAATGATCAATTGCAAATAATGTTCAATAAATACCAATTCCATTAAAACAAATGGTGCTGTGTGGTGTGATGGTAGTCTGTTTCTGTGAGCACATTCTCCTAAATGTTTGACGTTGACACTTAAGTGGTTGGTTTGATAGTAAACCTTTAGTAGTAGGTTTGAGTATTACAACACATGAGAAGATGGAAGATTTGTTCAGTTTATTGTGTAAATAAGTATTGTACAGGGCGAGTAACAGTTATTCCCACAGCCTTTCTCAATACATTAAAAACGTAAACAACTATTAAATAACATTTTCTTGGTAGAATTTTTTAGATCAGAAAAAAACAATTGAACATCTGTGGAAATTCCAGTGCAAAAAGTATTCCAATTAACAACACAAATAAAGTGCTTGGAATTTTGAAACTGACCACTTTGGTCCTCATTTCAGGTGAACTTTGTTTATAACTACTATGTCCTTTTATGAAAAGGACCACCCATGTTGACTTATTTTCCATCAATTGGCACTTGACTACTTTGGTCTAGATGTATATCGTCACTTGGGACAAGCTTAATTCACACTTGAGTCCCCCCAAAAAACACCCTCAGCATGTGGACCCATTTACAGCAGAACAATGACAGAACGTGATTAAAACTTCTTATGACAACATTATCAACGCAGCAAGGGGATTACTGTGTTCTCCACTAGTGGTTAAGGTGGTGAAAATACTGAAGTGTCCTTCAAACAGTTAATTTGTCTTTCAGGACACTGGCATGTGTTGAGGTATTCATTACAAAAACTGTGAGAATATGGACTTAACACCCAAACAAATCAGTTTGTTTTCTTAAAAAAAGCTATAAAATCAATGAATGTTTCCTCTTTTTTCAACTTGTACAGTACTTTTGCATAGTGTACACAGAACACTTTCTGATTGGAGTGTTTAAACATGGCAGAGTCCACTATATAATGTATTTGTGCTAGGAAAGTACATTCTTACAATTACTATAATGCCACATTGGACTCAGACAGAAAATAGTAAAACAATTGCTTGCTTTTTTATCATTTACATATATAAATAAAGGTTAAAACAAGAAAAACAAAATCAAATGTAAAAAATTCAGATGTTGCAGTTCAGCCCTTGGCCATTGAAATGATTGTGATTCTTCATTATGTAATTCTGGTCTTGGAAATGAAAACAGAAAAAAAACAAGAAACGGACCCTGAAGTGTTCCTATCATTGGTCACCAATTGGAATTATACCAAGTAGAAAACATTGCAGCTCCACAAAAAATACACAATACTGCAGCCTAACATTGGACTAAAGCACAGAAAAATTACGGCAGTTATTCAAGTTCAAAACACTCTTTTTCTCTCCTTACTAGCAAGGGGGCCCCAGGGCCCGAACTCGCTGAAACACGAGTGGCAATGTTTGCATTGACTTGCATTGAACTTTCCAGTCAGCCCATCCTTAGGGCACTCCAACGACTGAAGAATTCAAACACTACTGTAATAATACAGAGGGGCAAACTACGGTTCCAGTTTGCAGGTTCAAGTTCCAGTTGGGAGTGGAAACAGCTTGGTCTCACACCAAGCTCTCATTCTGCTTCTCCTCAGCGGGCGTTGCTGCTGCTGGCGGGGAGCTGGGCAGGGACATGTCCAGCACAGCCTCTTTACGCTTCACTGAATTGTCTTTAGAGTGGTAGTCATCGCTCTGGTCCTTGGCAAAGTTCACAAACACCTGTGAGAGGAGAGGAAAGACATTGAGCCATGTTTTTGAAATACTGAATGTTGAGCCATGTGTCTTAATTCACCAAACTGTACAACAACAGAATAGTGTAACAATCTAGGCTAAGCTGATGAAATCAGTAATTAGCATTGGTAATGTGTCTAAGGGGAATTAACCCTGACTGACAATATTTCGATTCATCCTGCTCCGGCAGACAGTTTTCTGCTGGTCCCTGTCTCACCTGGTCCAGAGTCGTCTGAGACACCGAGTAGTCCTCTATCTGGAGCAGCTCCTTGTTCTTGGCCAGGATGGAGAAGATGTGGGCCAGTGAGGTGAGGGAGGAGGGCAGCTGGTACTGCAGCATGTTCCTATGCCGCTCCTTCAGGGTGCTGCCCAGCAGCTCGCTCTCTATGAACTTCATGACCGGCGCCAGATCAGGATCAGGCCCCGCCACCCGCAGGATTATGGTGTAGCCATCCCCAAACCTGGGAGGACGCAGGGAGGAGGGAGCGATGAATGAGGAGGGAGGGAGGGAGGGAGGGAGGGAGGAAGGAAGGAAGGAAGGAAGGAAGGAAGGAAGGAAGGAAGGAAGGAAGGAAGGAAGGAAGGAAGGAAGGAAGGAAGGAAGGAAGGAAGGAAGGTAGAAAGTATTCCTTTTGATAAAGAATGCCGAATTTCCAAGAAGTCTTTGAAGGCAATGTTGAAGAGGATTCTCTATATTCCAATTCAAATATGAGTGGCCCATGTCTGATAGTTGTCCTGTTGTCCTTACCTGTTCTTTAGGTGCTGAACGCTTCCCAGACAGCGGAACCTGCCATTCACCATGATGGCCATTCTGGTGCACAGGGCTTCACATTCCTCCATACTAAAGACACAAAATGGCCAACAAATTAACCTCTGATATCCCCTAGCACTCTTAAAGGAGTAGTAAAGGGAAAATGCATGTTTAGCCCCCCTGTTTTAAGGTTACTTATGATCATATACAATGGTTCAGATCAAAACGTTGACAAAATTAGCACTTTTGAGAAAGTCTGATAATTGCTCTACTACCGTTTTGGTCATACAATGGATGTGGGTGGGCACCTTGAAAAATCATTCAAAAAACATGTTAAACTCTCAATTTCAAAGACAAGAAACTCACCGAGGTGTTAGTTGGCGTTCTGACATACAATTTGCCATAAAGTAAGATTCTAGTTCATCTGGAAAGGCTTTTTTAAATATTTAGCATAGAACTATTTAGTCGCAGCACATACGTGTGTAAACTTCCGCAAACTAGGTAGCCTAGCAACATAAACAATAACAATAGCTACCGTAAGTAGTTCCGCTTCCTGAATCCCCTCAACGGATTGATCTACATATCTACAACGGTCGCTTCAATACAAGTCAATGGATTTCATAAAATGATCAATAAAACCCTACAGGATTCATACTTTGCAGCGAATTTGATATCAGAACACCAACGGACACCAATTACCCCCTCTGTGAGCTTCTTGTCTTTGAAATCGAGAGTTGAACATGTTTTTGAAAGATTTTTCACGGTGCCCACCCACATCCATTGTATGACCTAAACGGTGGTAGAGCAATTATCAGAATTTCTCAAAAGTGTTAGTTTTGTCAACTTTTTGATCTGAACCATTGTATATGATCATAATAAACCTTAAAACAGGGATAAACATGCATTTTCCCTTTACTACTCCTTTAAGTCACAGAATAAGTGTGATTTGTTTAGGCTGTATTGTGTGACTAAACCATCAAGAATTACTCTCAATATCATGCACTAGGGGGATTAGGTGCTGGGGGAAAAAAAAACATGCACAGATTTATTTAATATCTCAACCTTACTCATGCATACACAGTCTGTGTCTGAAGTAAACTGCAACTTAGCTGTAAAGATGTGCAAACAACCAAACGTATTCCATTCACTTAAATGGTTGTAATTGAGCTGGTTGTCTTGTTTACCTATGCGAGGTGAGCACCACGGAACGCCCCTCCTTGATGATGCTGTGGATGCAGTTCCATAGAGCTCGCCTGGCCTTGGGATCCATCCCCGTGGTGGGCTCGTCCTGTCACACACACCAGGGCCAGGGTCAGGGTCAGCTTAGCCCACAGGTTGAGTAACAAGCACACGCTGAACATCAGGAGCAAAGGGAAGCACGGCGTCTTGCTAGCGCTTGCTGGTTGTTTAGATCCGTTTCTTTTCTCTCTTGCTGTGCTTCCTGTCTCTGGTCGTGCGTGCTCTGTGTTTCCTGTTGGCGCTCCCTCTCTCTGTCCCTCACGTTCTAGACTCCCTTTCCGTCTATTTTTCCCTTCTCAGTTTTAAACAAACAGCAAGTGAAGAGTGACCCTCTACCATGGCCCTTGTTAAAGCCAAGCTGCCAACAAACGACATGCGTTTCCTCAGAAAGCCCTTGGAGGACTGTGCCTGCCGGCGGGGGAGTTTGAATCTGGCCCTCGTAACACAACCACCTCCGGGACAGCAATTAAACATCAGTCATATGAGGTAGAGAATGTGGTTTTTTTTTTTTATTGAACGCTTTGGGACCAGGTCACCTAGTGGCATGATCCCTTAGTTTAACAACTGTTGTTTACTGTTGGGAAATGGGCCTCTGAATATAGGTCTGGATTGTATATACGTGTGTGTGTGTGTGTGTGTGTGTGTGTGTGTGTGTGTATGTATGTGTGTGTGTGTGTGTGTGTAGACCATAGAGAACATACCAGGAAGACTACAGCAGGTCCTCCTATCAGGGCCATGGCGGTGGAGAGCTTTCTCATGTTTCCTCCGCTGTAGCTCCCTGCTGACTTGTCCACGTACTTCACCAGGCCCAGCTTACGGATGCCCCACTCAGCCACCTGGAGAACGGGACCTCATTACTTATCAAGGATTCAAGGATCTTTATTTGTCATATGCGCAAGACATGGGTACCTGTACGATGAAATGCTTAAGACATGACATGCTTTGTCCTGTGCATGTTGTATTCTGCATTCATGTATGATGCCGGATCTTATGCAACTTGCTGTACAGAATACAGAATCTATAATCTATGAGTCATACAGACCACTATCATACCCCTTTCTGCTCCGTCTTTCACAGGGACAGTGGACTCCTGATTTGTGTGTGTGTGTGTGTGTGTGTGTGTGTGTGTGTGTGTGTGGTTGAATACACACTCACCTCACACACTTCCTTCTCTGGCACTCCACGCAGGATAGCGTAGAACTCCAGGTGTTCTCTGCCGGTCAGCAGGTCGTTGATGGCGTCGAACTGGGGACAGTAGCCCATGTTCTGGTGCACCTCGTCTATCTCCCTCAGAATGCTGACGAACCAAAACACATTCATCTTTCACTAGATTTCCAACCACATACAAACACACACATTTGGTGTTTCAATGCCAATGAAAAGCATCAAAATCACAGAATTTGCTGATCTGTGAGATTGTGGAAAATGGTAAACATATCTGGACCACAAAGTAGGCCAATCTCCCCCTGTATACATGCCACCCAACCCAAACACGCCTATTTCCAATTTAAACAGATTATAATTATTTAGGCTTATTCAGGCAACACAAGGTCATTCATTCAATACAATCAGCGGTCTGAGCGGACAACAGAAACAAAGCTATCCCATTCTGCAGTCTCAACAGGTCTGGGTTTATATGACCTTTGACCTAGAACGTGTAACCCCTCACCTCTTCCCTGCCAGGAAAGCTTCACCGCTGGTGACGATGGAGTCTCCCGTCAACATCTTAAATGTGGTGGTCTTCCCTGCTCCGTTCACACCCAAGAGGCCGAAGCACTGAGAGAGGGAGGGAGGAGGGGGGTGGAGAGGTGAGGTGGGTCGGAAATGAGGATTTGATGTTGTAGACCGGTGAGGTGTCTAGCTCATGGATGTATTAATGTATTCATGTTCGTGAACGCGGCGGGGTCTGAGAAAAAGGTCAAAAGGGGTCGATTCGGCAAGATGGCGCTGATCAAAATGTTTCAGGAAGTAAATCTCTTCCTGGCTCCTTGGTCTAGATCCACGCCCACATGAACCCAGTCAGTCCTTCTCTAGTCTCACCTCTCCAGGAGGGA